>NC_048221.1:23489821-23655901 GCF_002007445.2 Ailuropoda melanoleuca
AAAAAAAAAAAAAAAAAAGAAAAGAAAACAACAACAACAACAAAACATGTACCAGATCTATATGTTGGAAATTATAAAATTCTGATGAAAGAAATCAAAGAAAATTTAAATAAATGGAGAATCTATGGATTAGAAGACTAAACATAGTTAAGTATGCCAACTTTTCCAAGATTGATGTATAGGTTTAATGTAATTCCTAACAAAATCTCAGCAAGTTTTTTTTAAAGACATAGATAAGTTTATTCTAAAATTTATATGGAAAGACACAGACTCTAGAATAGCTAAAACAATCCCGACAAAGAAGAATAAAGTAGAAAGAATCACTCTACCTAATATCAAGGCTACTGTATAGTTACAGTAACCAAGACAGGTAATATCAGCAGAGGGACAGACATCTGAGTCACTATAACAGAATAGAACATACAACAGACATACAAGAAAATGCTCAAGTGATATTTGACAGAGGAGCAAAAGCTATTCAGTGCAGTAAAGATAGATACCCTTTTCAATAGATAGTGCTGGAATAACTGGACATCCACAGACAAAAAAAAAAAAGAACATTGAATGACACCATACTAAAGAAGTCTCAAAACTCAACAGTAAAATTTCTAATATAATTTGAAAATAGATAAAAGACACGCACATTTTGTTGACGCGAACATACAGATGGCAAATAAGCACACACAAAAATGTTCTACATCATTAGCCATTAGAAAACTGTAAATTCAAACCTACACACCTATTTGAATGACTAAAATAAAAAGTAGTGGCAATATCCAATGCTGGTTAGGATACACAGAAACTGAATCCCTTGTACGTCGCTGGTGGGAATGTGAAGTGGTACAACCACTTTGGAAAACAATTTGGCAGTTTCTTCTAAAATTTAGCGTGCAACTACCATATGACCCAGGAATTGTACTCTTTTCATTATTTACTTCAGAGAAATTAAAACTTATGTTCATATAAAAACCTATATATGAACATTCATAAGAGCTGTATTACTAATTGCCAAAAACTGAAAACAACTCAGATGTCCTTAAACTGGTGAATAGTTAAACTGTGGTACATCCATACTAGGGAACACTACTCACCAAGAAGAAGGAACAAAGTACTGATACAACCAACAATTTGGAGTAATCACCGGTAAATTTATGCTAACTGAAAAAAAAGCCAATCCGTAAAGGCCACATCCTATATGGTTCCATTAATGCAATGTTTTTTAAATGACAAAATTATAGAAATGGAGAGCAGATTAATGCTTGCCAGGGTTAAAGATGGTGAATGGGAAGAAGTTGAGTGAACTTGGGCAGGGTGAGGGATCCTTGTGGTGTTGGAAGTGTTCTGTAACTTGATTGCATTAGTGTCAATATCCTGTTTGTGATATTACACTACAATTTTGCAAAATGTTACCACTGGGGGAAACGGAAAAAAATATTTTTATTACATTTATTACACAATACCTCTCTCTATTATTTCTTAAAGCTGTACATGAATCTACAATTATCTGAAAATTAAAGGTTAAGACAATTTTAAGTGCATGTCATATATATTAGGCGCCCACTTCAGCTGGGAAAAGGACAGCAAGAGCAAATACTGGGGGAGACAAGAAATGCTCACATAAGGTCAGTAAGGCCATTCCCATCATCCTGAGGAATAATCCTCTTCAAAATGTCAGAACTATGAGGATGTCAGCAGAGAATGCTTATGTACTAAATGCCTTCCAGTCCCGAAGACAACTATATATGCAGGCAAAACCTTCAGCATTCAAATCAATGGCTTGACACCTACTGACTCAGGATGTGAAAGTGACTTCCTTAAAAATCAAGTGATAAAAATGTCATAACTGTTGTCCCCTTTTATAAAAGAAATAAACCATCATACGCACACACACACACACACACACACAATTTTAAAGACTATGTTCAAAAACAGCTATCAGTGCATCATAGACTAACTCATAAATGCCACTAGCAGGTACCAGTTTCCTTATAATTATAATCCAGGTAAGTAAAAAAAAAAATCACAGTAACGCTTCATTATCCTCCAACTAAATACATCCTCCAGACTTCTGGCTTGGTTAGCTCCTCAGTCGGAGGAAAGCAAAAACCAGACATGAAGTGCCAGAATGAAATCTTCCGTTTCAATTTCTTCTTTATTTAAAACATTTTATAGGGCTTTATGTTGACCCTGTGGCTTCAGGAGAAGGAAATCCTCCCAAATGTGTCCCTGGGGCACAGCATCCCCCACAGCGACTTGGCTCCTCCTCTCAGAGCAATTACTGCTACATGGAAAAAAGCAATTCTTAATTGGTTAACTTCGGGAAAACCGCTTCATAAAGAGAAGACTTGGAACAAAGACGCCCACCCAAACAGCCAGTTCTGTCCACAAACAAAGTGACTGGGGATGAGTTTGAGGACACCACGGAAGTAGGGCTGACAGACAGATGCAACAGAACTGTACTTTTGAGCTGGTTGGAGGGTTTATCCACTTTCCTTCCATCTCTAAGTGGAATTAAGTAGCCACCGGATCACAAGAGCAGATCTGCTCAACCGTGCCTCTCTTCTAATGCTAGCAGTCATCAGCGCGCGGCTCGACATCCTCCCTGCATTCCAGGGACTGAGACTTTACTTTCTGGCCATGCAGCCGAACTAATGAGAGTGGGGTTCTGACCCTGGGCTCCCAGGACCAGTTACTCTGCTTCTCACCTGCCTCTGCACCGGAGATTGTCCCCCAACCCCTGCTACGGGCTGTGTATTGGTCACAAGGGAGCCCGGCAGACAGTGGGTGGATGGCAAGGGTCAAATCCAGCCCATTGCTATGAAAACTACCAAAGTACACATCCTGCCGAGCAAAATTTTCATGTTTAAAAGCAGCAACTTTTGTTTTTCTCGATTACCCTGACACAAGGGAGCATTCACTGTTAATCTGAGCAGAGACAAAAACTACTCAAATCTTAATGTGTGACACTTTGTTCTTCAAAACTTCACAGTTGTGACGGAAAGTACTCTGTCGACAGGACAATTTATACTCACATATTAAATGCCAGGCTTCACCAAGTACTTGTAACAAGCTTTGGAAGTAGATGACTATGTTTTCCCCATAAGACATTTTCTACAATTTATGCCTTTGAACTCTATTTTCAAAATAAGTGATTCTTTCTCCAAGTAGCTCTTTTCAGATAAAAAAAAAATCACCATTTTCATTACCAGTATGGGATTATAGTCTAGTCCATATAAAACGATTAAACATAACCCTCAATCAAACATAATCCTGGTATTATATAGTCTCAAGACAAACATAAGTGAAAACATTGGATTCCTTGCTTGAATGCCAAATATTCACTCAAGGGTCTGATTGCTTCAGCTGGGACTTTTTCTCCCTTTTATGATTTCTCAAATATGTAAATTAATTTGTTTAAAAATATTTCTCCTCTCTTTTCTTCAAGAATTAATACTGTTTTAATTATCTATAAGGAGATCATGGTATCTGGACTTCACGAAGAGAAACAGCCTTGGTATTTAAAATATCTAACAACTATACATATATGGAAACGAATACCCCATTTTGATGGGTCACACTCAGTAACCTTAGAGGCGCCTCTATCTGGGCAATAGTTCCTTTTGGACGAAACACAATTAGGCTGTGTAATGTGCTGAATCCCTTCAGATAAACCGTTGTGCGCACAGCCGGGCCACTCTCGAGCTGGCTTTAAGGCTGGGCTGTCAGGCCCACTTCTCTGGTTAATGTCAGTAGCACTATGTATAAAAGGTGACTCCAGTGTGTACAAATGTTGATCTTTAGAGAAGTCATGCCTAGACTCACACACACATCCACTCTTTCGTCCACTAGGTCAAAGGCAGGAACAGAGGGTGACCCTGCAAGGGGCTTGCCAAGAGCAGAGTCTTACTTGTCAGGTTACATTGCCCCCAGGGACTTCCCTGCCTGAGATTAATCCATAATCCTGTTTCGTGTTTAAAAAATTCAGGTTCTAAAAGCCTTGCCTCTGAGACAGTTTCAGAGGCGACGGGGAAATGTTCTAATACACGGTAACAAATTAAGTGCCAATGCAAGTAAGCATAGAAAAGAAAGAGACTGTGTGGAGTAGATGCCACAAAATGTTTGGCCTTGTCTAAAATCATTTCTTTAAGGTTCCAGAATAGACACTAAAAACATATTTGAATGGCTGGAGTACCTGTAGGTTAAAAAAAAAAAAAGTTGAAACCATCTATGGTTTTTCAGCTTGCTGCGCAAGTTAAGTGAAATAAAGATGCCCCCTGATGGAAAACACAGCCGAGGTTCTGAAGAAATATAATATTCGCTGATGTGACTTCCAAACTAAATTTCATCTGAATACCAAACAGCAAGAAAACTCTCATCTCAGCTCTGAACAATCCTATTTTTATTACATCAAAATTGTTTCTTCCCTTGCCAGCGTCATTCTACCCTTTTCTGCTACACAGTTAATGTCCAGAAAGCGTCCCTTTACAACTCTAGCAGACCCGACCAAAAAAAAAAAACCAAAACAGAAGCAAGCAGGAATTCCCAATGCTGTAGAAACCATCATGACCATGTTCTCATCTGGGTGATTCGAAGAAGTAGAACTCACTCCGTGCTATGGCAAAGAAAGAGAACATCTCAGTGAACACAGTTCTGAACAAGATGGCCGTGTGGACGCCTTGACACTCAGGAGCACTGAGGTGTGCACAGAGGCAGCTGGCCTGCTGGCATCTTCTCCTTCGATTCAGAGAGAAGGAAAGTCATGAGAGCTAATAACACAAGTTCCCATTTATATTTGTGGACTCCGTCTTTGATTATAGTCATTCCTGCTGAGATTTAACTTAAAACATTTGGCAACAATGCTGACCTCTTCAAAGGCAAAGGTGAGGGTGGAAAGAGCATTTTCTATCCAGATGCAAACTCTATAATGTAAGAAAAGCAGCTCGTTTCCGAAGATGAAAAAAAGGAGAGAAATCACCAACCTTGTTGCTCAGTTTGGCGCTACCTGTGTTAGTATGCGTGTGTGTGTGCGCGCGTGTGTGTGCGTGTGTGTGCATGTGTGTGTATGTGCATGTGTGCTTATGCGTGCGCGTGCGCTTGTGTGTGTGCGTGTGTGTGTATGTGTGCATGTCCGTGCATGCGCGCGTGTGTGCATGTGCGTGTGCATGTGCGTGTGTGTGCGTGTGCATGTGCGTGCGTGTGTGCGTGAGTGCGTGTGCGTGTGCATGCATGTGTGCGTGTGCACATGTGCGTGTGCGTGTGTGTGTGTGTATGTAGCGTCCCTCCTGCCTGACCCCACCAGTCCCCCAATTCATGTTCCTACCCTCAGGGATGGGTGAGGGTGAATTACCACTTCCAATTTTTGTACTACGGGTGGAAAGAGCCCAAACCGTACAATTGAGCAAAGGAATTTTTACACCTACAAGCACTGACTTCCAAAATAAAAATATAGTTTTAAAAGAGGCAGTGTGGTTTCTATTGCCTTGCAAATAAAACCCCAACTCCTTCTCCTGACCGACAAGGGCCCTGTTTTATCCAGCCCTTGCCTGCCCCCTTAACGACATCCCATGCCACTTTGGCCTTCCCTGGACCTTGTAGAATCTGGTTTTTCTCCTCTATTATGCCTTGTTTCTCCCCTGCCCCTTCCAAACCCTTCAAACGACAGGCATCTTCTCACCTATCAGGTCTCAACATAAATGTCACCACCTCCCAAAAGCCCTTCTAAATTCCCTTAGATAAAGTTAGTTGCCTGCCTCCCACCTGTCCCTGGTATTTCTCATCTCAGCTCCAAGTTTGTTTCCTTCCAGCATGTATCACAATAAATTACTCCACTTAACAATTTCTTTGTATGTATCTTCCCATTTCCCTCACTAGGCTCTTTGCTTCATGTCTAACTTACTCACCCAGTTATCTGTAATTCCCAGCTGGGGTCTAGCACATGGCTGGCACTTAATAAATAATCACCTAACTCATAACTAGAATTAATAAGAACAGTAACACCTGATAGTCACACCAGTGGTTTGCAAGGGGGTTCCCCAACCAGCAGCAGCAGCTTCATCTGGGAATTTGTGAGAATGCACATTCATGGCATCCTTTCCCCTGCCCCCCTGCCTCCACCTTCGGAATCAGAAACTCTAGGGTATGGCCCAGCTATCTGTGTACAGCAACCCTGAGGATAGATTCTGGTGCATGTTCAAGTTTGAGAACTACTGGTTCATGCACTCCACCTGCTTGTTGTTTCCTGGCACTTCTGTTACCCATCCTCTCCCTTTCAGTCTCTTGGAGCAGTATTCTGATTTCTGAAAGTTGCCTGGCCTTTCCCCTTCCCTCCATGTCTCCCCCACCATAGCTCAGACTGTTTTCTTGCTAGGATGATCTCGCCACTAGCCCCGATTGACAAACTTCTACCTGTCCTTTAAAAGAGAAAGTCAAAACTGGTAGCCAGTGATCCAGATGTGACCAACAAATGTATTTTGTGAATTCAGGTAGGTTTGTTTTGTTTTGTTTTTTTAGTTGAGACACCATTTAAAAAATATCAGATTTCACAAGAAAAATTCAGATACTCTGTCTTCTTTGAATTAGAGGATCTGGCCACATAGAACCTGCGTTTTTGCCTGGTGGAAATTAGTGGCAGCTAAGGAGCATTTTCCCTGCCTGTCCAGCATCACTCCTTGTTAATAACTGCTCTGTCCTGCGGTGTTTAGGTTTGTGACTCCTGTTTTAAGACATTGTCTAAATACTATCACTTCCGAGAAGCTTCCCCTGCCCCTGTCTTGCTTTTCTATCTGTATCTTCTCCTTGTTTATGCTTTTAACACTCTGCTCATGCCTTTTCTATAGCAGAGATGGAATTCTGTCCTGCTTATTGTTGGTTTTAGTGAATAATACTTACCATCTATCAAGTGCTTACTAAGGGCAGGGCACAGGGCTGAGTGTTTCATGGGCATTTAATCTCCAGGCCTCACTATGACCTTGTGTGAAGTGTATTATTATCTCCAATCAACAAAGGCAGAAGCCCAGAGAGTGTAAGTGGCTTACTCAAGGTCACACAGCTGGTAAGTGGCAGAGAAGGGTTCAGGCCATTAACTACCCAACCTCAGAGCCTATGTTGCCTCCTGTTTTATATCGATGGATCTCTCCCAGGACATTGAAAGCTATGAGATAGGCAGGAGTATAATACTCTTCCTTATATTAAATGTTTCCAGGATACACACTACCTCAGAGGCTCAGAACTCTGATCCATTTTCCCCAATTAAACAAGTAAGCAATAATGATATTATGCGTCATGACAGTGTTTTGAGTATTCACTACATGCCCAGTACCACGTTGGACATTTACCCTGTGACCTCATATAATCCCCACAACTGTCCTGTGTGGCAGGATGTGAATCTCTATATCCAGCGAAGGAATCAGAGGCTCAGTGAGGTCAGGTACCTTGGCCAAAGACATATAGCATCAGGTGGATAGGATTTGAACCTGGATCTTTTTTTTTTTTTAAGATAGGAGAGTGGGGGCAGGGGCAGAGGGAGAGGGAGAGGGAGAGAGAGAATCTTCAGCAGGCTCTATGCCCAGCGCAGAGTTTGATGCGGGGCTCAAACTCAACCCTGACATCATGACCTGAGCTGAAATAAAGAGCTGGATGGGTAACCGAGCCACCCAGGCACCCCTAAATCTGTATCTTTCTTGAGTCTGAGTCCTATGATTTTTTCTTCACCCACCATTAGCTCTCTTGGGTTTTTGAACCACTTTTCTTATACAAAGGCAATTAGCCCATTAGTAAATTCAATAAGCAAAGCCTTCTTGTCTGTTTCTTCCCAGCCGTACAGATGACATAAGAGCCACTAGTTCTTCTGCAGACACTTTCTGAGTGAACACTCTGTGCTAGGTATTAGGTCAGGCCTGGGTGAAAAGATGATAAGGCAAGGTCTCTGTCAAAACCCTTACCATCAAGGTGGAGGTGGGGAGGCAAGAGTCCCTACTCTTCTGGTCTCCTTTCTGGGCCATCCCCATGGATAAGGCAGGAGTCCCATACCAGTGGTTTGGCTGCAGCATCCTGACATTCAGCCTGATCACTCTGCCTGCATGGATGGAAATGAACGAGGATATCCTGCAAATGCATTGGTTTTCTTTCACTGACTTTCCCCTAAACACAGAGGTACTTGTGAATTTAGAGACTTTTCTGGGCTGAATGATTATAGTCATTGTTTGCTTACAAAGATTTATCTCCTGCGAAAGTATGCTAATTTTTCCCCCCAAATAGAAGTGAGTCAGTGACATTGGTGCTTAAATACTCTTTGGAAAATGGGGAATAAGGTTTTCAGGGAGAGGTAAGGGCTAGTTTGATAGGGTAGGTCTAAGAATACAGACATGGAGAAGGAAGGACTTTGAAATGAAGAACAGCAACCTTACCAGGCCACTCTCTTCCTTTCTTTGGGCCTCAGTTTTCCCTTTTGTAAGGTGAGCTCCTGAATTAGATGAGTTCTAAGCTCCCTTCTGGCCCTCTCTGCACCACTCATGGGCACAATGGCAATTTCCCTACCTGGGGAGCGCCATATGCATTTTCTGTGATCTTGGCTGTAGGGGATGGGACTGTAGCTCACCATCAGGAGGAAGAGGATTCAAAGTCTGCCCAAACAGCACCTTTACTAGCCATAGAGGACAAGCTGTCTTGAGCAAAGCAGGGGGAACCAGAGGCCTTAAGCATAGACCAAATCCCGGGATAAAGCAGTAGCTCAAGTAATAAAACAATAACCTTCACTGAATATCTGCTTTGGGCCAGATGCTGGTCTATTTACTGAACAGAATGATCTCACTGAATGAGGCAGGTCCACTACTCTTCCCATGTTACGGGCTTAGAATGGTTAAATAGGCCCAAGGTCCAATAGCTAGAAGTTGCAGGACTAGCAACCAGGCCAGGGAGTCAGTCTGATCCAGTACCCTCAGTCAAACTGACTCTCTTCTAGTGTCTTTCAAATCTGTACCTTAGTCCTGTGTTCCTTTCACAATGGCGCCAAAATTATGTGGCACAATAATCCAAATGGGAATGTTCTTTAGTGATGGGTGTATCGAGAAAGGCTTCCCTCTCCTGCTCCAGAGAGGGTGGCTCAGGAGGGTTTGAGTCCTGGCGAGTTTTGTACTCCTCTTGACACAGAGGTGACATAAGAGACTTTGTTTCCAAAGACCTGGACTCCTGATCTGAGGAGTCAAATTGTCAAAATGAGTTTGAATACTTGGGGAATGGCTGGACTTAAGAGATGTGGATTCTGGGGCACCTGGGTGGCACAGCGGTTAAGCGTCTGCCTTCGGCTCAGGGAGTGATCCCGGCATTCCGGGATCGAGCCCCACATCAGGCTCTTCTGCTAGGAGACTGCTTCTTCCTCTCCCACCCCCCCTGCTTGTGTTCCCTCTCTCGCTGGCTGTCTCTGTCTCTGTCGAATAAATAAATAAAATCTTTAAAAAAAAAAAAAAGAGATGTGGATTCTACCTTGGGTGAGTGAAGGGGTACCGGATTTCACAAGGCAAGGCAGGCCCTGCATCACACCCTAAACAGCTCCCCAGAGTAGGGGGACAAGAAGCCCAGGACCAAATGCTAAGGGTAAGGGCTCAAGTGGCCACGGGAAGGAACTATTAGCAACTACCTTGGGCATGGACCCTGAACATCCCAGAGGCAGTCACCTGAACCAAAGACCAGAAGCCTTGCCTCAAGCACTCTGGGTGAATAAGTTCAGGGTTATTATTAGAACCCTGAGGGAGAGAGAGGGGCCCCTGTATTGCCTGAGATTTTATTTTCTGCTAAGCATGGCTGATGGGGAGGAGGTTGTGATCTAACAATTAATTTGACTTAGAAAAATAAAATACTATGTTTTTGTACCCAAAGATTATGAGGTTAATTTGGCCAATTATATTTATTTACATGGGAAAATATTTATATTGAGAAGTCTTCATATGTTTGATAATTTTGCCCATCTGATTATGGAAAGCCTTCTCTGTCTTATGTATATATACACTATGTATTTTTATTGTTTCCTCTTTAAACATTCTATTTTTAGATTGAATCAACAGCTAGTCCAAAAGATAAATATAAAAACATATTTCAAAAAAATAATGTATTTTTCTATACGTAGATACATAAATATTTGTTTCTATCTCCACTTAAAACAAGAGATAAACAAAATATTATAACATTTTTCCTAAGCTCTAATATCAATACCCAATAATGAATTAACTAATACATATTAATTCTAATTAATAAGTATATGGCATTTACCCTGTGCCATGCATCGATCTAAGGTGTGTATGAATAGTTGTTTACAATCCTATTTATTTCTTGTGACACTCTAAGTTATCATTTCCAGTTTATAGATAGAGATATTGAGGCACAGAGAGGTTAAGTAATTTGCCTGTAGTCACACACCATTAAGTGGCAGGGCTGGTGTTTGAACTCAGGCTGTCAGGCTCCATAGTCTGTGATGACCACTAGAGTACTTTGCTTCCTAGCACCCGTTATAAGATTTGAAGGTAGAACATTCATCAGGTTTCAAGCTCTCTATAAATTCATTCATTAATTCAACAGAATTTATTATGGCACTTTGCCAGGTATGAGGGATTCAGTCCCTGTACTCATGGTATTCACTGTCTAGCAAGGAACTTGCTCTTAATTTTCTCCCTTCCTCCATCCCTCATGCTGCTAGGAAATTACCCACATCTACAGACTTCATTTCACAACTTTATCCAAAATCTCACATGCACATACCCCAGTGATGTAGCTGAGTCTAATATACAACGTAATGGGTCTAAAAGAAAGCTTAATTTTACAAATTTAGCAAAGCGAATCACAAATATTGATCTCACAACCCAAAGATAGCAGGACGTGGTCCAATTAGAAATAAAAACAAATTGCTGAGACATGGAAGCATGGAAATCTAGAAGGCTTGAAAGATAACATTTGCCACTATTAAGGGATTTCTTTTGCATTCATAGTTCCCGAGCTGAGTGTGGTTTACAAACATCTTGGGGTTGGAGGCCTGTCTAAATGTAATACTCCTGTAAGGGAAAGAGAGTTGACTTCATCACAAAGCAGGCCCTGCTGATGGCAGCCTAAGACTGGAATGTGCAGATAATTATCTTTAAGGCTAGTCAACGGCTATATGTCTCCTATAATATCACCTTTAAGATCAAGCCAAGACATTCCAGTCTGAATCAAGGTTTATTTATAAAAGGATTTAACACTTTTAGATCCCATATTGCTTGGAGGACCACCAATTTCCATTCCCAAATATCCAATTTCTTCAATTTCACAGAGCATGAATGAGATTTCAGGTTACCATATGTGAGGGAAAAATTTAAGACACTAAAATTCCTTTTCTTCAATGAGGTGAATTTCATTGCTAATGCCTCCACAAAATAAAATCACCAGTAGGGGACTGAAAGTAGAAAATACCATAAGTCATAATGCCACATTCATGTAGATACAACCAAATTTTCAGGTAAATTCTAGCTGAATGGTCTCTCTTGTTCCCCTCAAACTTGAAAGGTCAAAGGAGCAATTTGATTGTGGGTGTTGTACATTGGCCACAGACGGGAGAAAGAATGGCCCTTCTACCAGCAAGGACACACGATTTAAAGGGATGCACAGATATCTAAGGAAAGAAAACGGATCCTCATAAATTGGAGTGATCTGCTAGAGGGAACCAGTTAATCTGGAAGATTGTAGAAGGTCCTTCATTGGTGGTGTTAGGGACTGATCAGATATCCTTTTTGAAGAACTAGCATACACTGGCTTAAACTACATCAGGGCTGGCATAGTATGTGGTGTATAGTGAAAAGTGATAGTACCCAGTGGGGACAAGAGAGGCAAGCAACCTCAGAGGAGATATTCCAGAGCCCAATATTTCAGCCTTACAAAGTTATTTGATAATTGTACGTTCTAGAAAGAAAGAAAGAAAGACAATGATGACCAGGAAGGCCACCATCAGGCATAAAAATCAATGTAATTTTTTATAGGAAACACAATATTAGCTCTTTGTTGATATTAAATAATTTTAGTCATTTCATGACCAAAAATAACTCAGAGATTAAGGAAGAAAGAAGTGAAAACCATTTAGGATGAAGAATGATCAAATGTCTTATCTTTATTACCACTAATAGATATTAATAATTGTCTATTAATTAATAATACAATATTAAATCACCTGTTAATAAATACCTATTAGTGGGTATAAATATATATGCATGTGCTAGTGTATATCTATCTTTTATATGAGAGTTCAACCCTCCTGATGGTCATATCTATCATTCTCAATTAACCAAGGGACATTCTGGTTTTCTAAAACAAAATTATATACACATATATAGATATTCATACACACAGCCAGCAAAGGCTGTTTAGAAAACTATGTCAGGAAATTAAAAGTAGTTTTCTTCAGCTATGAATCATGGATTATTTTTCCTATTTCTCTTTATCCAAATCCAAAATAGCTTTATCAATACTTTGACCCCAATTGTCAAATAATATTTGATTACATATTTTTAATTCTGAAATAAAGGAAAGTATGATAGAGAAATAAAAGCAAAATAAAAACAAAAACACAACTCCAGGACCCAGAGAACCACTGATGATCGTATGTATGGCCTTCCAAATTTCTTTCCATCTATGCCCATGGTTTTAACAATAGTCAATCATACTACACATACTGCTTTGTGGCCTTCCTTTTAACTTAACAAAATACCATTGACATCTTCCTACCAGTAAATATTGATCTAGTTCATTCTCTAGTGGCCACAGAGTAATCTATCATAATCCCCTCCCAGTGGGCCTTGAGGTTGTTTCCAAGTTTTCAAATTATACAAATAACTGTACAGAAATGATCTCTGAACATTTTCCCTGCTCATGATCCAGTTATTACTTAAGATAAGTTCCTGGAAGGTACTTGCTAAGTCAAAGGACTTGCATATCTTTAAGATTTAGAATATACACCAACAAACTGGCCTCCTGAAAAACTATACATATTCAGCATGAGGGGCATATTTTATTTTCCTCTTTGTTTCTCTGTATTTTCTGCTGATATTTTCTGTTACTTACATTTTGCTTTAAAATTACTTGTGCAAAGGGAAAAAATAAGTAATTTATAAAATAAATAAATAAGTACAAGGAAAAGGGACAATTGGAAGGTGACTTTTTCCAACAGAGAACTCTGAACCATGGGACAGGTGTTGCCTAGAAAGAAGATGGGGACACAGAACTCCAACTTCATACCACTGTCCATTAACTCCTCCAGCTCACTCCCCTTGCTCATGCCGACAATGCTGTCTTCTCACAAAATGCTATCTCCTTTCTGTGGGGGAGAACAAAGTGATCAGCACGCCTGAGTGTCCAGTCCTTTTAAATGGCTCTAGTCATCACTTCACTAATAAAAGACCATTCTAGGTTTTCAAAAGCAAGATAATGGCTCCCTCATTTTTCCTGGAATATTTCCCTTCAAGGCAGAGATTCAAAAGAATCCTCCTTAGGTTGAGTCAAGACTTTCCAATTACCTTCCCTCATCCTGAAACCAATAAAACACTTGCCTTTTCCTGTTACCTGATTTTTTTTTTTAAAAGAAGACACAGGCCATTGAACCTGATAGCTGGGGAACAAGAAGACTGGATACTCATCTGAGCAAAGTCTCCAAAAGTGATACATTTAAAAAATACATTCCATTAATATATCCTAATATACAATAGGGAGAAGATACAGCATGAGAAGAAATCTTGAGATACATGCAGAAATTAGTCCACAACTGAGAGTCCTTTTTATGAACTAGCTTCTTACCAACCAGAGCCACAGGCTTCCAAACTCCCTCTGTTTCAAGTCTCATCTAGGGAGAAAGGGAGGCAGGGACTTAGGTCTCTTCTCTTTGAATACTAAATTATTCTTAACACTCTTTATTGGCTAACAGTGGAATAGAAGATTAGAGAACTCAGAGGCCATGAATATCTGCTTGCTTCAGAGGTCATCTTTAACATTTGGGAATACCATCAGCTTTTCTCGTTAGAGTGGAAACTACCTTTGCCAAAATTCTCTTTCTGCTGATACATACCTGAATCTCTTACCACTTCTAGAAAGCCTTCACCCTATAGTTCTTCCCTTCAGACATAAGGTCCGAGAAGATCATGAATTCCCCTGCTGCAAGTGACTTTTTGACTAAGCTTTACCTCAGGCCAGGAGAAAGGATTTGTTCATTGATTGAAGCCTTTGCCAACAAAGAGATGTACAAACATGCAAATCTAGACTCACAAAGGAAGCAGCTACGTGTTGAGTTGATTTTGAGGACTCTCTTCAAGTTTATCCCACAAAACTAGATACCCACCATTGGAAGGTGAAAGGAAAGGAACCAAATTACATGCTTCCTTCCTGGAGGTGCTTTCTTCTAAGCCCTACTGGTAATTGCAGTCTTCTATTTGGGTACATGATTCATTTTTGGAAATACATATGAAAATAAAACAGGTAAGATAGAACCAAAGATTGTTAAAATATCAAATGACACATTGTCTTTCAGATCCAGTTTTTTATGAAAAATAAAAAACAGTTGTGCCATAGTTCAAACATGCTTTCACCTTCAAAGTGTCCCTGATTAAGTCTCAGGATGGGCACTTTCAAGACAGTAGTAGTTTCCATATTTGTCTTAACTATATCAAGTATATAAACCCCATGCTTTTTATCATTATTTTTAGCACTTTTTAAAATAAAAATAAAATGAGATTAGGAATTTCATATAATTACGCAATCATTGCTATACCAGCAAAGATTGTAATGCTTTTGGCAGCTTATAGAAGACATTCTCAGAGAATAGACAGAGGATCGTTTTAGCTAATTTAAAAACAAGTCTAAAAGCAGTACATAAAAGGCTGTTGTGGAGGTATGTGGTATATAAAACCAAATACAAAAACAGGAACTACTTACATAAATTTATAACATGTCTTGGTTTTATGAAATAAGTTACTAAATTTAAATATTTGAGGCCTTTTATTAAATTCTGCCAGTTCCATAATTTTGATTGTGAGTTGAACTGGTTTGGATTAATAAGAGACACACAATACTTGAGCTAACAGGGATGTGCAATAAGATTTCACTTATTCTTACTGATGTCAATATACCTAGTTACAGGTAACATCTCACCAATTTTCTGATTGGCTGAGGGGGTGGAAACAAGATAACCACCCTCATTAGAAATATAAATATGAAGAAGGACAATAGGCTCTAATGAATTTATTAGGAGGAACCGATTTTTAATTTACTGGGCCTACCCAGAGGCTTGTTGTTCACTTCCTTATCCGTTGCTGTAATGCAGATAGGAAGAATGCTAGCTAAGTAAGTTCCTAAAAAAATCAGAAGTCATAAATTATTTCAAAATAATTAGACTATTTTTTAAAATTGTGACATTTTTAGATTATAGGATAAAAATAAATTACCATTAAAATTCTTCCAAATAATTCATGTCTTCTAAATAAGACACACATATCCATAGTATTTGCGGAAGAACCTCCCAACCCACTCACAGCCACGGACCCAGAGCATGAGTTCCACCTTAAGGTCGAGCCAGGCAATTCCGAAAGAAGTGCTAAATCCTCTAACCACTGCAAACCCATTCCACTCGCTGTGGCAACAGCGCGGTGAGTATTTCGGTCCCAGTGGCCTAGAAGAATGAGTGTACTTCATAAAGCACCCAATTTATTCCCATAAAATGCTTGGCACGCCAGTTGACTTTGGGCTCATTTTACACAAAAATCCAGGTTTTTGGAAAGATTTACTCTAGGGTTTCCAAATGTTTATTGCCTCGCTGACAGATTTTTAGACTGGTACTTGTAACAGGTGATTTTTCACACCACCAGGAATCCAGAATGTGATTCCAGGACATTGGGCAAAAACTCTCTAAGATGCCAGCTGATATCAAATCACGTGAATTCTAGAATCTATGAAAGCAGAGAAATACTTCTTAAATTAATAATCAGATGTGATATAGTACAACATCATCAAAAGTTACACCGTTTATAAGGCCCATACCTCGAGTATTTTCTCTGTTACTCAGATATACTGAACTTGTTACCCTCAGTGACCTCGTACTTGCTGTTCCTAATGCCTGAGTCCACTCATCCCAGTGCTTTGCAAGGTTGCTTTCTGCTCATCATTCAGCTTCAGAAGTAGCCCTCCTCCTTCTCCACACCACACTGTATATCATATTGCCTGGTAACTTCCTTCATAGCAAATATTACAATCTCCAGTTGTCTTGTTCATTTTTTAAATGTACTTCTTATTAACGAGAGCAGAGCTTTTCTTCCTTATTCACAGTCACTTCCCTAGGACCTGGACAGAGTAGGGACTCAATAAATGTATGCTAAATAAATAAGTAAAAAATTTAATTAATCCAAAGTACTAGGACTTTTCCCTGAACTATAGTACAAAGCCATAGGTTTGACTTCTATTACATTCGAAGTATTCCAGTGTTATAAAAACAAGATATATTCCAGAGGAGACATATTAAGATTAGGTTCATAGTCTGCAGAATGAAGGTGATTATATTAATTTACTCATTTCCAAAGTTTATCATGAAGATACCCTGTTGTATTTTTTTCTTCCACGATGTCAATGCTTTAAAAATAGTTTGCTCTTCAAATAAACTTTCTAGGAATGCAAGTTGGTACAGCCACTTTGGAAAACAGTGTGGAGGTCCCTTACAAAGTTAAAAATTGAGCTACCCTATGATCCAGCAATTGCACTACTGGGTATGTACCCCAAAGATACAGACGTAGTGAAGAGAAGGGCCATATGCACCCCAATGTTCACAGCAGCATTGTCCACAATAGCTAAATTGTGGAAGAACCGAGATGCCCTTCAACAGATGACTGGATTAAGAAGATGTGGTCCAGGGGGCGCCTGGGTGGCGCAGTCATTGGGCATCTGCCTTTGGCTCAGGGCGTGATCCCGGTGCTTTGGGATGGAGCCCCACATCAGGCTCCTCCGCTAGGAGCCTGCTTCTTCCTCTCCCACTCCCCCTGCTTGTGTTCCCTCTCTCGCTGGCTGTCTCTCTCTCTGTCAAATAAATAAATAAAATCTTAAAAAATAAGAAGAAGAAGATGTGGTCCATATATACAATGGAATATTACTCAGCCATCAGAAAGAACGATTACCCAACATTTACAGCAACATGCACGGGACTGGAGGAGATTATGCTAAGTGAAATAAGTCAAGCACAGAAAGACAATTATCATATGGTTTCACTCATTTATGGAACATAAGAAATAGGAAGATCAGTAGGAGAAGGAAGGGAAGAATGAAGGGGGGGTAAACAGAAGGGGGAATGAACCATGACAGACTGTGGACTCTCGGAAACAAACTGAGCACTTCAGGGGGGAGGGGGGTGGGGGGATTGGGACAGGCCAGTGATGGGTATTAAGAAGGGCCCATATTGCACAGTGCACTGGGTGTTATGCAAATAATGAACCATGGAACATTACATCAAAAACTAAGGATATACTGTATGGTGACTAACATAACATAATAAAAAATTATTATTAAAAAAATAAAAAGAAAAAAAAGAAAGAATCACTGAATGGTACACTCTGAGTTGGTGAATTGGATGATACGTGAATCATACTTCAATAAAGCTGTCATATATATACATATACATATATGTATACATATTTGGCATGTAGGTACCAAATATACCTTTGGAGATGAAGCTACATGATTAATTCTCACTAGACATAAAGTCTACAAATAAACATACTATCTGTTTATCCTGGGACACATTGCTTAATGAAATGTCAGCTGCTCTAACAGGTAAACTCTGAAATCTCAATGACTTAAGATTATTTCTAGCTCAAATAGATTCCAATCAACAGTGGAATGGGGTGTGTGTGTCTGTGTGATGTTTACTCCGAGCAATCCTTTAGGTTGTTATATAATAGCTTCACCATTCTTTAATCTGGGCCTCACAGGTCCAGATCTTCTGTCTCTGGACCAGAAGGTAGAGTAAATTACACTTTGGTAATAAATTACCAAAGTAATTTATATGCCAAGTCTGAAATTGGCAAGAATCACTTCCATTGACCAAATATCAGCAATATGCCACCCCTAACTACAGCAGAATGTGGAAAATCTATCTTTGCGTCCAGAAGGAAAAGGATTCAGGTTTTGTTGAAATATGTAGCAGAGACTTAGCAGAGTTTACTACCTAATGGAAAGACAGATTTGGGAGAAGCCTATGAACATCTATTTTGTTATATATACTGTTTCTCCGAAGATATTCCCTCTTAATAAGTAGTTGGTACCAATTAGAGAATAAATTGGTAAAACAACTTTAGAAAGAAACTTGGCAACATCCAGGAAAGTTGAAGATGTGTGAAATCCACGATCCAATGCAGTAGATTAGAAAGACCGGGCCAGAATATTTCACAACTTCTTTTGTCCTGTGAACCTGGGCTGGCTTTGCGACTTGTCTGACCCACAGAGTGAGGTGGAAGTGACGCTGAGTGGACTCCAGAGCCTAGGACTTAAAAAGCCTTGCAGCTTCTGCTTGGAATGATGCCTTAAGAATGCCATGCTGTGAGGAAGCTTGTCTGTTCTATTGGAGGATGAGAAGCCAAATGAAGATCCGACGTACTTTTGCCTAAAGATAGTCCCAATGGCCAGACATATAAGTGAGGCCATTCTGGACTATTCAGCCATTCCTGCCATCATCTGATTGCAATCAGATGAGAAAAACTAACAGAACCACCCTGCCTACCCTTAGAATTGTGTAAATCATTATTTTAAGCCAGTAAGTTTGGGGTGTTTTGTGACACAGCAATAGATAACTGATATAGCCAGGAATTTCACCTCTGAATATATGCTATCAATAAACTCTCACACTTTAACCCAAAGAGAAATGCTGGGAAATGTCTCCATGGCACTGTTTGTAAAAGGAAAAATAAAAAATATATATGTCAACAATTACCAAAAAATGGGTATTTAATGTATGATTTAGATATCCAATGGAATGCTACACAGCAGTGAAAATGAAACAGAGCTACTACTATTAACTTGGAATAAACTTCAAAAACATACTGGGGCACCTGAGTGGCTCAGTCAGTTAAGCGTCTGCCTTCAGCTTAGGTCATGATCCTGGAGTCCCTGGATCGAGCCCTGAGTCAGGCTTCCTGCTCAGCAGGGAGTCCACTTCTCCCTCTGCCCCTCACCTGCTCATGCTTGCTCTCTCCCTCTTTCTCTCAAGTAAAAAAAAATGCTATTTTTTCCCCAAAAACATACTATTGAGAAAAGAAAGTGAATTACCCAATGATATACATTTATTCAATTACCCAATATTTATAGAACACTATGTAAGCTACTGGGATAAAGCAGTTAAAAAAACAGACGCCCCCCCCCCAAAAAAAACCCCAAAAGAAAACAAATGAGCAAAATCCCTGTCTTCAAGGAACTTGCATTCTACTGGAGGGATACCAACAATAAAAAAGAAAATAAGTCAAATGTTTAGTAACCTAGATGGCAAAAAGTAGTAAAGAAAATAACTAACGAGAAGGGAAAGGAGACAAAAGATTGAAAGGGTTTGCAGTTTTAGGTGGGGTAGCCCAGGAAGGCCCTAAGGCACTTGTTTAAATAAAAACATGAGGGAAATAGGAAACTGGCCATGTGGATGTTAGGGGAAGGGCAATCTAGGCAAAAGGGAACTGCAAGGGCAAAGGCCATGACGTGGAAGTACAGCTGGTGTTTGCAAGGAATAGGGAGGGGGCCAATGCATAACTGGTCTAATAAGTAAAGAAGAAAGTATGAAACCATTTATGTTGCATTTTAAGAATATAAAAAATAGTGTTACTTATTATCTATGAATTCAAAATATCTAGTAAAATTATAAAAACAGTCTATTTTGCTTAAAAATAAATACATATGTCAAATAAGTATAAAAATAAGCCTGAAGGATACACATTGATTTCAGGATAGGATTCTCTTTGGGGAAAATGAGGTAAATGGGATCAAGATGGGGCATAAGAGATTATCTCTTTAAAATATGTTAAGTAAATATGGCAAATTGTATTTATTTACTTACTCATTTATTAAGTAAAATGTATTTAGTGTGGGTGTTGGGTAAATGCATTTTAGTTACAGTATTCTTTGTACTTTCTAGTATGTTTGAAATATTTCATAATTGGTTTTAAAAGTAAATAAAGGAATAAGTATTTAATTAACAATCAGCAATTACTTAAGGAAGGAGACGTAGTTGGGGACACACACACACACACATAATAAGTCAGAAGGGTATTTGCAAATTGTCCAAAGACTCAACAGGCATCTGGGAATGGACCTCACTAAGAAGGACATTATATCTACCTGGAGATAATAGCTACCACATATTTCTCACATAATATAATGTAGGATTTAATCCGTATCTAGTGAGTATAGTTCTGTTTTGATGGCAAACACCAACATGGCTTCTGCTTTAACCCTTTAGTGCCTCTGTATCTGCTTCTAATGTAATCTCAAGGAGCATATGCTTACACAAAACTGGACAGGAAGAGAGGAGGTTAATAATGATGCTAATAATGACAATAATAGCACTGACATTTATTGACATTTATTGAGTGCTCAGTACTTTCCAGCCCCTTCTCACAGTTCTATCTTATACAGCAGATTACGTAATCTTCCTAAAAGTTCTTTGAGGTAGGCATTGTTATTACTTCTATCTGAGCACCAAAGAACAGAGGTGCAGAGAGGTGACTGAGTTGCCCAAGGTCACATGGCTAGGAAGTGATTCAAACAGAGCAGCCTGTCTAATGGCAGAGGTGGAACTTTAACCATTAAGCTCTGCTGGTAATACAGAAACTTTTGAGCATGCCCTAAAACTGCTCCCACAATTAGCCACTTGTAATACTAAAGTTAAAACCAACTGTGAATATGTTTGTGTGCCTCGGTAATAAATTATTAACTGCGTGGTTCATATTTGCTTCAACTGATGGGATTATAGGCTTCAGTTGAATCAATGTGAACCTTGATTACCCACCAACATGAATTTGAAATCTTGCAGACTCTTGTAAATAAAATTGCATCCAAAGTAGTTGTGACCTTTTAAACTCTTATAAACACTGTCATCCTTAAGATGGTGTTTGGAGAAGTTGAAGGCAGAATCCAACTTAGCTCTAAGAAATGCCTCTTGATTTTCACTGAAAACCATAATCGTTTCCCTAAAGGCTATATTACCACATGCATCAGTCCTATAGAGCTGTATAGGAAAAGTTTGGAGATTGCCTCTCAATTAGCAATTCTTAACGTGGCAGGCCAAAATTCTGTTATTGTAAACTGAATGATCAAAACTGAATATGGTTTTGTTTTGTTTTGTTTTAAGATTTATTTATTTATTTGAGAGAGAGAGAGGACAGGGAAGGGGCAGAGAGAGAGAAACTCAAGCAGACTCCACGCTGAATGCAGAGCCTGACACAGGGCTCAATCTCAGGACCCTGAGAGCAGACCTGAGATGAAACCAAGAGTCGGATGCTTAATGGATTGCACCACCCAGGTGCCCCTGAATACGGTTTTTAAAAAAAGAGACATGCTGAGACCAAATGAATACAACAGAAAGGCACCTAAGATCATGAAAATCAAGCCTAAAAAATGTAAATAATTGTGTTTTACCTTTAGCCACAAAAAATGAAAAAGAACTAGCATACCACTTTTCTACTGGCTCTTGCTTATTAATAGGAGATTAAGTATGTATGCAGTCCATATATGGAGAAAACTATTCCTCATAAATGGAAATAACTGGGAAATCATGCTGTTAAGAATTACACGCAACGGGGGACATCAATAGTACTTGGTAGGATATCAAAAAAACAAATTCACTGTTGGCTAATCATGTATTTCAGAAAATCCTTATTATTAATATACCTAATATTTTCCCTCATTTAAGCAAAGTTTTGTTAAATAAGATCAGAAACACATCTCTGTCCATCTCCTTGCTAAATTCTAATAACTGTATAGTACCAATTCAAAGGTACTGTCTCATCCTTACACATTAGCTCACACAAAGAACATTTATTCCCAAGTCTTCCCAAACACACCTCGTTTAGTCTTCAAATTAAATAAATGGACTAAGATTTTCTGTTAACTGCCCCGGAATGTTTCTGATCCATATAGTCCAAATCACTGACTTTCAGATTAAAGCTTTATTTAAATTATTTCTATTACTAGAGGCAAAGTAAATTCAATGCTCCCAGAGTGATGTTTCTAACAAAACCAACTCAAACTTTGCTTCACTAAAATATAACCAACAGGGAGAAAAACACCGTAAACATAGTAATTATGGTAAGATAATCAAAGACCTCCACACAGAAAGAAAAAAAAATTGTCCTAAAAATGTCACTTGTGGGTTTTGAGGCTTTGGAGCCTTGAAAGAGACTTATTTTAAACAGAAGTCAAGAGGAAGCAACACACTTTGGATCTCTCTCTGTCCCCTCTCCCCTTTCTCTCACTCTTGGGAAGGAGAGAAGATACAAGATTTAAAAAAAACAAAAAAACAAAAAACCCCAAAAAACCAAGCAGCTCTTCTCCACCACCACCACCCACACTGCCCCATTTTCTGTCTTCTTTTCTACAGTGGCATCAAAACATCCCCATTTTACTTAGAGTTTCTTTACCCTCAGATTCCCCTGGCTTATAATTATAGTCACAGGGAGCTCCTAGAGGGCTGTCTTCAGGATCTTTCAGTCCTCATACAAGGAAATTCCTGGCTGAAATTGACTCTATTCTCTGCTCTAAAAGAAACCAGCAGTGTGAACTAACTAAAAAGACTCAATTTGAATAGACATTTCTCCAAATAAGATATACAAAAGGCATATGAAAAGATGAGCAACGTCACTAGCCGGAGGGAAATGCAAATCAACACCACGATGAGATGCCACTTCCCAATGACCGAAAGTGTTCAAGAAACCGTAGGGAAACTGCAGTCCCTGTGCATTGTTGGTGGGAATGCATAAGGGTGTAGCCACTGTGGAAAAGTGCATCAGTTCTTTAAAAAATTGTTGAATTGCCATACAACCTAGAAATTCCACTTCTGGGGATATGCTCAAAGAACTGAAAGCAGAGATTCAAACAGTGATCATGACAGCACTATTTACAATAGCTAAAAGGTTGAAACGACCCAATGTCCCTTGACTACCAAATAGGTAGATAAAAATGTGCTCATACGTGCAAAGGGATATTATTCATCCTTAAAAAGGAAGGAAATTCTGACACATACCACAACATGGATGAACCCTAAAGACATTATGCTAAGTGAAATAGGTCACACACAAAAAAGACAAATATTATATGATTCTGCCCATATGATGTATCTAGAATAGTCAAAATCATAGAGACAGAAAGTAGAATGGTGGTTTAAAGGGGTGGGGAGAAGAGGGAAATGAGGAGTTATTGTTTAATGGGTGTATGCAGAGTTTCAGTTCAGGAGATAAAAAAAAGTTCCAGAGATGGATGGAAGTGATGGTTGCATATCAAAGTAAATATACTTAGCTAAAGTCACAAAACTGTACACTTAAAAATGGTTAAAATGGCAAATTTCATGTTATATTTTACCACAATAAAAGAAAGTTGACTCAGAGGATATAGTTATAAACACAGAATGGTTTTCAGTCAACTATTACTTTTATGAATCAACAAGCTGCCATTTGCAGTTCCATACTAGGCTATAAGTATGATGGTTCTGGGTTGCAAAGGCTCTCCTTTAGTGCCCGTCAGATCAGAGGATAGGTTGTGGTATACTGAACCACAGTCATTAATGCCTGTAAATTCTCTACTGCTTTAGGAAGAAGGCACCATCTTAAGACAAATGAATCACCTTCTCCCAATGCACAGATCCTGACAGACATCACTAATCAATCACAGCACTGCTTTGTGCAATTTCATAACCCTTCCTAATATGGGGTTCAGACAGCTACCAATTAAATGAAATGCCTGTCAAAATGAAATCTATTTGCTATAGTGGTCTAGATGGCAATCTAGCTGTTTTTACACAAACTAAAATCCTACACATTAAAAACCAGTTGCTCTTAAGCTAAGGATGCTAAATAACAGATGTAAGAAGACAAGTTTGCCCCAATCTCTGCCTGTCTTTTCACTCTCCTGGATTCTGAAACATACAGGGCCAGGTACAAGAAAAGGAACTCAATACAAGCAACTCAAGTGACGAGAGAGACAGAGATTCTTATAGCCTAGTAATAAAAAGGAGTTATGTCAGTATAATAAAATCTTTCATTATAAGAGCCCTCATTGCTTTCTAGAGCAAAGGCTGGCAAACTTCTGTAAAGGGACAGATAGTAAATATTTCAGACTTTGTTGGCCATGCAGTCTCTGTTGCAACTACTCAAGTCTGCCTTACAAAAGCAATTATGGACAGTACATAAATGAATGGGCATGACTGTGTTTACAAAAACTATTACAAAAACAGGTGGCACATGGGATTTGGCCTGTGGGCCATAGCTTGCCAACTTGTATTCTAGATATTTCATCTTTGGTCCAGATGTCATTAGGGGCCTCTTTCCCCTTTTCTTTTATCCACCTTCAGAATTTAAAGCCATTTCTATCCTGACCTGAGCGCTGACCCCTCTCCCACAAATAGCAGAATGAAGGACAACTGGTACAGAAAGCACAGCACTAAGTGGGAAGTGGAAAGGGGCAAAGAGAGAGAATCCAAGAGGTGCGCTAACTTGTGTGTGGGGGGGAGGGGTTTTGTATGTAGAATTGAGAACTAAAAGCCAATAACTAAGGCCCTTCTCCCAGTGGGAGGCTGGGGGGGGGTGGATCAGTAGAAGGGAGAAGCCACTCCCCAATTTCCACCCAAACACAAAAGCTAGATGTATTGGAATATGGGATTCAAATCCACCCAAAGCGAATCCTCTCTGGATGTGGTCTTGGATTCTGCGTGTAAGCTTGACATAACTAGGGGTCAGTTTGGTTATGGGCTCTACTATCTTGCTAAGGGTCATACAAAAAAGTGATGTCCTTGTATCATCACTCTGGAGACTGGTGCAAAGCAAGTTCAAAGCTAACACGAAGTTAATGCATTCATTGCCACTTCCAACAAATTCTGCTCAATAACAATCAGATACAGCAGGATAAGTATGGACCAGGTCAGAAGCAGGATAGCTCATTCCTGGGCCAGTTGCTCTAGTTCACTGATCTTGGGCAAGACAGTTAAGGTCTGTTTCTTATACTTAGAGTGGGAATCCAAACGCTGGTTTCATACAAGGATAAGCAAACATACACATTCCGGGTGATGTGCATTCAGACTGAAAGAAAACATCTAATAAAGGGGGAAAAAATCCCTAGCCCAGAAAGTATCTGATGGCCTGTCTTCAATACAAGGCAGGACTGAAAAAGATAAAGATACTTGGTCGGGAGAAACAAGAATGCAGGGGAAGAGCTAGGGAGAAAAATTGTGACTTGAGAATGGAATTATGGAAGCACAAATATCAAATACCTAAGTCTATAGGAACAACATATAGCTTCTTGGAGAATTTGACACATAAGTGGAGGGATACAAGAATAAGCAGGAGGTTGTTGGGGAAGGTAAGTGGGAAAAGGGGCATTCTAAACATGAAGAGCCACAGGGACCAAAACTCAGGGAAGAGAAAGAACAGATTAAGTGTGTGTAGGGAGTGGATCTGTTCAGTGTTACCAGACTCTAAAACCGGATGCAGGTTCTGGTGCAAAATGAGGCTGAGGGTTAGGCTTGGGCAAGACAATGGAGGGCCTTAAATGTCCCAATAAAACGCAGAGAGTGTATTCTGCAAGATGACAAAGATGTTCAAGGTAGTAGCTAGGGCAGTGATGAGGAAGTGTAGAAAGTTAATCAGAACACAGTGAGGCTGGAGGCAGAGGGGACAGCCAGGAAGCCATTGCATAATCCATGCAAGAGAAGATCAGAACAAAGGTGGGAGATAGCAGGGATGGAGAGGAGGATAGATTTAAGAAATATTTACAGGCTAAACTCAGCAGGACTTGGTGAGCAATTAGATATAAGGATAGGGGTATACAAGGAACAGGGAGGAACTCTGAGACAGGGTGACTCTCAGATTTCTGATCTGGACAGTGGGGTAGATGGCTGCACTGTATCCCTGTGAGGCCAGACCACACCACACTCCAAAATGATCTTTCCAACTACAGAGAGAGTTACTCTCCTGGGAAACAGGCAATCTGGAAAAAGTTCCCAAGAAAAAAAGATGTAAGGACAAAACCAAGTTTGGAAATATCCTGGTAACAAGAACTGGAAATCATAATTACACACATATAAATAAAAGGCCAGTAGAGATGAAGGGCTAAAGGATGCTACCATTAAATCAGGTTTCACTGTACACAGTAGTATTTCTACAATGTTTCTTCAATGTGTTGTCTAAAAAATATACAAAGCTATAAAATGTGTATCCCATGTGTGTATGTTTTACAACCATACCATGCCTCAGATTAACACTTTCTGTCCTATAGTATTTCATTAGACAGTGTTGTAAACAGTGGAGGAAATTTTAGTAAGTATGTATTTCAAATCACTCATCCAGAAAAAAGATTTGAGTAGGTGGGCATCCATTTACCATTTAGGTTTATATGCTATTGTTATTCTTGTAACTTTAAAAATATTTTCAAGCAGTCTTAAATAGTGTGCACATCATTAAACGGATGCCAAATGATTAAACGGATGCCAAATGATTAAGGAAAAATGACATGGAATTGCTGGTCTCAGGAACTAAATTCAAAAAGGCATGTAGGGTGAGAAAAAACAAAAATGAGCAATGAAAGGCCCAGGGGCTTAGCAAAATCTGTTCCCTGAGGGTAATTCAAGGACTACAAGCTGTGTTTAAATTCAAACCAAGAACCAGGATTCTGGCTTCTAGACTCCCACTGTTCCCTTAATGGAACATCTTATAAAAACAAGAACAAAATCCCTGCAAACTGGAGGACACACAAGATTTTATGTCATTTATCAGGGATTGAGATAAATTACTCTCACAATAGACTCCTGATCTTCCAGTTCCATACTGTGTATGCAAGTACAATTCAAGTTTGAATTCTGACTCTATCACTAGCTAATCACACTGCCTTGAATAAGGTATCCTCCTTTACTCCCTTACCTTCCATCTCTACATCTGAAACATGAACAGGTGGATGAGATCACCATGGGCTGCGCAGCCCATGGTAAGTCCTCCCACATGCCTCTCTTCCATAGCATTCAATCAGCTTATGGTTAATTTCCTCCTCAATGTTGGTCTGCACAGCTAGAAGACAGCTCTAAGAGGATGGGAGTCTTAGAACCTTACTGTTTCTAATTCTTAGTGCAGTGCCTAGCACTCAGGAGAAGCTCAATAAATATTTTCAAGTAACTGACTCCAGGAAACTCCCCCATTCTCTTTTTTAAAATGTTTATAGGGGCACCTGGGTGGCACAGTCAGTTAAGCAACCTACCCTTGGTTTTGGCTCAGATCCTGATCTCAGGGTTGTAAGATCCAGCCCACACTCAGTGAGAAGTCTGCTTGAGATTCTCTTTCCCCCTGCCCCTCCCGCTAGTGCTCTCGTTCTCTTTCTCTCTCTCTAAAATAAATAAATGAATCTTTTAAAAAATTAAATAATACAATTAAAACAATGTTTATGTAGTTAATAGCAGTGCCAGAGTTACAATCCAGATCCCCCTGATACAACCCCAGGGAACGGAGGGTAACTCAGTTTCAAGTTTGATTCCTGTCCATCCTCTTTGCTGTTAGATCATTTGGGGACTTGCCTAATCATAAGCTTTTCCCAGCTGGTTCCTCTCTTACCCGGCCCTCTAGGGCCATGTTCCTAAACTACTCCCCAGATCTTCCTGGTTTTTCTAAAAGGAACTACCCCATTTATGTTTGTCTCAGAGTTTACATTAATACCTATAAAGAGGCTGAGCCTGGCTTTCAAAAATGCCACATAATAGGGAAGTTAGAAAGGTAAGGACAATCTCAAAGTAGCTTCTCAGAACTAGACCTTGTCTCCCCCAATTCCTTTCCCTTCTTAAAGATCCTTAGGGAATGACCAACCTCAGGGAGTTCCACCATCCCCTTATTCCAGTGGTTGAGAATCAACCTCTGGTTCTCTTCCCATCTTCTTGTCCAGGGTCCCTCTTCCTTGGCCAGCAGAGGGAGGCTCCCACTCTCATCTTTCTTGCATTATTCCTATCCATTGATTGCTGATCTCTCTCCCCTGAGCCTCAAGCTCTGGGCAAATGACTGGGCAAATGGCTCTTTCAAAGGGGCAGCTCCAGATTAGTATAAACAAACAACTCATCCTAAAACTCCCTGCTCAGAGATGCCACCCTGCTGTGCACAGTCTCCAAGGCAAGAACTCCTCACCTGGCAGAAGGCACACTCCTGGGAAGGGGCTCTAAGCCAGCCCCACCCAGGTACCTCCACTCCCTCCCCAGCTTCTCCTAGAATTTTCTTCTTGCCACTAACCCTGGTTGCATTGAAGTTTTGCCTGGGTTTTTCTGCTGACTTTGAGTCTTCTTTACATGTCCACTTTTATTTCACTCCAGTTCCTCCAACATGGAACTTTAAATCTTGCTTTCAAATAGACAAACGAGAAAGTGGACAAATCTAATAAATAATACATAGGGATACACAATTGGGTAAGAAAAAACATAAAGGAAAGTAAGGCAATGATTACCATAGAAATTAAGAGAGCAGATATTTTAGGGGGAAGAAATGAGTTGGTTTGAACAGGATGAGGGCTTCTGGGGTAACTAGAAAGTTCTAGGTTCTTTCATGAGTGGTGGATTCAAAGGTGTTATAAATTCATTAGTTGTACATGCATGTGTTTTTAGCTGTTTTCTGTATTTGCATTACACTTAATAAAAATTGTTGCTTTCTTTTTTAAGCTCTCATCCTCTTCAACTCTACAAACTAAGAATCAACTGGTTTTCTGTAAATAGAGAAATGTACGAGTCTCTTCCCATGTTCCTGTGAGTTCTCATCCCTGCAATAAATGTTTCCTAACCAACTCCCATCTGCTTGTCCTGTTCATGAATCAAAGCAGATCTGTTTCAAGACAGAAAGTATGTCTAAGGAAAACTAGGCCTGAGAAAACCTTGGGTGATGAACAACCTAAGGGTTAAAAAAGGTCTGAGTTGTTCCTAGAAGTATAACGCTCCTTTTGTTTTATGTCTGTTAGAGTATTTTTAAGAATTACTATGTACATAGAAGAACTTTTTAAAGCAGATGGGGGCAATAACGATGTTATTATTACGATATCTATTGTTACTGTGTACCCAGGACTAAGTACTTAATGAACTTCATCAGATTTAATCCTTACAATAATCTTAGGAGGTAGATACAATTTTCTTTAATAATTCTACATGATGTGTAGTGCTTTTCCTCTGAAAAGCCAACTGATGCTCACCTCTGGACCTTTGCACATGCTATTCCCTCTACCAAAAAAGCTCTTTCCCCCACCATTTTTGCCTGACTGGCTCCTGCTCCTCCTTCAGGTCTTAGCTTAAATGTTACACACTCCTCATTCCACCATTAGTCTTCTTTCACTTTTTGGTACCCCTTTAAAAATATTCCCAGCACATTCCGGATTCATAAAAGCAATTGTCCAGTTCCTCATTTCCTGATCACAACTGTGGTAAAATCTTCCAAAAGTGACAGATCACCCTGATGGCTGAGCCATCCTGGAATTCTTTTCAATAAATACCCAGCTGGAATAAGGCAATCTATCTTGAGATACACATACACTTTGAAAAGGAACCATGAAAAAGCAAGTAATTGATACATGGGCCTGGCCAGAAAAAAATTTTTCTTGTTAATTACTACAAAGAATAAAGAAAATAATGGTGCCAAATCACGAGTGGCAACCTTCGGCTGGGAAGGGATAAAACTTGCCCTCTGTGCAAAGATAAGGCCAAAGAAAAGAATCTTAATTTCTCAGCAAAACAGCTATATATGGGCTTTGGTCAGGTCATGTTTTAATTACAATCTTTAAGCAATAGTAAAGATGGCAAACAAAATGCTTCAGACCAGAGAAGAAAGAATAATACTAGCTGCATGCACTTAGTCCAGTGAGGAAGCATACAGAGCGTTTCTAGAATTTATTTCATAGCTAAAATTTATGTTTAGCTTGGTTTTGTGGCTGCCTCTGCAGCCTGTATGTGCAAGGCATTATAAATACTATTCAGGGGTCCTGCCTCCATTCCACACCCCATAGCATCAATCAAATTAACCAAGTAGCCTTCAAAGTACTTTTGGAGGGTGCTCTGTGGCCCAAACCAGCTGCAGGTAAACCACTTGGCCACAGGAGCCATGCCATTTCCTTCTTAGTCTCCTCACTCCCATGGCCTCCAGTCTGGAGACCGCGTCCAACCTCTCGATTTACGGGAACCCCTTGCCCACCTCCTGCGCGTGGGTATGCAAGGCCATATTTAGCTCAACCTACCCATAGTTCATTTCACCCAACCAGGTGAAGCCAGACACCAAGGGAGCACAAAGAAGAAAAGGCTTTCTGTCTCAAGTATCTGTCTGTGTGAAGTTAGTGGCTTTTTAAAGGCTACCACTTTGGTGCCTACGTGTCAAATTCTTTGGGTGTTTAATTTAGAGGTGGAAAATACAGTCATGTAATGCCAGCACGCAGAATTAAGAAGGCTATGATGTTTCAAGTAGAAAATAAAACAACCTGGGAATGGATATACACGTGTGTGCTTATGTATCTATAGACATGCATATATACCATATGTGCATGTGTGCTCAAACAATGAGGATATGGCTTACTGCCAAACATTAAGAAAAGTTTTAAAAATTTACGACGCTTGGAAAAAGTGTATGAAGACATAAATCTTAGATTTTTCTCCCAATCAGTGCTCAACTACCAGAACAGGCACGCAAATCTTTAATAAAGTATAACCCAAAGAATTGAGAGTTTAACAGAAAACCTAAAATTAACAACGGCCTCAACAATCATATCAGAAAATGACTATTTAGTCAATGCTAACTACAGCATTGATGATGATGGCAAAAGTAATTGTGTCTGTCATTTCCTGAGCACATTCCATGCACAAAGAACTGAGGTAATGACCTTACATTGAGATGTCACTGGTTCATGCAAGTGTGTGAGGTAGTCAGTCTTCTTATCCCTTTTTTAAAGAGGAGAAAATTGAGGCACAGCAAGATTAAGAAATCTCAATATCACCCAGCCATAGAGTGGAAGGAGGGGAACAGATTACAGCCCTGTGTAACTATAGATTAAAGAATGAAAAGTGATGGCCATTGATAACGCAGCCTCCCCTACGAAATGGGAAGTGGGAATGGAACAAAAACCAAATCTAGAATAAGAAAGAAAATCAGGAAGAACTCAGGGAATTTTCTAGACAATGTAGGCCTCTAAGGAGTCAATGTCATCCACAATAAGCCATAATTATGGCAACATAAAGTTTTTGTGTAGTTGTAAATGATTTAGCATCTTTCTTTGTATAGAAGCAGTCATTTGAGAAGTTGGAAACTCATCAGTGTATTATTCATGTGATGTCTAAAAACTAGCTTGCTTCATTTCAAAATTTAAAAATGTGGTCTGAGAAAAAAAAGGTCAGTTTACAAAGTATGCCAGAACTTTCCCATCTCCATGCAAATTGTACATCATCCTTATTCTAAGGAGTCACCTTGGAGGCTATTAGTTATTCCAAAGAGCCAGGCTTTTCTCCAAAACAACTTGGGAAACTAGCCTTTGGAATCATTTCCAAAGTCTGGCACAGTTTTGTGACAAAGCATCTTGCCAGCAGCATAACTTAATAGTCACATGTCTTTCAGAACCAAGTCTGGGGAATAAGGCTGCTGATCAGAATAGGAAACTCTGGTTTTAGGAAAGAAACTTGTGATTACAAAAGAGTAAGGTCTCTGGTGTGGCCTTTTAAATGGCCAGAAGAGCTCCAGAAAGCTTTTGAGTAATGGCTGCTGTGCAGGGAAATGTACACAAGTTCCACTGGGTGATGGCTGAGAAGGGAAGTATGCATTTGGAAATAACAGTGCCAAAACTAGCCTATTCAAGATGGTGGCAATGATGCAGCCATCATACTCACACTGACAATGCTTCCTCCGTGGTGCCTGGCACACAGCAGGTGCCCACCGCACAGTTATGAATGACTCTGAGACTCCACCCATCTGTCACTTAAACAATAAACAAACTTATTCCTAATGAGAAAATTCTCCATTCTTACAACAGTTATTGGATCAAAGACCTGAACACTCACAATGGTATGGCTTCACTGCAGAACTAAAATAGGAAGAAAAACCTGCTCAAGGGTCTCCTGCTCATTTTGCCACCTTTCTCCAGATGTTTCCAGTCTGCAGACTGTTTCCTAAATGTGTGCCTATAGGGTGCCTGCCACACAAGGCAGTCACTCTGAGGGCAGTGTGGAATGAGGTTTCCTCTGGCCCCCTCACTCTGCTGCCCACCCTGCTCTCAGACAGCCACTCCAAGCAGCTTCCAATGAGGATGGCTCCCCCCTGCAGCTGAAGTGAGGAAGAAAAATAACCAGGGTAGAGCTCTAAAGATGCACGTCTTCAAGTGCCAACAAGAATGCCTCCTGCAGGAAAAGCCTGTTCAAAGAAGCCTCATAACAAGATCTAGAAACATCCTCTATTGTCTGATTATTCAGCCATTTATTTATCCCACAGTTATTAATAATTAATACATCATTATTATCTTATTACCTATTGGAACTGAAAATAGCAGCATTAAGACCTAGGCCCTCACTTCCAAGGAGGTCACCACAGAGTCTCATTTGGAACACACTCCCCCTGCTCTCTCCGAGCCCCCGGCATGCACTGCTGACCAGTTGGGCAATCCTCTTTCCTCCAGGACACAGCTCCCCAGTCCTTTTCTCTCTGTACCAGGCAGCAGCTCCCAATCCACAGAAATGCCATGGGAATTTATTTTCTATTCTGCTTACATATCATAATTCATGTATTCAGGTAGCCAAAAATATTTATTAAATGCCTACCGAGGGCCAACCCTGTTCTACTTGCCTTCACCTCTGAGCAGTTTGACCCTAGTACTTTGGAAATCCACGTATGAACCACTCAGTGGAGTCTTACACAGTCACAGATGTCCATTCACATAACATTAGTGGGGTTTGCTTTATAATTTGGGGGGACATGTAAGTATTTTTTTTATCTCTTTATCTTTCAGAACTATAATTGTACCAGATGATGGAAAAGCCCTGCAGAGGGTCACTGCCTCTCACGTAAAGAATGCTCGTGGACAGTTCAGGTGAAATTGTGCCAATAAATATAACAGTGGCAAAAAATAATAAGTGATTTTAGATATAACTAATTAAACAAAATAAACATCATAATTAGACATCTTGACTATTTTATCTATACCCCCCTGTAAGTTTATATATTCAAACTTGAAAAATTTTTGTGAAATTTTTCTTTGAGAAATAATAGATGGCTATATAATCAGGGTACTTATATTTGAGTACGTACAGTGACATTTTCTGACTCATAAATGATGGAAGAAAGTGCTCATCAGAACCAGAGGAAGGGCCCAGCCCGCAGCCTGAAACCCTCTGCAGGGAACGCCAACACAGCTGCAGGAGATGGCTCAGGTGGAAAACTCAGGCTGCCTTTGCTTAGAATGTTCATCTTCAGGGGGTGGGGAAACAGAAGGGGGAATGAACCATGACAGACTGTGGACTCTGGGAAACAAACTGAGGGCTTCAGAGGGGAGGGGGGGGATTGGGATAGGCCGGTGATGGGTATTAAGGAGGGCACATATTGCATGGTACACTGGGTGTTATATTCAAGTAATGAATCATGGAACATTGCACCAAGAACTGGGGATGTACTGTATGGTGACTAATATAACAAAATAAATATTATTAAAAAAAAAAGAATGTTCATCTTCTGAACTTGTACTGCTGCCTAGTCCAACCTATAAAAAAAAATCTCTTTGGGTACATTCCCTCTTCTCCTAGTATGTCTTACATTGTGGTATCTTTATGGTTTTGTCTGTCCATGAGACAGGGTGAGGGAGAAGCAAGAACCTGGTCCTAGAAACCCAGGGGTTTAGTACTAAACCTGACACAAATGGCTGTGGAATGAAGAAATATATAAATGAAACTTGTGTTTCATAAGCATTTAAAATATAGAGATATGTATGACCTTTTTTTTATGTGGGGGATAAAATAAGCCTGAAAAATTAAAAACATTACAAAACCTGTTACAACTGAAAGGAGGGTCCTCCTATTGCCTACAAAATACCTCCCAGACTTCCTAGCCCCTAAAGATGCACTTCTAACTACCACCCTGTCTCAAACATTGGACTCTAGTGTACATGTGGCAATTCCTGTGAAGTGAAACTTTATCCAGGTGACCAAGCCACAGTCTAGTACGGCCTTAATCCCCCATTTAGAGTAAGGGGCAAAATAACCTTGAAAGATGACTAAAAGGGTAAAGCTATCATTAAGCCAGGTTAAGAGAGGTGCAGTTCATTCAGAAATTATAGGCCCATTTATGATCAGACTCAGGCATCCAGGAGACATACATACGTTTCAAGGTTTTATTGTTTAACTGTTAACATGTTCAAATTTGCGGTTTTCTAATTTCTCATAAGGATCCTTTCACAGCCAAAAAAGTACAACCAAAATAAAAGCAAGCCTGTTGGTAATGACACAGGGACACTCTGTGCTTCATCTGCAGCCCGTATAATTGATTTTGACAGCATAGCAGGAACCTAAAGCACCGTCGTCCACACTGCCAATGAACGGCTTTAGTAGGAAGAGGGCAAAACTGCGTCCAAATGAGGATTGACAACGGATACCTAAAAAAATGCAACTTTATATTTAAGGCTGGAATAATTTCCACATCTTCCTCCAAAACATTCTTCAACTAATTTGGATTTGGGGCATAGCATAATGTGAGTTTATAATCAGAAGTCAACGTAGATCCCAAAGTCAAGGAGTGACAGAAGGAAATATCACTATGCCTGTCATAAACATTTTTCAAGTTTGCTTCACATCAACTTTTTTTAATGAGCTGCAATTTTTAAAAGGTATATCAGAAGTAGAATTTTCTTGGCCAATCATTCTAATAAAACTGCTTTTTCATCAAGTGGCAGCCACAAAGCCATTGCAAATGCCCAGGTGAATTCTTATTCAGCAAAGATAATTTTATGCTTAATAAAGTGTCACTACAGAGTTTTTTCAACCTCCGACTGTAATCAAAGAGCTGATTGCATATCTCAGTTACCAGCCCTGTGAATTGTCTAGATCAGCATTTACCCAAGTTCCATAAAATACTAACTCTTGGCAATGTTAATAGATGTTCCGGGGGAAAAAACTGTTTTTGTTAAACTATTTGGAAAAATTTTGGATTAAAAAACATTAAACTTGACTACAGAACTTCTCAGAGTCTTTACTATGCTAATATGCATGGTGGCTTTCCAAGTGAAGAATAGAGTACGTATTATTTTCCAAAAGCATTTGACAAATGGAACCCTTTCTTCTAATGGTATCTCATAGAACTTCACTTTGATAAACACTTTCGGAAATGTGAACCTAGATAGTATCAACCGGTTTTTGTCAAATTAGTCTCTTTTCATTTTCCCACAGTTCATTATGACCCACATAGTTGATGGGGGAAATAGCCTCTATGACATAGTGGCTTATTAAAATAATAGTCTACTTCACCAACAATTACATTTAAAAGCCACATAGCTCCTGCCCTTGAGAAAGAAGTCTGTAACCCAGGTGGCTAAATTCTGAGGAGTTCCTGCATTGTGTATCTTGTGTCCAGGCTGTCACTGTTCTAATCTTTATCTTTTACTTAAAAAGTAACAACTGGTGGACGTGTTATTATAACTGACTACTCTGAAGAAAGAAAACATAATGTTTTAGTGCACACTACAAAAGTCTTCTCAAAATGGCAGGTGTGGCACTTCAGAGAGAGAACAGAAAGAGTTTAGAATAAATGATACTTAAAGCCAAATAACATATTACAGGGCTGGTATGGAAGGAGACCAATGGATTCCCAGCTGGAGGATGCCCTTGCCACTGATGTGGGTGCTCCACTGGGGCAGCAGCATCCCCAGTTGTCCATGAGTTGCCCTCTTGGATGGCACCTTTAATCATCACATGCAGGCACCCATCAGTTAGCCTCAGGATGCCAGGATTTCAGAGTTGACAGTGGTCTTACCCCAGTACAAGCCTCTTGTTTTGTAGATAAGAAAACAGGCTCGAAGAGGGAAAAAAAAAATCACTTGCCCAAGGTCACATGGCTAATTAGCGATTGAGCCTAGACTAGAACCCAGATCCCCAACTCCCCTGGTACTCTCATCCCTCACTCACTCAAATCCTTGTAGCCCATGGCAGAACTGTGATTCAGATAGGCTTCTGGAAGCTTCTGCTCTGGCTTGCCAGAGCCAAGGCTCCAGCTGTAGACACACTCTCATGGTTACCTCTTTCCAACGGTCTTCTATTCGAGAGCAAGCAGCCGCCAAGGAACACGTAATCTGGTTCACTTGCAGAAGCTGCGGCAAGTCAGATGCCAGGGAAGGACATCCTTACTCAGAAGAAAAGGTCTTGAGATATTCAAGGGTAAAGAATCTTGTCTTACCAGCTGTTAAATCCCAGCACGTAGCACAGTACCTGGTACAAAGTCCCAGTCCTCAAAAACATCAGTGGAACTACTTCAGAACTCAGGGAAGACCTCTGCATGCCATGAAGAAGCATTTCAGTCTATCTCCTTATTTAAAAGAAACAAACACTATCCCATAAATTCATATGAAGCCTCTTTACCCAAGTTTATGCTACCTAATTTTTTCTATTTTTGGAGTAGCCTGACCATTGTTTTCATTATTGCCATAGTTACTGGGGCTAGTGAGCATATAAAGAAACAGTTTGCACAGGAGAGAGGGGTGCCCCACTCAAGACTGAGACCTGAGAAAGAATACCAGCTCTTTCTCTTGTTTCAAATCACCAAGTCTCAATCTTCTCAACTGTACAAGGGTTCAAAGATGGTAGCTACCTCATTCATTTCTCAGGAAGATTAAACAAGTCAATATGTATAGAGAGCAACTTGGCCAACTAGAATTTGTTTTTAACAGCTGCTTGTATTTTTCTTAAGATTTTGTTTATTTATTTGACACAGAGAGAAAGAGAGTGAGCACACAAATAGGCAGAGCCAGAGGGAGAAGCAGGCTCCCTGCTGAGCAGAGCGCCTGGGGTGGGGCTTCATCCCAGGATCTTGGTAATATGACCTGAGCCTAAGGCAGACACTTAACCAATTGAGCCACTCAGGCACCCCAACAGCTGCTTGTACTGAAAAGTAGTGTGAAGCTGGGTAGGCAAGAGTCCTGACATCAGCGGCATGTGTCTGCCATGATCATCAAAGAAGAGAGCACCACATGCATATCAGATAGTCGCTGGAGATGATATGGTACACTGCCCAGATTCCTCTTCAGGACTAAGGCATTCCTCCCCCAGCTGCTGCATGGATGTGCCTTCCAGGGTTATGCCCTCCCTAGGGGTTGCCTCTATCCACTTACTTGTTGATAAGAGGTAACAAAGGCTCAGCCCTCTCTTCTCAGTTGGGGTCAATTCCCTCCAAATGGCCACCCCAACTCCATGGAGTGCTGATGGGAACTGCTGAGCCTCCCTTGCAACTATGTTCCAGTTCAGCTTCTCCAGTGCCTAGTCCTGCTTCTCTTCCTTCCTGAGAACGCCCCCTCTCTCTCCCAGTAGATCTCCTGCATGTTAAATCTCACTCTCAGTTTCTCAGGGAACTCAACCAAAGACATTATCCTTGGAATAGTTCATTGCTCAATAAAAAGTATCAGCTAGTATTCTAATAGTTGACATATCTAAGCAATCTATACTTCTTTTCCATGATAAGAGACTTTCTGAGTTGTTTTACAGGTGACATCCCTTTGTTGGATGAGGAAGGTGGCAAAGATACAAATAACTTAAACTGATCTTTATTTAGCATCTAAAAAGTCCTAAGCTACATAGTCTGTTCTCACAATTTTCTTCACCACGACTGCTACTTTTTTAGTTATTCTAATTTTAAAGACATAAAAGAATCATATAAGATGATAGAATACTCTGTTCATAAACTTTCCATAAAGCTTAGTTTATTGTAAGGAAACATTTATGTCATCTTAAATGGCCAATCAAATATCCACTGTTGAAAGAGCATAGGCCCAACCTTGGGGCTTATGGGTTAATGGTTCAAATCCTACCAAAGGTAGACATATCCTGTGGAACCAGTGGGCTATACAAAGGGCATCGGACAAGGATGCAAAAGGCCTGGGATCTGCTCTCCCTTCTGCCAATAACTCCCTCTGGAATCTTGGGCAGTTTATGTGCCTTTACTGGGCCCTACTTCCCTCATCAGCAAAGCAAGGTGTTTGTATTAAATAAAAGCTAAGGTCCTTCCTAGTAAGAAAAACTTACGATTGGTTAACCTTGCAGGGTTTTTCCAGGCAGCATAGCTAAGTAAGATGTAGAGGGAAAGTGTAATACCAGAGAAGAAATTAAAAGTGTCATAAATTCAAATTACCAACTTCCCAAATGTGTATTACAGGAGAGACTATTAAATGACTAGGAACAGATTTTATAGTTGTATTTTCCTTGTGCAAAATTTCCATCTAAATCATTGCCCATGTCATTGATTGTCATTTCCTTAATCTGGAGTGTTTGAATATACAGCTTAGCAATGCTTTGGACAAGCCATAAGTCAAAGTTAACATTTTTAAAAAATTAACCATGCCCAGGTCTCTGCCTTGCATAGAGACATGCTGAAATACCAACATCTATTAGAAAGAGGTTATTGATGTTGAGGTGACATGCACTGTGATTTGCAGGTGCCCCTCTGACTAACCTCTGGTGGCCATATCTCAGGGTAAACGTGCCATAATTACCCTGGCCAGGAAGAGCTGGTTTAACTGTGTTGGCTCTTTTGATGCCTGTTGAACATGACTGCCCTTTAGGGATTTCCAGGGCCGATGTGTATAAGTTATCATGTGAATTCTAGCTTTGAAAAAAAATAAATAAGGTATGCTATCAGAATTATTTTTTCTTTCAATCCCCCTTGCTTTCAAAGTGTAGGTTCTTCAGTAATACCTTCATTTTACCTACTTTGAAAATTATACCGCACTGCTATAGATTCAAGCAGAATGGAAAGACATATAGATGCCCCCAAGCACACACCCTAAAGGTCTCTTTTCTCAGTGGCTTTTAAAGCACAACTTCTGGTTCAGAAACTTTTGCCTGGGGAAGCAATTTTTTTCAGTTTCCAAAAGCCGAGTCTGTCCTTCACAGGAAAAACTCTTATGCTCTGCTAACTTCTCAAAGTTTCACCTTTAATGAGACCTACGATTGCAGATGAGTCAGTGAACACCTATTTGAGGCTCAGTTTCCCCATCTATAAAACAAAAACACACAAACTTGCCTCACCCAATCTTCAAGGTCAATGGGAGGATCCAGACTGAAGATCATCCCATGGAAGCACTTTGAGAAGCACCCAGGACTCTTGCTAAAATGCATGGTTGTTGTTGTTGACTAACCTGATCATCTGCAGTGATTTTAAAAAAACATATTAAAATGATGTCTCCAGTTTATTGCCCAATTCTCACCTCAAAGTAAGCCCAGAGGTCAGAGTTAAAGGTAAACAGAGAGGGTGCCTGGGTGGCTCAGTTGGTTAAGCATCTGCCTTTAGCTCAGGTCATGATCCCAGGGTCCTGGGATTGAACCCCACCTGGGGCACTTGGCTCAGTGGAGAGCCTGCTTCTCCCTCTCCCTCTGCCTGCTGCTCCCCATGCTTGTGCTCTGTCTCAAATAAAGAAATAAAATCTTTTTAAAAAATGGTAAACAGAGGAAAGGCAGGTTCTACAAAGCAAGCCCCGCTCTTTCCCTAGAGCTTAGCCACACCTATGAAGGCTTCTAAATCTCACTGGAGAGCACAGGAGGATGCATGCTGCCTTTCTCTTATCGATTTATATTTCAGGGACCAAAAAGAGAAAATGGAATAATATCTAAAAAACAGTCTGATCCTCCTTAGGAACCTCCTTTGAAATGAGTAAGAAGATTACCCTATTATTCCAGCAAGATTCTTTTCTCCATCCCCCCTGCCCTTAAGCTTTGTCATTTCAGAGCATTCAGGACTCTGCTTCCATGATAACAATGATTTCATTTGACAAATATGTTGCATTTCATTCTGTAGAATCTTCAGCCTTTGACAAACAAACATTCACTTTGCTGAGGACTAAGAGCCACTAATGGAGTGAAACCTGAAAACCCTTCAGAAAAGAATAATGAACCCCACTCTGTCTCCCGGGGGTAATTTAGTAGGTAGATTAGGCAACACTTGATTAAGGGTAAACCTCTCTTTTCCATATAAATATATTGTGTTTGTATAGAGGGGCTGTATGAAGTGGAGGGTTAGGCCACAAATCCTCAAGAAAAAGCAGAAGACGTTTCTCAGAAGAAACATGCGAGTTACTGCACATTTGGAAAAACAAGTAATACTTTATTGGGAGGAAAGAAGAAAAACCCCACATACAACAGTTTTATTTACACCATTTCACTTAGCTTCTTGGAACATTTCTAACAAATGGTTAGTTCCCAAATACACTGCACAGGATGCCTTGTCACCCCTGACAGTCCATGAGTTACTACAAAGAGTAATGACTCAACTCAAGGCTACCAGAACTGATTGTTAAATAAGATTTTCCGAGAGTGCCTATAGGGAGCTGCTACAACAAAAGTCGTCCTTGGCTCATGGGGGATTATAGTGTGAAAGAAAAACAAATGTCAACATAAATCCCCAAGGAAAGAAAGAACTTCTGTACTAAACCTCAGTCCTACCCTCCAATGTTCTGTGTCTTCTGCAGACTTGCAAATACTTGAGTATTTCTTGTTGTCTGAAACCATGAAGAGTCTGGAAATGTTGGATGTGGCTCAGTCCACATTTCAACAACACGATAGAATTTATTCACAGTTTAATGGAACGTCCCAATCTCTACCCATCAACATAGAAAATTGCAAGGCAAACAAAACACTTTGCAATGTTTAAAAATAATAATATTAAATTCTAAGGCAAATTTGAACAAATGTGGATTTTTCTTTTAAACCTGTTTTCAGATGACTTTTCCCACCCTTTCATATGTTGAACAAGATGGCTGAAATGGAGCCTCCCTAAATCACTCTACACTGTGCCTACAGAACAGCCATGAAAAACCAGGAACTAAATAAACGTGTTTTGACAATGATGAATCTCTTAACTCTGCTGGTCAGGTTTCTTCTAATGGCAGTACTTAGAAGTGTTCCATAACACATGAACATAGATCACAGAGTTACAATTTTAAACTTAGGGAATTGAAAGAGAAATGAACTTAACTCAGTGACTTGGAGAGATGAACATACAGATATGAGGCTTAAAAATTGCTGCTTAAATCATATGTGTCCCTCTGCAAAGAAACAACTTGCCAATGCTTGGGAACTTCACAATGAACTATACATTTTGCTGAAAGCAATGCATTTTTTTTTGAGGTTTATGTTGTTTGTTACACTTCCTCGGTTAGCTGACCCCAACTCTAATTGGAGAAGCAAAGTAAAGGAAGTCCCCTTGGAAAAAAGATATGGATATATAGACTCACACAAATTGAAAAATAAAATCGTCTTTCTAGCTTTTCTTATTTTTTAGAATTCTACTAAAAAGACAAGAATAAATGGGAACATTCATTTGCTTTTTAAACTGATCACACTTGGGCTTAACCACTGGCAGAGAAGAAACTTTACAGTTCCCTGGGAACCTATAATTTGGAAACGGAAGCACACAAGAACAGACTTTAGTTTTCAGGCAATAAATTGAAGAGAATTCTGCAGACATACAACAGAAAAAGAGCATAAAATATTGGCTTGTGCATTTCTTAGAATGTTAGTTCATTAACTCGATAACTGCACAGGGAAAAACGCAGCCAAAATCTACAACGACATCCAATGGGATTTCAAATTGGCATATTTACTCAGCAAGAAATAGCTAGAGGTTGGGGGTGGGGGGTGGGAAAGCATCCCATTCCGGTAATGACGATTTAGTGTGAATCTCCGGAAAGACACCTTGTTGAAAAATCTCCGTGCAGTCTCTAATGGGACACACAGAAGCCCAAAGCCCCAAGGCCAGACATAAATATCATCCTCCATAATCTGTGTCCTGGGGAATAGTTCTACAGAATTAACAAAAAGATCACGATCTTTTACATTTACCTTTCACACACAACTCAACATAAACTTGAAAAATGTTTTAATTTTTCCTCCTTATTGCCCAATATGTTGTTTAATGCTTTATTGGAAACTTTCATTTACTGGTGTGTGCTGTATATCTGTATTACTCATCAGTATAAAATAGTTGCAAAGGATTTGTTGGATGATATTCCCAATGGTCACTGTCTTTTATGGTTAAATGCTCATTATCAGTCTCTCTGGAGGAAAGCTTTAGTAACTGAACCCCACATAGACCAGGTACTGTGCTAGGTCCTTTCATAAAGCTCATCTTATTTAACCCTCCCAGGGTGATAGAGATTGTAATTCCTATTTACAGATGAAAAAAAGTAAGAGTCAGAGAGGTTCCCTAACTTACTCAAAGTCCTGAGCTGATAATAATAAGGGCCAATATTTGAAAACTGGGCAGTTTAGCTCCATGGTTCTTGATCTTTCCCTTCTTGCTCTCCTTACCAAATTCTCCAAAACAGGATTGTAGGCATTTCCTCTGAGGAATAATAATTCAAGGTATTTGAGGTATTTTCAGACAAAAAAGGACTCAGGACAAATGCACTAAACTGCCCTCTCTCTTGGATGGATCAAGCTAAGCTAGCCAGGGTGCTAGTCTCTTTACTTGTATCACATGAACCCAGTGGGACCAGAGTGCAGGGCTGCACAGTAGAGGCTACAAGTCAATGGTCAGTTCATCTGCACATGTGTTTCACGCACCCAGAGTATTTAAAAAAATGCACCAAATCCATAGATTTCACATAAAAATTTATATTTTATAACAATCAGAGGGTCCTTCAACCTAGGCCCACCTTTATGGCAGCATTCGGTCAAAGCTTAGCGGTCTCAATTCCTTTTGATGAGCCGTGGGCTCTTGAGTTCCTCACAGCCCCTACCACCCTCTATCATAATCGTATACTAAGGCCACTGTAGCTATAATTTTTCATTATGTTTATGTTACTGTTCTTTTCTCACGTAGAGAAATATTTCTCTAAATCTTGTCTCTTTTGACAATTTGAATGATTGGTCTCAAGTCCTCACCCTTCCTTGTATCTGCCCCTTTAAAATGGTCTCTTCATGGGTAGAGTGTACTTCCCTAATCCCTGCTTATTTGCTCAGTGATGCGGCTTGCTTTGGCCAGTGGGGTGGGGTGAAAATCACAGTGTCAGTTTAAGGCTAGGCCTTATGAGACCTTTCGAGTTTTTGCTTACTCTCTTGTGCCTCTGCTACCGTGATCAGAAGAGTTTCCCCCTGTGGCAATAACCCCCTTCAACCTTGGTCTCAGAATAATTATATGTGGAATGGGGCTACCACAGCCCCCCACAGACCTGCAGTGAGGAACAGGAATGCCCATTCAAGCCCACCTTGGAGAAGCTGAGCCACTTAGTCAATCTGAAAAATCTGTGACAATAACTACTGATGCTTAAAAGCTTTCAAGCTTTTGGGATGATTTGCTACACAGCATTATTACGGCAACTGCTAACTGATACAGCTCTACCAAAAATTTAAATTAAGACAGGTTGAAAGAATGAGACATCATTCTGACTTTCTGATTACCCCCCCTTTCTTTATCCCTTTCTTCTCCTACCGATCTTCCTAGTTCTTATGCTCCACAGATGAGAGAAACCATATGATAATTGTTTTTCTCTGCTTGACTTATTTCACTTAGCATTATCTTCTCCAGTGCCGTCCATGTTGCAGCAAATGTTGAGAAATCGTTCTTTTTGATAGCTGAGTAATATTCCATTGTATATATGGAGGAATGAAGCACGAGAGACTATGTACTCTGAGAAACAAACTGAGGGCTTCAGAGAGGAGGGGGGTGGGGGAATGCGATAGGCTGGTGATGGGTAGTAAGGAGGGCACGTATTGCATGGTGCACTGGGTGTTACACACAATTAATGAATCATCGAACTTTACATCAAAAACCAGGGATCTACTGTATGGTGACTAACATAATATAATAAAAAAACACTAAAAAAAAGAATTTGAAAATAAGAAAAATCACACTGACCACTGAACATTACAATATGGAAATGAAAGGTAATGACCCAAAAAAAATAATAATAATAAATAAAAAATAAAAAAGAGAAAGAATGAGACATCATAATTTTTTTTACATGCAAACCTGTTTCTTATTTATGCTAATAGCCTAGACCCTGGAGGCATCTGAGTCTGCAATTCCTGCCATAAAACTATAAACCTAAGAACTAAAGAAGGTTGGGTTTGTGAAATGTTTCTTCGCATGACTGTATGTCCAGATTGGACTGAAATAGCCCAGTTTTTGCCTGTTGCTATTATGTTCGGGTTTGAATACATTCAACTTTGCCTCCAATTATCATAACTAGTTGAATCTCTTCAATCTCTCTTTTGGAACCTCATCCAACAGCTATTATTGTTGCAGAAAATACTCTACCTGAGATTTTTCTGGATATGATACCTATTTGGTTGATCAAAATCATTAAGTCAGCATGTACAACCCTTATAAAAAACTAGTATAGAATAAAACAAATTTAGTAGGTGCCAATCCCACAACTACTAACCAATCAACCAACTGTCCAACCAAGCAAACTGGATCCCAGCTGACAGACACTTAGTAAAAGGCTTGAGAAGCTAACTCATAAGCAGGAAATACTTAAAACAACAGTGATATTAAAAAACCAAATGCCCCAAGAAAGGAAAGTTCTGTCTTCAGAAGGCAGTAATTACTGCATCTGAGTACATCTGCTTAACAATCCAAGAAAGTGGGAGTTTCACTCTCTATTAACCTTAACCAGAGACATTTTCATCAAAATTAATCGTGATTACTTTTTATTGCATTTCAAATACTATCCTTTATTTGGGGTGGTCAGGAATGCAACTAAGCAATTCCAGACCATGCTATCTTTTATGAATAGGTCTATGAGGTAGTTATCAAGAGGCCCCTTATAAAAATATTGCTATGCAAAAGTTCATGAGTCAAAACAAGACATTAATTTCCATAACTACATGTGTCCTTAGAAAAGAAATGACTATATATAGAAAAGACAGCAAGTCTGATGCTCAATACATATCAGAGTAGAACTGTATAAATGCCCACACATATCACAGACAACAGTTTCACAAAATGTTCCTTTTACCTTTCCTTTGTTATCATAATAACAATTAATCATTAATACTTATTGTGAGCGTAGCTTATGCCAAGTACAATTCTAAATTCTTTATTATGCATTGACTCCTTAATCCTCAGAGCAACTCTGGAGTAGATGCAATTATTATTATTCCCATTTTACAGATGAGGAAACTGAAATGAGGGAGAGTAAGTCACCTGCCCAAGTACATTCAACGAGTAAATTCTGGATCTTGGAATGAAGCTCTGGGCATTCTAGCTCCAGAGTTATGGTAACACTTACCTCACTGACAACTGACACCATAATCAATCAGTCTGCTATGTTTTGTGCCCTACTGTACCTTGCTTTACACAGATTCTGTGCCTTTGCAGACAGTTCTCTTTCTTGGAGTGCCTTCCCTACTGCTGTGTCCCTCCCATGTCAGCTCTAATTCCGTTCGCTCCGAAGACTCTCTGCCACTCCACTGTTTTCTTGTCATCCTCTTTTAGAACTCTTTTCCTGAACTTTCACCTTCTAAACATGGTCAGATCTAAGTTTGAGTCCTGGCTCTGCCACTTACTAGCTAAGTAATTTTGGGCAAGTTATGTAACCCCTCAGAGCCTCCTTCTTCTCATATATCAAGTCGGATAACAGCTTATATCCCCATATGATGGCTGTAGTGGATCTCTATGTTTTTACTGTCCAGCATCCCTTCTAGTAACAGACTCCTTTCCTTCTTGTGTGAGGTCACCTGTTCCCACTCTCAGCCCATAGGATTTGGGCGTGGCTAACCTCTATTCCCTAGGTTCCAGGTGATCACACCCTGGCCTGGTGAATACATGCATTCTTTCAGGTTTGAACTTTTGCTAGAACCACTAAGACAGAACCTTTCTCTTCTCCAAGCATGACTGCACTCACACTGGAGGCTGGCTGCTGGTGGCCATGGTTGGCATCACTGTGGACAGCTCCTAAGAATCAGGGCAACAAAGAGTAGAGTGCACCTATTAGTAGAATGTAGACAGATTTCTGATGCCAGTGTTGGGATATCTGAGTGTAGTCAGGCCTGAAGTTCACCTTGGCCTTTTTAGCTAACTGATTCCCTTTTTTGCTTACTTCAGATTGAGCTGTGTTCCTATCAATTGCAACTAAGAGTCCCAACTAACCCAGCTCATATAAGAATTAAATAGATGCTGGGGTGCCTGGGTGGCTCAGTCAGTTAAGCGTCTGCCTTCAGCTCAGGTCATGATCTTGAGGTCCTGGGATCAAGCGCCACCTTGGGCTCCCTGCTCAGTGGGGAGTCTGCTTCTCCCTCTCCATCCCTGCCACCCACTTGTGCTCTCTCTTTCTCTCACTTGCTCTGCTCTTTCTCTCAAATAAATAAATGAAATCTTAAAAAAAAAAGAATTAAATAGGTGCCGCAAAGTACATATCATAGTACCCAGTATAACCAAAAGTTCAATAAATGATAACTACTACTGTGATTATTCCTCTACATTAGTTTCTTGAAGGCTGATTCCATCTTTACCAAGTGTAAAATCACCAACATTGTGATGAAGAACAAATGAGAATATATGCCTGGCAAGGCAATAAGATGTTCTACAAATTTTAATTCTTATGATCTCAGTCTGTAGGCTCCAATCTAATATCTTATATGATTGGTAGGGAAACTAAGCCCCAAATCCTGGGACAAGAACATTGAGAAAGCTGTGGATTCAAATAAGCTACCAGTCCATGCTTAGGTGTTCCCAAGCCTGAACAAAAGACTTGATGCTACTATTGTGCTATCGAAATCAGCCATCCATGCAAAGGGCCTTGATTGAAACCATTAAGGACCTCTAGGACACAGAGAAAAAAGAAACTAATATTGACAAAGTAACCTTCATGTGCCATGCTCTGTGCAAGACATTTCCTTGTATTTCCTACTCTAGAATAATTATTTATTTCCCCTTTGGTCAATTAAAAAGATGAACTGTGAGTACATATTGAAACTATCTAACTTCTTCTATCTCCAAGGAGGAAACCTAATATATAACTGTAGAAAGACACTAATTAATAAGCAAAATTTAACATGAACTCTGGCCAAGTTGAACTTGAACTGTTCTGTTTAAAGGCACACTGGAATAAATAAAGGAACTTCAAAGCAAATACCCTGTTTTAGCCTGAATGTTTTATTGAGCACACGGGGAGCACTCCTTTGCCAAAAATAGGGACGGTTAATGAGGAAAAATTGGTGTTTTCAGTCAGCCAGTTGGTTTCTGAGATAGGGCTGTCCATTCAGAGATAACTATATTCCACAGAGAAGACAGAATAACGATCTGCGTCAGAGCTTCAGAGTTTTGAACAAAACAAAACCAGTTTTGTAAACTGAGATCAACTTAATGCATCCTTTTTCAAATACCTTCTGTGATAACATGCATACATCTCCCTTCTACTAACGCCAAAGTCACTGAAATATAATTCTAAAAGGAGGACATTTCTATGTTTTAAGCTTCTTGCCAACTCTATAAACGCAGCCCTTACCTTTAAAGTGAGACTGTGCAGTACTAAAGTTTCCACCATAATCAGCTCTTCTTGGGCAGCATTCTGAAAATGATGCTTCACAGTTGTAAAGACCTATTGGGTTCTCTGGGAGTATATTGTTCATACTGAACTCAGAGCTAAGGCAAGTCTCCCATTTCTGTTCATATTTTTCCACAGCAACGGCTATATGTCAGAGACAGTCAATCTCCAATTATTTAGGTTTTAAGAGAAGAACCCTGAGCTCACCTGCAAGTGTTGTGAGTTGTCAGCCATGCTATCTTCTCGCCTGCGGACTTCCTCCAGTAATTGAGCATTTTTCTTCTTTTCCAACTGTTGGTTGTGCTTGAGGTTGGCCACCTTCTTATTCTGATCCTTCATATGCCTGAGAAAAGTCAGCAGAGTGTGGTTAAATTCAACCACTGGAAGATCAGATGTTATCACAACAGAAGTAGTAAGGATAGAATATATTGATATGGATCCAGGAAAAGCTGAAACTTCAGAATATTCCATTCATTCCACCACAAGTATGTATTGAGCACCCACTTAATGCCAAGTGCCAGGATGGCACTGGGGCTGCCACGGTGAATGAGAAATGTATAGTCTTCACCCAACTCATGGAGCTTGAAGTCCAGTGGGAGAGACAGACCAGTACCAAGGAGACAAAACTTTCGTTTCCTAACGGAGAGGAAATAAATGGCATGCTGTGACAGATGATGATGTGCATTGCATGTGTGGACAGGCATGGGGTAGGAATATGACTTTAGGCACTGTGGCCAGGAAACCTCCCTAAGGAGGCAAGACAGTGGGAAAGACTCCAAGGAGCCAGCCAAGAAATCACCAGTGGAGGTGCTCCCCAAGTGGAGGGAATTACCAAGAGCAATTACCAAGGCAAGAAAGGACCAACTACTTCTAGGAACTGGAAGGCTGCAGTGAGGCTCACCCAGGACGAGGGAGAAGAGAACCCACTCTTCCTGGGAACCTGGGACTGCAAAGGTAGGCAGTACTCAGGGAACACAGGGCCCCTGATCTATGACGGGGCATTTATTTTCTTCTAAGTGGTTCCTCTTCTAATTATTATTATGCTTTTGGATCATGTTCCTATTCTGAGATCATAATCCATTACTTTGATTTTAAAATAACAATTACAAGGCTCCAATCAAGTACATTGTCATCACTTAGCTCAAACAGAATAACACTTTGGCTAATCATCATGCTAAGTAAAGCCCTGGTGCTTGGAATAAAAGTTCTTAATGAATCTACAGGATGTCAAAGTGCAAAATCATAAAGTGATCAAGTGAGTAAAAGACTAAGGACAAAGGATGGGTTAAAAGAGTGGGGGAAGGAATTCTAGGCTTAATATGGACTATTTCAGCAGCAGCGTTTAACAAAACATTCCACAGATTTAGGCAACCATGTCCATGGCAGCTGGTATAAATCTAATCTCACACGTGAAGAGGCAGGAGGGCAGTACAGAGGGCTTGGGAGCACTGATTCCAAAATAGGAGGGTCGCAGAGCAGAATCTTTCGGGATCCTTCCGGACTCTCCCCCCAGCCCCAATCCCCAGGCATTGGTAAGTCAGCTTCTGTTACTGAGCCCTGACTTCAAAAGCAAGCAAGAGAGAATCACTGTTCTTGTGGAAATGTGCACGAGATGAGAACTAAATGATACACAACAAACATGTCGAATTAAAACAATTACTAATCAAGTGGAAGCCATGCTCAAGAAGAAAGTTTTATTTCTAGTCCTCATAAAATTAAATATTCCCCTACTCCCTCACACTCCAAGAAAATGAACTTCAAGAGAACTTATTAAGCTGAATGATCTTCTATCAGAAATCCTGCAGATGAAAATATTCTGAACACTTTGGTCCTTATGAAAACTTAGAGTACTGGCTGAAACAGTGATTTAACTACTCCTGGTGACATTTATTAAGAGGATTGTGGTGAGACAGAACAGCCATCTACTTGGTCAACGTTTGGATTGGATAATTTTTATCCGACATTTCCTTGTTTTTACCCAATACACTAACTTACACATCCGAAACTACCAACTCAAGTCTACGCGCTAATCTTCCTTTAGAAAATTATCTTTTGGTTACTACAAAGATGTTGAGAACAACCTCTTGCTTCCTGATTGAACAAGGATATAGTATTTCCAAAACTCACACTAAACCCAGGGCAAGCACACTTCCCAGCTCAGGAAATAAGGTCCATGCCGAGTAATAGGATGTGATGGAGAGGTCAGTGTTATTAGTGAGATTATTTAAGTAGAGGACATTTTTATAAAGAAATACTTTTTATAATTTTGAAGCACACACTTAAATAGAACCAACTGCTAAACATTTCCCCCCAAGTACCACTGAAAAAGAAAACAGATTATAATTGCAAATATCATTTGCATAAAGAATTCCCACAAAGTTCTTGGGGCAGTCTGAACATACATAGATCTGACTTTCAGGGATGATGCAGTGTTTTTTTCAATCCAAAAATTAAAAAATAAATCTCCAAATCCATGCATCCCTTAAAGCTTCTCTGAATTACAAATGAGTGGCTAAGAATAATGGAAAACTGAAGTTGAGACATTGTGATGGAGACCTATCTTCCACATTCTCCAACCATAACCTTCAAATGCTGCCTGATGTAGGACACTAGTGATTGAAAAAGAAAAGCTGGGTTTTGAATGGCACTGCTCAGGATTTGGCCAATTAGGTGGATGCAGAGCAAGGTTATGAAAATGATCATCTTGTCTTTGTACACATGGATGTCAACAGATAGCTATAAGGTATACACATTCCCTTGCAGGAGTGCTATGGTTTTCAAATAAATTTCTAGCACCAGAACTCTTTCTTCTAGTAAAAGCTTACTTGGAAGCCAAAAAAGGAGAAGGCTCGCACTGGCAGAGGTAGGAGAAAGGGAAGGGGTAGGGGAGACAGGGGAGCAAAACCTCACCTCTAGACAGTCACTCCCTCAGGTACCCCTCAGAGAAGCCCTAGAGCTACCTGAAGCACGGGCTGAAACAGCAATTTATGGGGTAGGAAGAGAGACAGACAGGTAGAGAAGTCATGAAATTTAAAAATATGAGATTCCCTGATGAAGAGAAAGTTTCCCCACAGAAGCTCACTAGATACTTCTTGAAGGAATGACCATTGTGATTTTTGCTAGTAATAACTTCAGCATCTTCAAGAATAAAATCTGTAGGTGACCTATTACTCCCTGCATCTCCCCCCACCTGCAGAAGTAAACCCACATGCATAAATAAACTGGGCTAAACTCAGTACAATTCTCAATTGTACTAAACTCAGCAAGGTAGAACCCCTGGGGGTGCAGAATGCAATGCCTTCTGGCGATACTGCCTCAGAAGAGAATTATAGTTGATAACCCACTTCCCAAATTCCCACCCACTAGGCCACTCAGATTCCAAGGCTCTGCCAGTAAGTGACCTGCTCCATGTTCAGAAATAAAGTTTCCTTCGGGTGAATTTTTTATCCGGGGAAACATCACTAAAAATATATTCAAGATGCAAATTTTTAAGAAAGCCATGATGGAAGAGGGACGGATGGAGGATAGCTGGAGAGTACAGTTGTAGGGTCAGTTTTCATCATTCAATTTGAATTGACCAGTTTCATAAAGCAAGTCATGTCACTTTTCAAAATCCAGCCATCATTAAGGAACTTGGATTAAATTTAAAAAATTGCAATAGGTATCAAGATTAACAACGAAGGCTACTATATTAAGAATGAATGTCAGAGAGGACAGAATCCTGCTATTCACTAGAAAAGTTCATCAAATTAAAATCAAAATTAGAAAGTGTTCTCTAACTTGGGGGTGAGAAAGTATCAGGCTTTGAGGACTCTAAAATTACATAGCTGGGAGGGAGTGTGGAACAGGAAGTACATATGTGCATGTGTATATTGTATATAAAGGAGAAAATCAAGGCTTCTCTTTTTTTAAATCTCAGCAGAAAAAAGATGTAATTTTTTTAACCTATCTCAAAAACATTAAAAGATTCATAATGTTCATTGTTGGCAAGAGGGCCAGAATCTAGCACTCTCATATGCGGTCAGAAAGGGTATAACTGACAAAAACTGGTTGCAAAATTATAAACCAATTTGGCAGTATCTACCAAAGTGTCCATACCTTTTGCCCAAGCAAACCCACTTCTAGGAACGTAGTCTACAAAAATGCTTGCACATATACATGAATATTTATGTACAAAATTTTCATTATAGCACTGTCAAAGTGAAAACTTGAAAACTGCCAAACTGTCTAGCAGGAGACTGGCTGAAGAAATCAAGTGCATTCATACTCTGGAACTCCAAGCTAGCTAAGAAGATTAAGGCAAAACTAAAGTATGGACATGGAAAACCCTTCAAGACATATCATTAATCAAAAATGAAAGCAGGTAGCAGAATAATACATATAGTCTGATCTTATTTATGTTAAAATATAAAAGCCTATTTGGATGTATATATACACACATCCATTGAAACGGAAACCGATGGAAACCCCACACCAGTCTGTAAACAGTGATTACCACTGAGGAAGGGAATGGATTAGGGAAGAAGGGGGATTTCCATGTGTTACTGTATGCATTTGTATGTGTGTGTGTGTATGTGTGTGTAAATGAGGTATAAATACATACAAGAAAATGCACAGATATTAAGTGTAAAAATTAATTATTTTTGACCAATCAAAATATAGAGCATTGCCATCACCCAGCCGCATGGCGCTGCCCCCTGACAAGAAGGATTGGTATCCCAACTTTTATCTGCATGGATTTGTTTTGTCTGTTCTTGAACTTCCTATACATAGAATCACACAGTACATGGCCTTCTGTGTCTGACTTCTTTGACTCAGCTAAGGTTTTTGAGACTCACTCATATTGTGCCTAAGTTCCTTCTTATTGCTGAAATCAGGTGGTATTCCATTATATGAATATACTACAGCTTGATTAGCCACCCCCTTGTTAAATGGATATTTGGACAGCTTCCAGTTTTTTACTGTTAAGAATAAGGTTGCAATGTAAGACAAAATCAGAGAGGGAGACAAATCATAAGAGACTCTTAACTATGAGAAACAAACTGAGGGTTGCTGGAGGGGAGGTGGGTGGGGGGATGGGGTCACTGGGTGATGGGTATTAAGGAGGGCATGTGATGTAATAAGCACTGGGTATTATATGCAACTGATGAATTACTGAACTCTACCTCTGAAACTAATAATACACCAGATGTTAATCTATTGAACTCAAATGAAATAAAATTAGAAAAAAGAATAAGGTTACAATGAACATATTTGTATTAGTTTTTTGTGGACATATGCTTTCATATTTCTTGGTTAAATAACCAGATGTAGGTATAACTGAGAGTGTAAAATGGTATAACCCCCAATGGAAGACCATTCCAGGTTATAAGAAACCTCCAAGAACCACTGAAGGACAGGAGCTAGTAGCATAAACTCTGGAGCCAGGGTCCCTGGGCTCTCATCAGAAGTCCATCCCTCTCTAGCTATGTGACCATGGGCAAGTTTCTTAACCTCTCTGTAACTCAGCTTCTTCATATATAAAATGGAAAGAACTGTATCTAACTCTTAAGGTTACTGTGAAGAGTTGAAAGGTTGGTACAGGTAAAATGCTTAGAACAGATTCCAGCATGTTGCCTCTCTGTTTCACTCTTAGCTCCCAATATAAATGTGATCATGTGTTGTGTAATGTTATGAATACATATTTAGTGTCTTGGTTCCCACACCAGAATAGCAGGTATTCAAAATGCCTCAACAATGGACTCTGGAATGCATTATCAAGCCCTTGTGTCATACATTTAGCTTCCAGTATGCTTTCCTTAATAAGATGAGTTGCAATCCTGGAAGGCTATCCTAATGGAAGTGTGCAGGAAGGTCACGACAAGCATGGGTAAGTGAGCTGGGATCCTAAAGTGACTGCACAAGTAGATGGGCCACACACACAATGGAAGCTGACGATGAGTACTGCATGCAGAATTTCTGATAATAAAGGCTTTTACTTTTAACCACTGAGATGATTCCACTTTTTTAAAGCTTGTAAATACCATTCAGTATTCCAGCATGCCTATAAACTTTAGAAAGCTACATAACTATTCTAAAGATACTTTTATAGCACATACAAATGTGCTAAGTGTCATGAGCATGATATTCCTTCCTGCAAGAGAAAGTATCGGGCCAGCTGTAGCTACTTGAATCCAGCTCTCCTCCCGGCAAAGAGAAACAAGTAGGGCCAAGGTCTTAGAACTTAGCTCCACCATGACTTAGGACTAAACTCCCCCTACCGCAAACCCTCTTCTACAGTCCATATGCCCTCTCCCTGACCTCCACCATTGACTTCCCCACTCAAGCTGGGAAAACCTGGAAGCAGGTCACACAGCAGAAGCTGGTCACAATCAGCAAGAAAAGGGTTTTTCTTGTAGATGTTTCACTCTAGAGAAGTTCTGAAGAGCTGACTTCCTTCAACTGTTCTCCATTATTCTGGCCCTGAAAAACCTCCTCCCCCAGATATCAATAGAGCATCACCCTAAATATAAGTGGAACCCAATGGCTGAGAGCCTATGCTGAAGAGAGCACACGGTGGGGGGCCTCCTTTGGAAAACCCCAGGGAGAAAGCCAGGTGCCCTCTGATAACCCTTGTCCTCCTCCAGATGCATTTGGTAGGACGGGCACACACCCACAGGAAATTCAAAGGGAAACAGGAAAAGGCTGGCCTGTTTTTCACCTCAGGACTTGCTGTTCAATCCAGGGGCACCTATTTAACAAGACACTCTTCCTGGCAAGCAGACCATACACAGTTATAAGGGTCACAGAACTAACAAGTCTGGCTCACATTTACTATTCATCAAATAAACTTCTTATTGCTTGGCCTCTCATGTAGGTCTAGTGACCCAGAGAGCACAGACTGGCCATGTAGGTCTGTGAATGGTAGCCTAGGAATGATTATTTTTTTCATTGTCAAGCAATAAACGTATTGTGATGTTCTACATTCCTCTCACTGTAGACCGGACTATATGCTCAGGCTTCTCAGCCCATATGGTCAGATGCAGCAGCTGCACCACCAGCAGAACCCAACGTAGGGTCCCTGCCATCTCAACCTGCCTCGCAAGCATCCCCTACTTCAGCACACCATGGCTCCACCTATCCCATGGTAGTCTGATGCCCTGCTGAGAGCTGACTGTGCAGAAATGCGGATAGGGAAACAGAGTGGGCAGACCCCTTCTCTCCATCACTCCTGCCAGCACAACACCTCAAGTCACCATCATCTCCTGCCCTGGACCATGATGCTTTTCTCACCTTACCAGTCTCCTGCTTCTGCTCTTGTGCCCCTTTTAAGCCATTCTCCACCTAGCAGCGAGAGTGAATGTTTCAGAACAAGTCAGATAATGCCCTCAAATCCTCCAACGGTTTCCCATTTCCCAGAGAACCAAATCACACATCTGTGGATCTCAGCACCCTCCTCCCAAACCATTTTCATCTTTACCCCCAGAATCCAGAATCCAGTCTTCTTTCAGTTCCAAATAATGCTAGTTCCTTCCCACTAGAGGACATAGACATGTGCTGTCCTCTTTGTCTAACTCTTCCCACCCTCACCCCCCTTTCCTCTCACAACCACCACTCCTATATGGCTGACCAATCCTTCAGGTCTCAGCTTAAATGTCACCTCTTCAGAGGGGCCTTTCTGGGCATCAAATTCAACAATACACACCTCACCAAAACTGTTATAACCGCACTCCATGCATCTCCTCCACTGCATACACTGCAACTTGTAATGATACATTTACTTGCATTTTTAATTGATTACTGGCTATTCTACCACCAGACAGGCATTACTGCCAGAATAGGGCCCAATCTTGGGGTGTTCACAAGAGTGAAGGAACAACTTCTAACCACATCCTCTCTTACCCAAGCTACCATCACCTCCAAGTTGGGTGAGGGTGTCAGCTCCAACTGGTCCATCTAATTCATTCTGCACAGGACAGGGGACAGAGTGTGTGGTATACAAACAGGATCATATTTCTCTGCTGCTTAAAACTTCTCACTGGATTTCTACTACCTATAGAAAAGACCATGTTTCTTTCCGTGACTCTTACTAGGTCTACCTCTTCCCTCTCGAAGTCTTATCTCATCCTACTCCCCCCAACCACACTGGCCTTCCATTTGCACCCTCAATACCCACCGTATGGAGGGCCCCTGCACATTGCTTTCCTCTTCTAGAAATCTCTTCACCTAATTCGCATCTCAGCCCTTTCATCACAGATAATTCCTATGTATCCCTCTTAGGACATCCTCCTAGAAGCCTTGGTCAATCTAGAAAGTTGGATCCTCATGTCATAAATTCCCAAATTATGCTGTGCTTGCCTTGCTCAGAACACAACACATTTCTGAGACTTTAGTGTCTCCTTTGTTCTGCTATGAGCACCCTCTGTACACTGATCACAATTGTCTTTTTTCTCTTGCCTAAGAATCTAGCACAATGCCTATTCCACTGTTACCAACAGATTTCTGCTGGACTGAATTTAATTCTAAAACCTGCTGCTGCTTGGTCAAAGGATGAAACAGGCCCCCTTGTGTTGGCTAGGTGTTTTATGTGAACCCATAAAATTATTTAGGAATATGTATCTAGGGATTTACACGAATTAAGATTGCTCTCTTATATATTTTTTTAAGATTTTATTTATTTATTTGACAGAGAGAGAGACAGCCAGCGAGAGAGGGAACACAAGCAGGGGGAGTGGGAGAGGAAGAAGCAGGCTCCCAGCATAGCAGGGAGCCCGATGCGGGGCTCGATCTCAGGATCCTGGGATCACACCCTGAGCCAAAGGCAGAGGTTTAATGACTGAGCCACCCAGGTGCCCCTCTTATATTTGTTTTAAGAAAGACGCTTTCTATAAAGAAGAATTGAATCTCACAAAATGAATATCAGCTTATTGTCAATGAAATGGTACCCAGTCAAAGTGAAAAGAAATGAGACTGGACTGTTGATTAACACAACTTGGCATTATTACTTGATGCCAACACAATAACAACCCAGATATTCCTATATTCCTATAAAGGTCACTTTTGAAATTAAACTGAAGATCTACAAGGCTACACACAAAAGAAATGACCCAGTATCTCCTTCCTAACTTAATTCATATCCAATAGATGGTTTTTAAAAGTCTACATGGTTCACAGCAGACTGATGGCTTTTCTCATTTATGCTTTAGTCTAAAAACAAGGATCAGCAAACCTTTTCTGTACAGATATAGCTAGGAAATATCTTAGGCTTTGCGAACCATGTGGAAAGAGTGAAGGAACAAATGGAAAGTATTAAGAATCCAGAAAGTATTCAACTTTGCCTCAACTTTGTCATTGTTTCATGAAAGCAGCCTAAGCATGCTACAAAAATGGGCATGGCTGTGTTCCAATAAAACTTTATTTACACAAACAGGTGGCAAGGCTGCGTTTGGTCTGAGTTTGCTGAACTTTGGTCTAGACATGTTCTAATACCACTATGTAATAATGATAACTATAGGCAGAAAATACTCACATCACATGATGTGCTCTAAGCATCTTATACTTATTACCTTATTAATCCTCACAACAACCCTCTTAGGCAGGTCCTTTGATTATTCCTCCTACAGATGAGGAAACTGCCCAAATTTACAGTGTGAGTGAGTACAGAGAGAGTATTCTCAGTCAGTCTGGCTCCAGAGGCCACCCCCATGCCCTTAACCTCTGTGCTGTGCCACCCAACTGTGGACAATGTTGCAGAGCTCCTTCATGACACTCTTACTTTCCCTTCTCCCAGGCTGCCGCAGGAAGGTCTAGGGAACAGCACCGGAAATTCTCAGGATATATTCTCTGTTCTGTAGCCCCGCCACTTTAAGGCACACTACTCCAAACTTTATAGGATGCCCTGAGCAGCAACTCGGTTGGCTATTAGAGAACTAGATACACATGAGGTAATTACCCAAGAATATTGGCTTTCCACCAGGGGAGCCTTGGAATGGAAGGTGGGAGCTTAACAGCTTCAAACTTCACGGTGGCAGCCACAGTTCCTGAAATGAAGACCCAGCTACGAAGCAGAACACAAAACCAACAAGGACGCCATGCAATTTCCCTATTAATTTCCGTTCTCTGAACCCGTTAACCTCAATGTGACCACTTTTTGAACAAATTATTTGGTTTTACGGGTGAATCTACATGGCGAAATATTTAGCGTATTTCATATCCTGGAACTTCACTGCATCATAATGAATTTGGCTCTTCTTCCTGTACAGACAGATTTAATCAGAGACAAAGGATTTGGAGATGGTAAAGTAAGTGAAGATAAAAATAAGTAGACACTCAACAAAAAGGGAAAGTAAGAGGAAAACAAAAGGGCAAGAACAATAACAGATCTTAGGACAGAACTTCTGGAAATGTGGGAGCAAACCAAAGACAGGGCTAAGGCATAAGGTTAGAACTCCTACCCTGTTCCCACTCATATCTTCTCCTAGCACATCATTTACTTCTCCTCTAAAAAAAAAAAAAAAAAAGAATCTAAACACTTTAAAAACAAAACATTCCTATAATGGCCACAATTCCACAGGGTATTGTATTCCTCTAAAAGCCTACGACTCCACTGTTAGACATAGGCACATTAGGGCCAATTTGGTAGGGTGTCAGTTGTATTTACAGTTTGGGGTAATATAAAAACATATGGAAACTGTGAAAATTGACCCCCGGGGGGCTAATGTTGGAGGAAACCAACATTCCACAGTCTGGCCAGAGGTTGGGGGCGATTTGCCCAGACAGTATACAGCCAAAGCAACCTACGAGCACAGGGGCACTTGGTGTATGCAAGCCCTATTTTTATTGCATCCAATCTGGAATCGGTCTGCAGCAGCCCAGACGTAAAACAAAGCAGAGGTATAAGAAGATAAAAATCTTAGATGCTGGTTTTCCAAATTAAAGTACAGAAATAATGTGTCAGAGTCTATATTATTTCTTATCAGAAATTAATGTTCAAATAGTGCTAAATAATAAAAACACCCTCTGTCTTTGGATGTCATATTAAGTGTCAGGCACTACACTAAAGCACTGTAAATATATAGCCTCAGTTAAACAAAACAAAATCCTACATGGAGAGTAATTTTATCCCAATTCAACAGATGAAGAAACTGAGGCTTAGAGAGGTTAGCATCATACATCATACAGTTAATAAGTAGTAGACCCATAATTTGAACTTTCATTTCTATGATGCCAAAGCTCATGGACTTATCTATTGTGCCATATGAAAATAATCTAATATTACTGTACATTATTATGAGATCCTTGTCACAAAAGTAAATGGAGCATTCTAGCCAGACCTAGATATGCTTTTTTGAGAGCTACAGCCTTTTTCTCTAAGAGGGAGGCAAAGCACTAACATCAATAAGTAAGTTATATTCTCTTTAGGATCTGGTCTGAGGTATGGCTTATCAAACCATCCCAAAGGTAATTCAGACTAACACTGAACCAGTTTTGCATTGCTGCACAGCAACTTAACACAAACTTAGCAGCCTAAGACAACACTCATTTATTACCTCATAGCTTCTGTGAGTCAGAAGTCCAGGCACAGTTTGGTTGGTCCCTCTGATCCCAGCCTTACCAGGCTGAAATCAAGATGTTAGCTAGACGGCATTTCTCATCCATTGGCTTCACTGGGGAAGGATGTGCTTCTAGGCTCATTCACGTTGGGAGAATTCCTTTCCTTGCAGCTGAATGAATAAGGTTCCTATCTTTTTACTGCTTGTTGGCTGGAGCTGGAGACTGCCCTCAGGTTCCAGAGGCTGCTCAAAGCTCCTTGCCATGTGTCCCTCTCCATTGGCAGTTCATACTACAGCTATTTGATTCTTCAAGGCCAGCAGGGAAATCTCCCTCCAGTCTGCTAAGATCAAGTCTTATGTAAAGTAAAGTACGTAATGTAATGTAAAGCAATTATGGGAGTGCCATCCACCACCTTCGCCTTACAACATACCCTGTTTGAGGGAGTGGCACCCATCACCTTAGCCACATTCTACTGGCCAGATTCAAGTCACAGGTCATGCCCACATTCAAGTGGAGAGGACTATACAAGGGAGTGAAAACCAAGGAACAGAACAAAAACAGAATTAATTTTAATTATTTAAAGCTTCTTAAACCTTTATTTTATTTTGTTTGTGCTAATCTTTCAAAAATACTTCACAATCTTTTTACTGTCCATTTCAAACTGCTTACCACGGTATCTGCCTAACAGACTTCATTTTTCCATTTCTCAAACTTCTTTCAAACCATTTTCACCAGGCCAACCTAAGGCATTTGGAAGGCATAGCTTATGGCCAATGAGGGGTTATGGAAATTTATGCATCCTTACACTTTCCCAAGTATTTATCCCCATGACAACACACTGCAAAAATAAATGCCTGTTCTTTCCACTCTTCTTCTCATAACTCAAATCTCTTCTAACTCTTAGTCAAATGACAATGAGTAAAACAGAATCGGTGGATGCCGGATGAAATGAAACTCAGTGAAGGATAACAAAGTGGCAGAATTATCAGCAAAGACGGTGTAAGCCACCTCCCCCCAATTATGTGAGAAGACAGAACAAACCATTTCCCCACACAATTGCCTCAACAAAATTAACCACTTCCAAAGTCCATTACTGAGATGCCACCTGTTTCAGTTCCACTTGGTGATGTTTGCCTAACTCAGTGGTTTACAACACTGTTCTGGCAGCACTGGCTCTGGGGGATGTGATTAATTGTTGCAAAAACAAAAACAAACAAACAAACAAGGGCTAGGATCAAATAAGTCTTGTGGACATAGAAAAAAATGTGAACAGGTTTCTTATACTGCAGAACTTTTCAGAGCCTTTACTATTGTGAAGTGCACTGTGACTCTCTAAAAAGGGACATGGTAGGATGTATTCATTAAATTTATTTGACCTAATCCCTTTTCCCCTCCAATGATCATCCCACTGAATTACTACTCTGAGGTATAAAGTCCAAGGAAAAAAGTGTTAATCAGATTTTCTCAAGTTTTAGTTACTAGTGTATCATCTCAATGACTTTTGCTATCCTATGTACCACCTGTGCTACTTAATATTTTCTTTAAATATTTTTACTTTACATACCTTTTAGCCTTAGATTCTTTCTAAGCAAGAATTAATGAAATCATGTTTATGTTTGGTATGCAGTTATGGATGCTCTAATACAAAAAGGCATAATTAATAAAATACATAAGTGTTCATGTGCACCACCTAAAAGCATCCTAATTCTTAAACACATAACTAACAACAACAAAGATTCCTGGACACCACCAAAGCCATGACTAGAAATGATAGAGACAGCACTGAAGAATGAGGAGGAACAAGAGCCAAGTCCCCATCTTCCACAGATGACTGATGAGATAATTGTTCAGAGCAGTTCAGTGGCTTACACACACATACTCAGCTGGTATGTCTAAAACCCTGGGCATCACTGGGAAGTGCCAGGTAAGCTAGGAGGTACAAGCAGTTATCTCTGGTTGCCACTGAGCCAGTCCCCATGTTTCATCAGTTAAGAGTTGCTTAAATCGTCTCCTTTTATTCAGTACTAGAGAAAGTCACCCTTTCTGACGTGTTCAGCAGCTGCATTATTCCCAGGAAGGTATAGACCACTGACCTTCATTATCTCCTTGAGAAATTTCAGCCCTGACCAACCTAAGGAATTTGCTTGGAAGCAGAACAATGCCCTTCCTTTGCTTTTCACCAATGGGCCATCCAAGCTGAATCAGGACAGCCCTGAGTCAGCTCTTGGTTTCAGGCTAGAAACAGGTCAAAAGTAACAGTAGGACAAAGTGAGCTTAAAGAGCTGTGACTTGTAGCCTAATAGCATGGGTTCAAACCTGAGATCAATCATGTCTGCACTGAAGTACTTGGGATGGGTGAATTAATTTTTTTATATCAGTTTCCTTATCTGTACAACAGGATATGAACACTAAAATAATACTTGCTCAAAAGAGAAGTAAATGAGATAATACAAGAAGAGTACCAGCATAGAATAAAGGATCTACAAATGCCACCTTACAACGACTTTAATGATAAGGAAAAGAATAACAAGGGTAGTGACTTCTGTCCTCCATGAATCCAAGCTGGCTCACTGTGGGGGACAGACACCTACCTTCATTCAATGACAAATGGAAAAATGTTGGAAAGAAGGCTCCCATGACCTCAACCCCACATCCCAGGACTCACAAAGTGCCATGAAGATGGCACCTATCAAAGGGCCTGGGCTATCTCAGCTCCACAGTTAAAAGTTCAAACCTTAGGAGGCAGCGTGACAGGCTGATTGAGGGGTTCTGGAGGTGATATCTGGATCACCTGTCTGCCTCTGCCTCTACTGGTTGTGTGGCCTCCAATCTGAGGTCTGATCTAAGTGGCTTTGAAAGCAATAAAGACAAAGATGTGGCATTTCTTGTCCTCCTGGGTTTGTGGAGCAGGACTTAGCTCTGCTATATAAGTCATGAAAACTCGCAGCCACCTCCCAATCATAAGATATATCGGGCAGCTCTTATCCTTCTTGTGAATCAATGCATTTCTGTCCCCTCCATTGCCCCCATGGAAAGGTCTTCTACTTGATGACAGTGATTCAAGCCAAAACAATGAGAGAATACCAAGAGCCAGCTTAGACCTCTGTCCATTTCAGAAAGATTCTGAAAAATACAGTGAACTCTCAGGCCTCCTCCAGAGCCTATCTGTAGACTCCTGACCCCTCTCATGCTTCCTTCTTCCTGACCCAGACTATTTCCTCAAAGGACCCAGGCTTCCACACCGGAGTCACGACAGGATCTTTACCTGGAGGGATGCAGCAAAATCCTAAGAATCCACAGGAGTTTTTCATGCCCTTTCTACTTCCACCTGGATGACAATGCTTCTGGACCTCCCAAGGTCAGTGTGGCCCAACTTTGAGGAATTGTGGTCTCATCTAAAACCACAGAGCAGCCACCAGGACTGAGGTTCACAAGCAGGCATGCTATAGAACGTAGCATTTTATCAGCATCTCTCTGCACTGGACAATGTACATGTTTATTCCTCAGGACCACTGTATGATGTAGGTTTCATTATCCCCATCATGGGCTAGAAAGATGAGGATGAGCAAGCAAGCAACTTGCTTAGAGGGCTCCTGCAACTGGAAGGAGGCAGAACTGGGTTCCATTCCAACCCGTTAGACTCTACAACTCAGGCCATTTTCCTAACGTATCATTGCTATTCTTGGATTTACCTCACTTGCTAATTTCTTATCAGAGCTAACCAGGATAATCCTCCCATCAAGACAAGAACAAAAACAAAAACAAAAGCAACTCCACCATTATTTGGCTATAAGATTGTTTCCCAAAGCTATGTCACCACCACTCCCTGTCAGCCATTCCAAGCATCTTCTCTTTTTACCACAGAAACCTCAGCAAATAGTCTGTTTCTTACATCAGGAGATACACACACAAACTTACAAACATGCATACACACACATACATATATTTAGTTCGCACACACCTACTACTCATCCTTACTACACACAAAAACATACATGCACATATATATTCATATTTCTTTCATACACACACACCCAAGCAGTGCCTGTGAGGGCATCTCTCCTTTAGGCAAAGGCTCTATCCATTGTAAAAAATAGACACCAAAGGAGACTAAAAATCGTCTGAAACTCTGTGAAGACAGACAGACAGACAAGAGGAAGCCTGCTCTCACATTCCTCACACAGCATTCAAGGAAACCATTTACCCAGTGGATAGCTGAGGTCTGGGAAATACTGGAAGTTGTATAAAGTTCCTACAGGATGATGATGAATGACTCTATTAAATGTAGCTGTCATGTAATTTAGAAATGAGAAATAATTTAAACTCACATCGTATGGACTAATTCTCCTACACTACTAGGTGATAACTCCTATTAAAATGTTTTCACTTTTAAGAGAAAAACATCATCAATATTAATTGGATGAATATGAAAAATATTTAAGATTCAAGATAAAGCAGAAGAAAAGGAATCCATGTGCAAAAACAGTGCTTTGCTCTATCAGTGTCTCAACCTCATATTTTTCACTTTAGGCAATACTTCCTATTACTAGTAAGCTCATTTGCTAATATGAACACTAAATTCTTTCTGGTTGCATCTTATAAAATGAGAATTCTTCACCATCCAAAGAAGAAATTGGAAGCAAGAAAGATTTTCCCCTTTCCCAACTGAAGAAACTGAAAACCCCTATAAATTTAACATATCCAAGTCCAGCCCATAAGAAAAGCAACATTCTACTAGAAAATAATGTGTCAGGGCGCCTCAGTGGCTCAGTTGGTTAAGCAGCTGCCTTCGACTCAGGTCCTGATCCCAGGGTCCTGGGATTGACCTGCTCAGCGGGGAGTCTGCTTCTCCCTCTGCCTCTGCCCCTCCCCCCTGCTCTCTCTCTCTCTCTCTCAAATATATAAATAAAATCTTAAAATAAAGAAAATAACGTGTCAAATCCTTACTAAATTTGGTACCATTGAACCCAAGTCCTGTATTTTTAATTAATTGATTTTCTTTCCATTTGATTTTTCTTTTCTTTTTTTTTTTTAAATACATTTTAATTTGGATCTTCCAGAAAACCAGACTATTTGTTTATGTCCTGAATATAGAAGGGAAACAACTCTAGCTTTCTGGACTGTTGGGATTTAATTTCTATATTGTTGTTTGGTGGAAACTGATTAAAAGAAAAGTCCTGGCAACACCTGAACACATGATGGTTTAAAAAAAAAATCACAAGTTTCTCACTGACTGAACTGTTGCAAATGGAATATTTTATGATACAGATTTACAAATCTCTATGAACTGGAAGCATTTCCTGGGCAATTAATCAAGGGGAACTTTTATGTAAAAACACATCTCGATTGAGCTATTCACAAACGATCCCACAAGTTGCAATGACTAATTGTAAGTCTCAGACCTGGGCAGTTTGCTGAAATGCCTTTCTTCAGGCCATTAAAAATACCATGACAACATACAAATTCAGCAAGAAGAATAAACTAACTATGGAAAGTTACAATTACAGCAAGGAATTATTCAAAGTATGTGACCCTTGCACAAAAAATGATGCACGTTTATTTGATACTGCAGACTGTCCTCTATTTTTTCCCCCTTTGATAGGTCTGTTGTAATTCCTCCCAACATTAATGAGATATATGTGCTAAAAATGAATAGCTGCTAACTCTAGCCATCTGTGCATTCCTGGTACAAATAAAATTGAACGTCATTACTACCCTATTGGATTTCTTGGTAATGCTCTTTGCTGATAAGAACTTTGAAAAAATACCAATGGCTTTTTTTCTTTTTCTTACTCATACAAAGCATGCCCATTCCTCTTGCTACATAAAGGAGTCTATTCTACTCTGAATCCAGGCAGCCACTGAGAGGTGGGGTGAGATAAATCCCTGCTTATCAAGATAACTGTTTCCCCACTCGGTATAAATGGAGACAAAGTATAGCCAGACTCAAATGATTAAAATGGCCAAATTCTTAGCAGGTTAACTCATTACTTTTCATCCTTCTCTTGCCAGCCCTGAAAGCTAAGTAGCTGTCTTAACAGCCTGCAGCAATCACTTCCAAACAACTCTCTTGCCCTACAGCTATGCTAAAACGGAGTTAATTCATTTTCCCTTTATGAATTACTGACTGTCAAGAATTTGAGAAAGGTCCCAGGCTTTAATGGAGACCTCTGAAAAGAGAGACCATGTGCTAGAGAACCCAAGAAGGCATGCTGGGGAGCCAGAAAAGCAGGAAGATTAGAAAGGCACTGGTCAGGAACTGGAATACACACACGTAGATGTATGTATCAGAAGAGAGGCTCATGGGACCATCTCCAAACATAGGCAAGTATATCCTCCGTGAGAACCAGGAACATCACCACAGGCCAGGCAGTTACAGCTTTGCTTCTCTGAGCAGCCGGCCAGTTGATCTTCAGCAAGCCAAACCTTGCTAAGGGCCCCTTCATCCACCCTTCTGAGAGGTGTGTGCTACGTCTTGCTGCAGAAGACCCAAGGGTCTAATGACCAGGTGGATCACTTCTTCCTCTCAAGCTGTACAGAAGGCCGTGGTACTTGGGATCCTCTCGTAGATTTGATCATTAGATCTAGTTTTATATGACATATGATGACAGAACTGCTAAGAATATTTATTAGCTTGGCTAACAACTAAAGAAAAAAATGGTAATCACAGCTCTCTGGAGAGGCTTTTTAAATTTCATTTTATGGCACTATAAAATGAGGCCATACCCTGAGCATTTAAACGGGCAAATTATTTGGTTGGAAGTGGCTCAAATTTTGAGGTTCAGTCACATCAGTAGACAAAAGCTAAGAGAATATTCAAGGTAAAGTCCATTTCTAAGGTGGCTAAAACATCACCAAATGAGGGTAAGCATCTATTTGACACAAGTGACCATGTGTGTACTCAGAGAATACAGTATATATTTTTTGGTGTCAAGATTACACTTTGAAAAAGCTCTAAATATTACCAAACTGCTCCTAATCCTACCTCATAGCACCCCCAAAACAGCAATGCCAATGTAAAACTGTCAACTAGTAATTTATTCGTAAGCAACATATTTAATTACAACAGTACAAATTCATGTACTTTTCCTGAGGCATAATTTTGTTAAATCTCTCACTCTTCCAACTTACTAAAAAATGTCGACTGTTGTGTTTTTAATAGAACACAGCAAATGCAAGTGTAAAATTACTTGTACACAAGAGAATATTAAAAATCATATATCTAATAAGGTCTAATATCCATAACACATAAATAGCTTTTACAACTCAATAATGAAAAGACTAATAACACAATTAAAAATGGGCAAAGACTCTGAATAGACATCTTTCCATGGAAGATACACAAATGGCCAATAAGCGCATGAAAAGATGTTCATCATCATTAGTCATTAGGGAAATGCAAATCAAAACCACAATGAGATACCACTTCGCCCTTCCAGGATGGCTGTGACCAAAAAGACCGGCAATAACAAATCTCGGTGAGAATGTGGAGAAACTGGAACTATTACATGGTACTAGTGGGAACATAGAATAGTACAGCCACCATGAAAAACAATTGGGCAATTCTTCCAGGACTTAAACAGAATTACCATATGACACAGCAATTCCACTCCTAAGTACATATCCAAGAGAATGAAAACAAACAAACAACAATTTGCACATGAATGTTCATATCAGCATTGTTGAGAATAAATAAAAAGCACAAATAGCCCAAAACTTGAACAATTAATGAATATATATTTAAAAAATATGGTATACTCACATAATGGAATATTATCCAGCAATAAGAAGGAATGAAATACTGACATATGCCACAGCATGAATGAACCCAAATACATCATGCTAAGTGCAAGAATCCAATCACAAAAGACCACATATTATATGATCCCATTTATATGAAATGTCCCAAATATGCAAATCCATAGAGATGGAAAGTAGATTAGGGGCTGGGGTGGGGGGATGATTGGAGAAATGAGTGTGAGTGCTAATGGGTACAGTGTTTCTCTCTGGGGTGATTAAAATTTAATTCTGGAATTGGTGGTGATGGTTGTACAACCTTGTGAATACACCAACAATTAAATTATACATTATAAAAGGGTATGTTATTGTAGATTAATTATATCTTAATTAAAAAATTATACATGCTCATAATAAAAAATTAAACAGTACAAGAGGGTTTGTGAAAAGAAAGGTTACATTTCTCCCCTTCCACCTCCACAATAACCATTCCCACACTTCAACATTTTTTGTCAATCTTTCCAGAGATTTTTGCCCTTATTACAAGGTTGTTGTGGGGATTAGAAAAAACATTTCACGGGGCGCCTGGGTGGCACAGCGGTTAAGCGTCTGCCTTCGGCTCAGGGCGTGATCCCAGCATTATGGGATCGAGCCCCCACATCAGGCTCCTCCACTATGAGCCTGCTTCTTCCTCTCCCACTCCCCCTGCTTGTGTTCCCTCTCTCGCTGGCTGTCTCTCTCTCTGTNAAAAAAAAAAAAAAATAAAAAAAAAAAAAAAAAAAAAGAAAAAACATTTCACACCAGTGTTTTCTGCACAGAGCCTGGCCCATGGAAAGTGCTTAATGAATGGCAGCAAAGTTTTCTAATTCCTTAGAAATTAAGAATTATCCAAATTATAAAAATATAGGATCTTTAGAAAGGTCTTGTGTGCTTTTAAACTTTACAAAATTTTGTTGATTGATAAAAAACAATCTACAAATAACACTTAAAATGTAGAGAAATCGAGGAAAGCAATGTTAATCATTCTACCCAAAACCTCTTCATTTTAGAGGACTGAACAAAAATGAAACGTCTATGAGAGATGAGAAGGTAAACCGAAGTGGCAAACAACAAACAGAAAAGAAATCCAGCCCTCCTCAGCAGCTCTAAGAACTGAGAAGCTAATACAGATCCTTTCTATCAGGCACACAGACAAAGTTGTTAAAGCTTAAAGTTTAAAGTTTAAAAGTTTAAAAACAAAACAGAAAACCCACCCAAGCTCTGCAGGAGGAAGACACTACATTTCAATGGCATGATACCTACCCTTTGACCTAGCCATAACGATGAGGAAGAAGTGATTGCATACTATGATGACTGCCTGGACAAGGGTACTAGTACATGGGTTTGAATTCTCAGCCTCTGTTATGCGCTGCCAACCCTCCCACATGCCTCAGATGAGATCAAGGGAGATACAGATACTGTGCTACAGAGAAGACCATCTCTCTATCAGAGAGTTGTTTTGTTTGTACTGGTTTTTTCTTTATTCCAAAAGGAAACTCATCATTTATCACCAAAAAAGGCCTTCATTTCTTTTCAGCTTTTATGCTGCTGGGATTCTCTGATCACACTGTGTGGGGCCATGAAGAACTGTCCCAAGAATGATTCCTGGAAGAAGCAGAAAACCCCTCCTGGAAATACATCTTTTCTCTTGGCTGCTTCCCCAGAATTCCCCACTGGGAACTGTCTTCAGCAGGCAGGAGGATGGATGGCCTGAGGTCTTCCCCCACCTCTGCCGTCCATGTTTCTTGAAGCCCATCCAGAGCTGATGACTGTCTCTAGCCTACAAAGGCGTTGCTGCCTCCACGGAGTCCCACTCACCAAGCCCACTCAAACTCACTTCAAAAAGAGGAATTCCGCATTCCTGCTCAAGAGAGGGTGAAGACTCAGACTAGCAGCTCAAAAAAAAAAAAAAAAAGAAAAAAGAAAAAAAGGCTGCAGAAACTGCCAATACAAACAGCTTCTCAACTTCCATTATAAGAGGTTTTCATCAATGCTTGGAATCCTTTGTGTTATAGAAATAGTTTTCCACCCCAAAAGAAGCAAATTAAAGAGTGGTCCCTATGGTATCAGGAGTTAGTGGGCCAAACCAATTTATCCTAGCACAAAACTTCTCACTGTGGAATAGGATGCAGTGGTTGATTCTGGGTTCTGGAGTCAGAAAATTTGAATTTGAATCCTGGTTCCACTAATTAATAGCTGTGTAACAACGGGCTAGTTACTTAACTTCTCTGAACCTGGCTGTCCTCATTTCACAAATGGGACCAACAATAGTATCTGCTCTCTTGGAGTTGCCATGAAGCAAATGTGTGATCAACTCTAAAGAATACAGCATCATGTATAGCACCAAATATGCACTTAACTCTTTTGTTTTCTCTCCTACTATAACAGCAACAATAACTACAGACTGCTTGAGCAAAAAATCTCTGCCACCACACCTTTATTTTCTTCCTGCTATTAGAGTAGCTACTTTTTGTTTATTTGTTTTTCCTGCCTGCTGGCTCTTGTTAATTCCTTGTTAGTTTCTTCTAGAAACTAAAGGATAGATATACAGGCTGCTGATTTTTGTGTTTTGTCTGTTTGCTTGTTTTATTAATTCTCCTTGCTCTCTTAAGCCTGTTCCTCCCTCTTCACCTCTAGTGCTACCACCTTCTTTCAGCACTGTTGTTACTTCTAGCTTGCGCTACTGCTTACCTCTCTAGCACTGCAATGCTATAGAGTTAATCCTTCTGGAGGATATTCTCGCTTGCTGTTCCTAGACTCAAAAAGTTCAAAGTCTTGAGCTAAGCACTCAAGGCTTTCCCTATCTCGGCAAACCCTTACTGCCCATGTTTCTCCCTATTCCAGAGCTTAAGCTACAGAATCCCCTGCCCTCTCTTCCAAGCGTTGTACCTTCTCACTTCTGTTGCCTTTGCTCATGTTCCCTATCTAGTTCTACATCTGATAAAATTCTTTCCATTTTTCTGGTCCAGTGCAAATACCATCACATTCACAGAAACTTTCCCGAACCCTCCATATTCTGAATGCCCATGACATTCATATTGAATGTGGCACACTCTGCCATAGGTAATGCCTCTTTATCCAATTTCAGATTTTCATTCCTATCTGCCTACTAGACACAGCTACCTAGTTATCCCAAAGCATCTAAAACACAGCTTGGACAAAACCTCTCTGTTCTTAGCTCCTGCCATATTTTCCACACCTGTTCCTACATCCTGCAATCGTTAGGCAGGGATCTCAATCATGTAGGCAGGTCTCACTAAACCCAGGGAAAGCTGAGAAATTAGACTTCCTAAGAAGGAAAAAAAAAAAAAGGTATTTCTGCTGGGTCTCACAGAGAAGGGTATGGGAAAGCCATCTAGGGTCCAAGATAACTCTAAACACAGGGCTGTTTTTATTGTACTGTATAACAATAGCTATCTAATCTTCCACCACCCTGTTGACTTGGATCGCCTCTATGTAAGCTTTGATGGCTCACATGCCACCTGCACATCTTTCTATAGCTTCTACTCATAATTTCTATCCCCTCATAACTTCAGTTCTTTACAATTCACTCTATTAATTCATTCTACAAATGTTTATTAAGTGTCCACTATTTTATAGGCACTGGGTGGATAAGACCGGTCCTTTCCAGCTGGAAGTTCCACTCTAGACTACAGGACAGACGTTGAATAAGAATTAAGACTGTGCTTCATGTTCTAGTGGGAAGTTACATAAATTTATAAGAGACAAACCTAACCTGGGCTGGGCTAGCTCCAGTGAAAGGCAAACAGAGGAAGTGACATTTAAACTTCACTTGACCTAGAAAAAAGTAAAGTTATATCCATACTTCATACCTTACAGTAAGATAAATTCCAGATGGTTCAAAGACTAAATGCAGAAAATCAAACCATAAAAATATCACCCCCCAAAAAAAATCACAAGGCAACTGTTCTTATAGTAAGAAAGAGGTTTCTAACTATGACACAAAATTCAAAAGATATAATAGAAAAGACTGAATGTGTTTGACTATATAAAAATAATTTTTAAAACTTTCTGTATAACCATTAGCAAAATTAAAAAAAAAACAAATTGGCAAGAAGGAGCATTTTAAACTCAAATCAGACAAATGGGTAATTTTTCTACTGTATAAAGAACTTCTAAAAATAAATACAAAAAAACACAAAAGAATATGACAAATTATGAAGATATTTAAAGATGTCCCATCTTCACCTGTAATAAGATAAAAGCAAATGAAAACTGTTTAAATGCCTTTGTTTTCCTTCCATACTGATAAAGATAAAAAAGCTTGAAAACTACACTGCAGTGACAGAGTTAATGGGGAAAGAGGTACTCATATATTACGATAGGACTATAAATGGTTTAGTCTCTGTTAAGAGGAAACTAGCAAAATTAGAAAGGTATTGGCCTAGCAATTCCACATCCAGAAATTTATCCTACAGACATATTTATATACATATGAAATTAAGCCTATTCAAAGTTATTAATTATAGCAGTCTATATGAGAGGAAAAAATCTGAAACAACCTAAAAGTTCTTCAGGAGGAGACTGGTATGATGGAACTGTATGCAGAAGTAAAAAAGAATGGAGAGCTTTTATGTATGGATATGGAAAGATCTCAAAGACATTAAAAAAAAAAGGAAAATCAAGGTGCAGAACAGTGTGTATTCCGTTACACCACTTGCGTAGGTATCATACTATAAATCCTATCAATTTGCTTCCATCTTTCTAGATGCTTTTTCTAGGAATAAATAGTTCAAGTTACACCACAATGCCTGGTACTGAGCAAACATACAATTACTATTTGATGAAAGTGAGTAAGTTAATGAATAAAGTAAATAAATGGATAAGGAACAAACTGGGTACTTGGCCTAAACTCAACAGAAGGTCTTTTATGCACAGATATTAGCTATTTTGTTTCAGAAGAATCTAAAATACATCCCTAAGTAAAACAAAGATTGCTTTTTAATAAGCATAAGATGAAACTTTCTAGATTCAGTTATTCATATCCCTCAGGAAAGAAGCATTCAGCAGAGTAAGGTTGTTTTCAACCTGTCCCTCAAAATCTCTCAATGGCTTAAGAGGAAAAAGCCTTGAAGTCATTATTCCAGCAACTGAATTTTCTAGAACTAGGAAAGATGAGGAGGCTGCCTGAACAGATCACCTCGCACTTCTCTCCTGCATGAACCCCCTACTCTCACCCATTACTCTTGTCATGAAAACCTTCATCACAACATCACCACTTAATGAACATCTGCTGTGTGCCAGACTGTGCTTCATGCCCAAAGGTGCATCCTGACCACAAGCCTAAGAGGGATGAGTATAATACATTGTCTCCATTTTACAGACATAGGAAGAGGCTTAAAGACCTGTGGACGTGTACCCAACATGGCCACAGCAATGAGGATGTTGCTTAAGATGGTATTTAGTTTTCTACATGTAACATTCTGACAATAGATAGTGGAAGAACCTGGATTACAAGTGAAATACTAATATAAAGTAGGAACAGGTCTGGGACAGATGACACACATGAAATCCAAGAGTAGTGCTTCTTTATCTACTCAGGAATCCCTAAAAGCCCCTACTTTGCATGTTTAGCTGGCGGAAGAGCACCCACACTCACCAGAGTGATAGGACACCTATGTGCCAATTGCCCAGTGAGTGTTTCTCACCAAGGCCCACTCATCACAGGTTATCAGAAGATTCTCCAGCTATTCATTATTATAACCAACTCATTCTCTCCACGGTAATTATCTGTGAGCAACATATCATGCTGTCCTTGGAACCATCAAACTGACATATGATTAAATAGCAGAGGGCTCTGAAGTTAAATTTAAAACCACTCTCTTACACTTCAACTCACACATCACATCGAGATCTGTCCAGCCATGGGAATATGCCAGTTGACCAACACCAAAGGCCAGTGAGAGACTATTCCGTGATTTCACGTTCCCATCTGGGAGAAGTGGTGGTTATGTTCTCAAAACTTTCAAAAGAGATTTTCCCAGGACCTGAAGTAAAATTTTGCAAAGAAATTCACTGCCCAAAGTTCTGCTCCTGCCGCACATTAAAATGTCTCAAGAGTTGCTTATGTTCACCGTGTGTCTTCACAATTATGTGTGGGGTCTCACAAGAAATTAGTATAACTCGTCCACACATGGTGAGGATCACACACTTTTCAACTATCATTGGAAAAATTATTGCAAAACATAAATTATTGTACATTCCGCTCTGTTTATACCAATAAGAATAATGCTTATATTAACAATGTTACCAACTAGAAAAAGCTGGAAGAGAAGGTCAATGGGCAAGCTAGAGTTAAAGCATAAGTCTCACTGCTCTTGGACAAAAAAAAAAAAAAAGGCAACAAGAGATTCTTCAAGGGGAAATTTCTTTCCATTCCCTGACTCACTCTATAATTTCTAGAATTAAAGTTTTTCTATGAAAATAATTCTATACAGTTCCCTTTATTTTTGCAGGAGCTGCAAATTAGGAAAAAAACTTTTTCCCACCCTCAATAAAATAGTTGTACCCAAAGCAAAATCAGCCAATTTCTGTCTTCCCATTCTAGTTTTCATATTTCTTTAGCTTTATATTGCAATTATGCTTCACCTGTACAGTAGTCACTGAATTTAGAGTAAAATTTAAAAGAGCAGCAAATATTAAAATTATCACAATTCCTTACAAAGAAATTTCCAAAGCCGTTGTTAGATATATTAACAATAAGGTATTTTGTTCAGAGAAACATACACAGTATCTACTCATTTTTAAATAGGTCCCTCCAAAATGTAGGCTTCACAAAAATGTGAAATTACGCAGTGTGAAAATTCCAAGTATCTTTACCCAATATGGAAGAGAGTCCCAGTCACTAGCTGGATAGGTTTTCCCTACAACTTGAGCTGGTATTGTGGGTAATGAAGTGATAGAATTCACATTTCATAAGAAAAGCCATATAAAGGAAATAGATATTATTTTTCTAGAAAGTGATTTATAATAATACTGAGAAACTATTTTTTTAAAAAATTCCTTTCCCTTCTCAACATTTACAGAAAAGGCTAACATATCTTGAGAGATTTACTATTTGCTGATATTCATCCATATGGTAGTACCAACCAAAAGCCAGGAGTAGGCGAGGAACAGGGGGTGGGTTGGGGGAGGAGAATTTTGAAAAAAACACAAAGGAATGGTTAACCCTACCAACTTGGCATCTCTTCTTCTGGGGCCAAGACTTATTAGGCCTGCCTGGGAATATCTCTTGATTTTGCTGTCATTGTCATTGTTTTAACGGATCTGCAGGTTGAGAATGGTTTTACCCATCTCCAAGCACGTCAGAAGCATACTGTACCACAAAGCATTTCAACTACAATGCAAATTGTATTCCCTCTATCTTCTTCACATTCTAGAGGATGGAGAGAGAGAGAGAGCCAAAGCAGCCACTCAAGCAAAAGTTAAAAAGTAAAAATAATACAGAGCATAAAGCCCTAGTTCTACAAATTGGAGCTAGCTCAGCAAAACATTAGCCATGGCAAGTCCTACCAAGGCCAGGTCGGAAAGGTGCAAGAACCAACCCCTGGCTACACCTCAAAGGTTTGAAAACATTTCCAAATATAGAACCCACTTTATGTTTGCAGGAGCTGTAAATCAGGGAAAACAACTTTTTCCATCCCCAATAAAATATTTGCACCCAAAGCAAAATCAACTGATTTCTGGCTTTCTACCAGTTCTGCTTGGGCATAAAATTTTCTGACACTTCACCAGAAATGTCAGCATTAGTATAAGGCAGCTAAAAGAGGGAAATAATTTTCTGACCCGTGGATAACCTCTTCAACCCCAACAGGAAAAGGAATTTTAAAAAACACCTGAAACCCAGTTTTTCCAGTTATTAGTATAAATGGGACAAACTATTTTTCTTAGTGGCCAAATCCTTCCTTATAGGAAGTGCTGGTCTTTGAATTCAGTAAGGGGAGGGGTCATGTCTGTTTCACTGCTATATTCCCAACACCCAGCGCTGACTCTTCCGCATGCAGAAGGATTTCAATTAACAGTCAAGAAAAGAGGGGGAAGGGGAGGGAGGGAAAGATAAAGCAAAGGGAAGGAAAAGAGAGGAAGATGGAAGGAATGAAAGACAGGAGAGAGGTAAGAAGAAAAGTAGGGAGATAAGAAAGGAAGGAAAAAGGGAAGGACAAAGGAGCAGAGGAGGGAAAGAGAGAGGGAGAGAGGGAGGAAGAAAATGAAATACATCTAGAAGGAGATCTTTTCTCCTTTCATTTGTGTCTTTATTTTTCTTGAACTTTCAAGTATCCAGCTTGATAAAAAGATAATCATATCTTTTCTTAGGGCTTTCTGTCTGAAGCTATAAGATCTCCAGGGCAGTCAACTCTGCCTCCAGAAAGAGCCCCCCAGCAACTCTCCATGGGGACCGAGTAGAGGGTGGAAGGAGTAAGATGAAGCTAATGGAAGTTCCTCTCTTCAACAGTCATTTATTCAACACACAGGAGTGTGACTGCCATCTCCAGTGTGTGGTGCAATACCCCATGGAGCTGGAGACCCAGCCAGTGCTCAAGAAGGCCACCATCTACTAGGACACACAGTGCCTAATTCGAGGTAGGATATAACTCAGGCCTGGGGAAAGGGTCAGATAAAGCTCTAAGGAGATCAAGGCAGAGAGAAGCTGCTTCTGCCTGAGGGGCTCAGGGACGTTGGAGAGGTAACACCTGAGAAGAAACCAGCCCAAGGAGGGAGAAGGGATGGAGGGGGAGGGAGGGCATGAATCTCAGGGCGAAGACAGAGGCTGGCTGCACAGGAGGCAGGACAGTATTTCCCCAAAGTGCTTCATGGGATATATTCTATGAACCTCATATCTGGGAAACCATGGATCCCACACAATTGCCCAGGTGTCCCTACTGTGGGCCTTCTCAAAGGTTTTAATGCAATTGTAGCCGAAGTGGCAAAAGATTCCATTTGTATATCAGAAAGGAGTGGCTTTGGGGTGAAAAAAACTATTTATTTACTTACTGGCTGTATTAACTTGAGCAAAATATTTAACTTTTATGAACTCCAGTTTTCTATTCTCCAACATGGAAGAACTGACAGTCCCAACATCATTCAGTTGTTTTGAGTAAATACCACATAAAAAGTGATTAATTCAGTGCTGGCACTTAGTTAATGACCAATATTATTACTGCTGCTTTTCTACTTCTGTTATTTCTATTATGATTAATATCAATGTGCATCATGAATATAAAAATGAAGAATGTCATATACATTATTTCTTCAAGGAATTTGTCAGTTTTTCATCAGCTGTTTTTTTAGAAATGCCAGGCCAGCATATAATGCCAGGCCTAGCACACAGTAGGTACTGACTAGGTATTCGTGGAGAAAATGGGGCAAGAACTGACCCTAGCAAAGAGCAAATTGCAGGACAGCAAGGGAATGCTCTAAGCAAGTTGCTTCTCATTATTTCTTTGGGCAAAAGGGCTCTGAGGTCCTAGAGTAATGACTTCATCCTTTGCTAGAAGAATGAGAGACTGAGAGTGCAGTACTGAACTCTGGGGAAACATCACAAAGAGTTTATTTTGGTGGAAATGTTTGAAGTGACTCTGTAACAATGAGCTCATGCCTGCTGCCAAGGCACCAGCCACGAGCTGGAGACTGCTTGCCAGGGAGATGCACACAGCCCATCGCCAACTCCACCTCCGTAGGACATAAGCAGGGGGATCCCAGAAGACCTACTCCAAAGACAACTCCTTCCTCTCCAAGAGCGGATACTGTGGCACAAACTAGGAAGCAGCTGACCCAGCATCCAAAGTAAATCAGAGAGGCTGGAAGAGCCCAGAAAGGCCCGAGCCTTCTGGTTTTACTTGGTCAACTCTCTGGCAGGATTTTGAAGTGAATCCCAAAGGATACTTTTTCTTTTTTGGGGGGTCAATTGCTACACACGTTTATCTAGATAACGTCTTCTGTTATCAGCCACATGCTAATTTCACATATAATTCCTAGAAATGAGCAAACTTCACATAAACCCTCCCCCAGAGTGCAATGCAGGGATCCAATTAAATCTCTACAGCTTCCCACTGATTTTTGTGTAAAGAGATTCTTGACAAAAGTGGAGTTTTCTGGAGCGAGAACCTGAACAGGTTTGGAATATGACACTTGCATTTTACCAAACCAGATCCTTATTACATGTCCACCTGATTTCAAGCAGAGTCTACACAGAGTTTGAAAAGGAAATGAGGCCATTTTAAAAAGTAGTTGGAGGGGAAGATTTCTCATGGAGTCTAGCACAGAAAAATAGACCCAAGAGTTAGTCAAGTTTTCAAACTTCAGATTGGGAGGCAGGGAGGTGCAGGGCAGACTACAAAATTCTACAGTAAGAAAGACCATACATTTTTTAAAAATATGTGATATGTGTATACACACATATATGTGTATGCATACACACATAAATACATGTATCTCAATTGTGAGCCCTATAAAGAAATAACATGGGCCAGAGATCCCGTATTCAATTCAGTTGTTACATTTCATTTGTTTTCCCTTAAATATCTTTTTCTTTTTCAAGTTTTTATTAAATTCCAGTTAGTTAACATACAGTATAATATTAGTTTCAGGTGTAGAATTTTGTGATTCATCGCTTACATACAACACCCAGTGCTCACCACAAATGCCCTCCCTAATACCCATCACCTAGTTAGCCCATCCCCCTGCCCACCTCCCCTCCAGAATTGGTACATTTCATTTTATGTTAACTGGTAAACTTGGAAGTAGTTGGAAAGAAAGCAGAGTTAACTCTGGAAACTTGTCAGAGCTCAAGGAAGCTTCCAAGACCTATACATATTTTTGTTCCAGGAAAGCAGGGTTGCCCAATTTCTCTTACACTAAAAATATAACAAAAGACTGTTGACAAGGATTGCACATTTTCTCCATTGTGTTCATTTGGGGCAAGAGGTTAAATGATATTAAAATGATCTGAATCTTGATTTGACCATACAGTTCACACAACCAGACTTGGCCTGAACATTTTACCAAACCCAAACGACACACCAAGCCCCTTATAGAAAGACCCCTTGTTACCCACAACCTCTCCCAGCCCTAATCCTGCATCCTGTCTTCTGAGAGTCAGAGTTCATGTTCGTTCACACGAAACAGGAAAAAACTAAATACTACACAGTACAGTTTCTGACACATAAAACACAGCAGAATGCCTGTGGACAACATCTAAAGGTCCTGGCAGGGAGCCTCAGGTATAATAGCCAAAGTGGTCCCTGGTCTCAAGGGCTTCAATATCAACAGGTGCACATTAGGAACAGCAGAGGGAAGGCAAAAAGAGAAACAAAACAAAAAGACAGGCAAAGAGAAAAGCTTAAAGCTCATCAAAGTAGTGGATCCAAAACTTGGAGGAAAGATTTGGATGCCATGTGGTCAACCTCCTCTTCTCTCACCTTCATTATGATGTCTGTATCTGCACATAGGGGCACCGGAAAGTGAATTAATAGTTATTAGTTGTGGGTGAGAGCACTTCTGTTTAGATCACTGGAGAACTCTTGAGAATGGGCTCCCTTCAGTAAGATGAAGTTCAAGGCAGTTGCTGTAGGACACCCAGTGTGGTATGCGGGAATAGCAGAGATGCGGTTTCATTTTCAAGCACCATGAGCCACAGGGATTGGGAGCAGGCAGTGGGACAAAACTGGTGTGTGGACAGGAGGTCTCACTTTGAAATTATCTGCTGTTAGCATAAATGCATTGGTCAGGTGGCTTATGTGATGAGCAATGGACAGCATAAAGAGGTGCAGATACTAAATAAAGAGAAGAAAATAATATTGCTTGCCTCTCAAAAGAGCGACTACACTGGCTATCAATTTGAGTCCTTTTTTTTTTTTTTCAAGACTTGGTAGCCCAAATCATACAATGAGCACCTTCTGGTAAATTCATTGACTGAATGATGAAATCACTAGATAGTACTGCATATTATTATAAAGAGAAGTCTTGCTTGACTCAAAGGAGAACCAATTACTGACTTGGACTCCTATCTAAGAGGAATCAAATCTGGGATGCATTTCTAAAACAAAATATTCATTTTGCTTCTTAATATCAGGGTGTACATAGTCAATGCTGAATCTAGTTTTACATTTGGTTCCATATGCTGTGCCTTAGGTAATTAAAGTATGTCTTACAGCTAATAAAAATGAAGTTAAAAAGTCAAAAGCCAAAACAATGACAGGAAATAACATGTGTGTACAATATGTTACCAACACACTGATAATTTTCAAAAGTGACTTTAAAAAAAAGTATCATAAATCTTTCAAAACATAGTGATTTATTAAGCAAAAAGTCTGAGTGGTTTGCACTATTAAATTTAGCTTTTGAGTTGCTGTGTCACAGGCAGATCTTTTGTTCTCCTAGGTTAAATTTAGCATCCTGGATTTTGTTTTTTCCACTGCAACATATTTTATCATCACACAATTTTCTGAGATGCTCAGGAGAAATGCTCTAGAATTTCACTCTGATTTCTCTTACTGGTTGTATAATCTGGGAATCAAATGTATCGAATAATCCAACAGTGATTTATTTCCCATCTTCTTCTTTGCCCTTTCCCACCTATACAGCTTTCTTATAAAATAAACCTTCCCTAGGCATGGGATGAAATGGGAAAAAAAATGTGGTGGCCAGAGGAAAACCATTTCAGAAATGTGTTTGTTAAACAAGTGCAAGCAATAAATTGAGCTTAGGAAGGAAAGGCAGTTAGAAGAAAAACTGAAAGTACTGACCTGAGAGTCAAGCTGATTGGAGCAAGGGTGAAAGCAGCGATTTGGAGGATAAGCAGAAAGGAAAAGGGATAGCAAAAGAGAATAAAAGGAAGGAAATGCATTAGTTTTAAACATACAGCCAACAGATGTTATATTAGCAGGTTTTATAACCAAATGAAGGACAATAATGCAACTTTTATCTGATATTACCCCAAAAAGCCCTGGGCACACACTATAAGCTGTTCTATTAAATATCACACGTAAGAAACCAGTATCTGCTCTCACGCATTATCACTGTAAGCACTGGTGTAAACCAGAGGTGTGCTCCAGCAACCCAATATCAGAATTTGCCCCTTTCTGGAGGAATATTCATAAGGGAAAGCTCCTATCTGTGTCCGTACAAAATTGTATTACTTAATAAACTGAAGTGGAAGTTATTAAGGTTTTAGAGCTAGTGGTAAGCACTGATGTCGGAAAAATTTTATTTGAACCAGTAAGTTGGATGGTTATATCTTATGAGATATTCTTCCTTCCTCCTTGAAAACCAAAAGGAGCTGAACAATTTGGCTTTCTGCTCAGATTTCCATTTTAGAGGATTACAAAGTACCGCACCTAGCAATAATCAAAGACACTGTGAGCAGGGCTTTGGGTGAGGTGCTGCCTGCCTATCAGCCTCCCAAGAGAGGACAGAGCAACTTCCAACTGAGAGTAAATTTTTTTCAGTTGTGAAAATGAGGATCATACTTCATCACTGAAAATATCCAGATGCTTAATAACTTATTTGTGCAAAAATATTTAACATGCCCTTCTAGTTAGTCTAAATAATAAAGTCCCAAATCCAAGCAAAAATTAAAAGGAAAAAAAGTCATGATCTTCTTCAAGCTACCACAGGAGCATACAGTGGGCATTCATTTTGCGAACCTATATAATGTTCTTTGTAAAAAACAAAGTGGATGAACAAATATGTTACCAGCTATCTGCTCAGGGGGACCCCACTTTTCCATACTACTAAGAAGTAATTTTAGGAGCACTTGATGGGCTCAGTCAAAAGAGTATCTGATTCTTGATCTCGGGATTTTGAGTTTGAGCTCCATGTTGGGTGCAGAGATTACTTAAATAAGTGAAACTTAAAAAAATTTTTAAAAATAAGAAGTAATTTTAAGCATTTCACAGAGGAAGGAAAAACAAAACAAATCCTCAGGAGAAAGCTTAAACAAAAACATTTCAAATGAAAATGGTGTTGATCATAATGTTAAAAATCAAAGAGAAAATTCAGGATTAAACACGCGGTAAAAGCATTGGTCCAATAATCCTTTGTATCTGAAATCCCCTTGCACAGTGTTTCGTGATCATTAACACACAACTGATTAAAAATAACTTAGATCGGGCCATCATCATTGTGGGGACTTTGGCCCTAGCTGTCGCTTCAAATTCTTCTGGATCAGAGAGGTATATAAAACTGAGGTCCATGGCCAAAGTTTAGAGAACCCTAAATTGAAATAGCAAGTAAACATTTAGATTAGTGCCTTTTCCAAGGATTCCTAGTTTTCATCAAATTCCCAAAGGCATCCATGACATCCACGACCTTCCTCAAAGGGTTGCTAGGGATGGTGTAAAACTCTCTGCCACTTGTTTCATTGAAATTTCTTCACTTTACCAAACATAAATGGATATTTCTCAGCAAGAAGAGTTTTTATCAAAACAAACAGAACTGGTATCACGTTTCTTCAATGTGCCATGAGACTTCTAGAACATAGTACCATATTTTTCTAAATAAAGCTTCAGTTTACATCTTGTTAAAAGTGTTCTGAAAGGCATCAAAGAAATTATGTCATCACATTACTGAAAAAATTCAGAAGGAAAAATAACAGTCTGTTTCTCAACCTTAGATAAGGTGCTTTTAGGCATCTAAGATTATTTCTCAAATGTCCGAATGTCTGATGGCATCACTCCTTGATCCAAATAATTTAGTGCTACCTGTTTTCTATTCTGATGTTATGTCTTTGGAGCAGAACCCCAAAGCACATGTGCTCCTCTTCACAGTGGGGAGGGATGTGATCAAGGGCTTGATTCGGGCATTCCCTGTCCCCTAGACAAATACCAACAAATCCCCTATCATATTTAGGATAATTACATGAACGGTCACCTGACTGATACCTTCCTGTGGCTTAGATGCAGAAACCTAGTGGCAGCAGGCCTTGTTTGACAAGAGATCTGTTATCCTCTCTCTTTCCCCTAAGGCAGAATTAATTCTGAAACTCTAAATAAAACTCAGAGCCCTTGATGGACACTGACACAAAAAAGACCACATATTTCACTCCCTCTAATGTCTGATTACCTATCTGATCATATAGCAGATGTGGTATCTAGCACCAGTGATCAAATAAATACTTCAGCCTGATTGGGACAAACTCTTAGGGGTATGCTCAAGGCCCTTCACCCACCTCGTGTCAAACCTCCCCAGAGTCCATTCGCCTGCTGTCCAAGGCAGAAGCTCCCTGCTGATCCATCAGCATCAAGTGCAAAAGCTTATAGGAAAAACTGCACATGGGGACCACACTGGAGAAATATGCATTTTGAAAAGCAAAATCTTTTACGGCTGATGTAAAACATCATTCACATGGAATTTAAGAGGTAAATGCATCCATATAAGTGCCAGGCATATGCTATTTGGAATGTATACATTGGGAAGAAAATAAAAAATGGGAAGATGAACAGAGTAGAAAGCAAACAAGAATTGTCCTCTGAGAGAGAAGTAGGCCAGCATCAGTGTCATTTGAGTTATGCTATTCCTAACCCTGAACCTTTTGTTGCACATGACTAAAGTTCGGAATATTTTAGAACACTCGTTGCTTTTAAAAAGAAGTCTTTTCACTCTGGTAGGTCACATTACAGACCAAGGACCACAAATTTATTTCAAGTTCAATTTTTTGGTTTTCAGAATCACAAACTTAATTGCAAACACTCCTCCATGACTCCAAAATGGAGATATATGTCACATTGCTAAGAAATCTTTAGTTCCCAACATTATGAGGTAGGAATTTTGTAGTTTAAGTCAGAAAATGGAGATACTGCCCAATTTGAAAAGGGCTGCCTGACAAACAAGGAAGATGTTTTGGTCAGAATACACACGGAGCCCAGCAGATAATGCTTCAGAAAGGCAGGCTGAGGCTGAGCTCGGAAGTTTTCCCAAGAAACTTCCCCTCTTACTTTCCGCCCCCCCCAACCACCCCCCAACCTCCTTTGGGGCCTGGGCTGGGGCTGGGGCTCAGACATTTCCCAGACTATGTTCTGCTGCTGGACCCAAGACACCGGCAGGCAGAGAACTGGGACAGACTCAAGTCTCACCACACGTTTTATGAATTACAGTGCCTGGGAGGCATCAGCTTTAAGGAAAGGCAAAGGCAGAGATAAAGAAAATGTGCAGAAAGTACATAAAGATAAATGCCTGTAAAATCACTGTTGTTTTAATGCGTTCCATATTGAGGATATAAAAATGTGAATATTCTCGATGATTTAATGGCACTAGTGTCCAGCTAAGACCTGTTTGTCCAACTGGATGATTATGCTATTTTTATGCAAATATTTATAGTAGCTGATCCTTATTTTTTCAGTTAAAGTTCTGGGGAGCTGGGTTAGTGCAGAAAAATGCCTTCAAAATGTGGGGCACATCACTTTCTCTCATGAAAGCTAATAAAGATGAGACAGATCTCTTGTGGCCCAGCAGCAATGCCTCTCTCTCTCTGCAGGCTATATGACTGTTTAGTGCTACTGGACGTTCTTCCTTCTGGCTCATTGTTGGACAAATTGTTCTCTGTCACTAACCTGTTAGACCTGGGTTCAAATTCTGACTTTGAATCTTATAAACTCTGAAAGCTTTAGGAAGTTATTTAATCTGTATAAATCACAGTTTTCTCATCTATAAAATGCAGATAATGATACTTTCTTTGTTGTTCTGTAAGATTAAATGGTATATGGTATTGCAGGTCAAGTGCTTGGCAGACTACCTGATATACACTGTGAGCATAAAATATACATAATCTATTATTATTATTGTAATTACTATTATTAATATTATCTAGGGCATAGATAATATTATGCCCTTTAGAGGCTCACAGCTTCTCAGAACAGCAGACTAGGAGTCAGGGAACATACATTATAGTTTTGCCTATTTCTGACCACAGGACCAATCTCTAGGACGTAATTCAACCTTTCAGGGTCTCAGTTTTCTCACCAATAAAAGAGATGTGATGATAACGTCCCTGTGATCTCACATTAGCTTTTCAAGAAAAATTTTGGTCCTAATTTATAATTCCAAAGTAGACATGTAGATACATCTAAAATTAACAGTGTTTTTAAGAGCCAATAGACTGGCAGAACATTCCCACATTTTAAAATTAAAATTAAGCCTTTAAGGATTTTAATTTGTACACTTATCTCAGGAAAAGAAATTCTTGATTTAATCACTAAAATTGGTCACACTGTATAAAAATCCAGTATAAAAAACATCAGACTAATACTAACATTTTTAAGTGAAATATTTATTGATTTAGAGTTTGAATATATTAAATACTATGCTTGAAAATTTAAGAATTGACCTATCCATTTAATACACGGCCACTTAATATTGAGAATTTATTTGTTTTAGCATTCAACTATTCCTAATGATGTAACTATCCCACCAGGACTTGGCACCTGAAAAATATGATACATTTTAAAAGACTGTTAAAGATTCACTTCTAACAAGATTTAGGGTCACACAGCTGGCACAAAGCAGAAGCAAAATTTGAACCCAGGTCTTTCTGTCAGTACAGCCCATGATCTTTCCACAGGCCACAGAGAGCTATTCTGCATATATCTTAAAGTTCTATCAGGCCTCACAAGTGTCTTGATCAGAGATGGCAGACATTCACTGATTTATTCAAAATTTGTTGATTTCTTCCATATGGACTGAATCTAGGAAAGAGAAATTCTGCCTTATTGCTGAACCAATAAGAAATCCTCAGAGGTAATGGAGTTACGTAAGATTATTCAGACATTCTTTTCTTATATGAAATATAGGAAAAAGCATTGATAGAAAGCTTATTTTTAGAGTCTATCCTATACATAAATACAATATGGATATGATTTATTTGAAAATCTAAATACTCTGGAACCCTGATATAACCTTCTTTGTTTTTAGACAGAATTTGCTATCAGGTAGGCCTGCCTCAGACCCTATTCAAACATATTTATTTAACAAATGCTATAAGGTCCTCTAAAAAGATACATCCCAAGATGAACTTGTTGTGGTGTGCCAAAACACATCCAAAGGATATGAGCTCCTTTCTCCTTCTTCTATCTTGAACGAATTACCAAATATATTCTTTGCTTAAAACAAACCTAAACCACAAATGCCTGTCTTTCATGGGAAAAACAAAACAAAACAAAACAAAACTAAGGTTTCAAGTAGTCATAGCCTCAATTTCTCACACACTTTGCTGGCACACATGCTAGATGAGGGACATCACTCAAGAAACTTGGCCATTACTTTCTTAAACACTTAAGAAGTACATAAGCCCTCAAAAGATAAGCCAATTGCCTTCTTGAGTATCCCACAGAAACATAACATCATCCCTAACAGGCCCTATTCCTCATACGTAACTTGTTTCCAACTTGAAATATGAATGTGCATTCCAAATCCACTACGACCTGTGATGGGCAACTAAGCAATCCATGTTCACTCACTGCTGACAATTCACAGCATGACTGCAAAATTTACCTCTCAAGTTCTGCAATCTTCTTGTCCTTGTCATTCTTTTCATTCTCCACCTCCTTGAGGATCTCCAGCAACCGGTCAACTTCCGCTTGGGCCTTGCCACACTCATCACGGTAGTAAGATGCCTCTTTATCAAGTTGTTTTATTCGGTCTGCAAACTCGGGGTTCATCCTGGAGTCATCTTCAATATTATGAGCCTTCAACATTATATTTTTAAAGAATGTAGTTAAGACAACAATTTAGAACAATAGATAGTGCAGTCACCAATGGCCCAGAAATTATCTTTGGAGAAAAAATAATAACCATCAAGAATTATGGGTATACTGTCAGTTAAAAGGCAAAATGGAAAATCACATATTTCAGTTACCTTAGAACAATGTTGATTTTAAATTATATTACAGTTTCACAGGAGAGTTTCTTTTATTGTTAATATTTTTGTTGCATTAAATGTTACTACTTTTGGGGGTTTTTTTCCCCACCAAGAAATGGGGAATGGGGTGGGGGAGAGACATCTTTATTCCTGATGCTTTGGCAAGCAGAACTAACAAAATTCAACTCCTCACAGGTAAGGAGGTGATTCATACCAATAGCTTCCTTTTCCAGTAGAGAAACTGAGACAAAACAATATTAAATTATTTTTCCAAGAACCATTGAGGGTATATGTAAAGCCAGGTAACACGTAATAGACTGGTTGACTGATCACTGAACACTTCATCCCACTGAGAAATTTCAGCAGAAGATATAGGTTGAAAGAAAGACTTGCAAGTGAGGAAGGGCTTTCCAGCTAACAGTCATACCCATAAATTCTTGTTCTCTTGACTAAATTTAACCTGAACCAGGAGGAGGATGAGCTAATTCATGAACAAGCACACAGACGAGAATCTGCAAACACATGCATGGATAGGTGGCAGCTCCTCACACAAGAACATACACAGGCAACAACACAGCAACAACACTGCAGAATAATTTGCAGCCAAAGTATTTGTGGTTTTGTGTGTCTGAAAGTGTGTTATGGCTTTTTTTTTTCCCAAAATAAACTTTTGGCTGAAATATTCTCAGACAGATGGAAATAACACTGCACTGCAATGTTTTGCCTACCCCTTGTTTCCCATTATTCCTAATTGACTTCTTCAAAGAGTAGGCAGGGAAAAAACAAGTAGTTTAACAACAGTGCACATTTAACAGAGAAAGTTCAGAGAAGTCATATATGTATGTATCTCCAAAATCCATGTGTGAAATCATACGATGTTAACAATTTATTAGGACTTAAGTTGTTCTGCTGTCTTGCTATGTAGAACAGATGCTCATTGTGTTTTTATATCTTTTTGTTTAATTTCAGGGAAAAAACAAGGCAAGCAAGCTACAGCTACTGTGGGGTTAAATGAATCATGCATGGTTAGAAAAATTAATACTAATACTACTGTTACAAGGTTGACAGTTTTTGCAATGATTTAGTTGAAAAAATTAAAAAATTAGTATAAAATAAATTTCTTATTTATGACAAAATAATCATTTTTAGAATAGTATTCTTGCATGTAACATATTATTTAAGCATGAGGATAGGAGGAAAATAATTTGCTTTCATGTTCTTTAAGAGTTCCTTATTCAAGAAATAAACTCAACTATGCAAAAAGAACTTGGAAAAATTTATCAATTCAACATACTACTATCAGGTACTGGTTTATTCCCTTTTACCAACATTTCTCAGAAAGCACTTATTTTTATTTACTTAGTATATACATTAGATTTCATTCTAATAAGATTAGTGTGATTTTTCAGTATAATTATAATAATCTGAAAGAGAATTTGAGCTAATATGCCTTAAGAAGTTTATTCTTCTAACAATTATATTTTAAATTGAAGTAATGAATATTTAAATTTGTTAAATTTAAATCTGCTTTTAAAAAGTAGAGTTGATATTCTACTTTAAAAGAAAATAACTACTCCATATACTTATTTCTATTTGTGATAAGAATCAATTCATTACTCTGGTATCAGAAAAGCACTGACAATAGTCTTTAAAATTCCTAAGAAAAAGAAAACAAAATATTGATGTTAATTCTCTTCCATTTTATGCCATATTACCATTATTTTATGGCAGCTAAAAAGCTTTTCATGACATTTTCTCAAACTACCCGACCAACAATATTAAGATCTTTAAAAAAGAATTCATGAACTGAGCTAGAAACACACAAAACAAATATAAATATGCTTTGATTGCATGTTTCTGATTTAAGATTCCTTTCTTGACTCTGATTTAAAGATTCACAAAGAGCTAGCAGTTCAGTTAGCCACTGTGCTTTATTGTGGTTGTTTTTATTCTTATGATTATTATTTTCATTATTTTAAATAAATGGGTGCACAATTACTAGTTGTGAGACCTAGATTCTAAATCTAGCCCTGTGTCTTATGACTACTAAGGGCAAAGGAGTTAGCCTCTCCAAGGACAGCAAAAGCTACCATACAACACACACGGGGAAGGTATTATTCATTTGTGTTATTACGAGTATTATTTTATGATATGCATCCCACCAGTGGGGCTTGTTATACAGCTAAGTTAATAGGTTTATTTAGTTTCTTATCAAGATACTACATATGTCTTAGAGAAGTCTCCCTGCTAGGCTTACAGAGAAAGCAGTCTGCTGGCGGATGGGTATCTGAGCACATTTTTATATTAGCTCTGTGAAGGGAAGATAACCCAAGGCCAGCTTTCGACACTAGGTGAAATTAGATGAGTTGGTAGGCATTTCAACCGAACAAATGAATATGGTTAAAGGACACATGGGATGTTCAGAAGTACAGAAAGCCTAGGAAAAGACATGCCTCAATCTAGACCACTGTCAGCCTCATGTGATATTAAAGTTAGATCATGTTATTAAAACAGATCATAGCCAAGTTTACAGATAGCCTGGTATCTCTTAGATAATACTTGTAGGTGCTGTTCCTCTTAAAAGGAATAGGCAACCACAAGAACACCTTTGAGTTAAATACATCTCCATATCAATGATAGGTGCAAGAATTCTTCGAAAAGTTATTTAATAAAGGTGTAAATAGATGGCTCTTAAAATTTGTAAGTCAATAGAAAGCTTTAAAAAAGAGTCATATAGAGATAGATGAGTAATAGCTGCTTCTGGGTCATCACTAGTATCCATGTGAAGACTCAAGGGAGGAGAGTTTCAGAAGACGGACAGCTGGTGAGTCCCCCATCCAACCCTAGTAGTGGGGGCAAAAGTCTCCACAGAATTTATAAAAGGTATTGCAGGTAACCACCTCTATTCAGCTTGAATCATAACTTTTCAGAGGATGGGCTAAAATTGTTAAACAGTGTAGCATGAATGTGTTATACTATGGTCTACAAACATGAGGGTTATACTATACTAAAGAAATACAGGAAGAAATTGAGCTTACAAAGCAATTCTTCCTTCCACGTTAAAAGGCCAGAGCTTCCTCTAAAAATGAAGTGAAGGAAGCACTTTATTTGCATTTAGCAATGCCCTTGCCTTTTCAAATTATAACGTGGGTTCTTTAACCTAGAATGGCAGCTCCTAATGGAGATTAAAAGTAGACAACAGAATTGGACCTAATATATTTTAGACACTGCAGAAAATATATATATATATTTGAATAATCATTATCTGAACAAATTCCTAGCATGGCACTCCGACCCATACAAGGTTTAAACTAAAAATACACAGCAATTATTTCCCCTTATGGATCTGCTGACTCGAAATTAGCTTCCCCAAAAGGTGGGGAAGTGACTGACCATTTCATTCCAAGGAACACCAACTTTGTCCCCTCTCTTCATGAGTCAGGAATCTAACTCTTGAAAATGCAGATTGGTGTGGATTTAATGGTTTTAGAAGCTACTTATAAATATAGGGAAGAACACTGTCACTTTCAAAGACATCCACCAGTCATTAAAAAATTCTATCAAAAAAATATCAATGAGCATTCTTTTCTTAATGTAAAGATGCAATTTTGCTGATTAAATCAGTCAGTTTAAAGGCAAATCCAGGTATCTGGTTCTGCCTCAACATATTTCTGGTAACTTTTAGAGCAACTCTCAATCATTTCACAGAAACACAGAAAAACGGGAAAAGAATATTTCAGAAATGTCTGTGTTGCATATTAGATCAGTAAGTTCTGAGGATCCCCTAATTATGTTTTCCTACATTTCCACATGTAAGGAAATTTCTCCACAAATGGGAATAATCAAAACAAAATTTGGAGCCTCACTGATGTGGGCAAGCCTTGGAATTTTGATCTGAACTGACTTTGAAAGCCTGAATCAAACACAAAAGAGAAATCTGGTCATGACTTAGGACAAGGAGTACATAACAATACCTAGTGGCTATTTTAATTATAGAATTTAGAACTATTTCAGGAAATAAGGCAAAGTTTCAGGTTAATATTATATTTAAATTAAAGTGAAGAGCAAAAAGAGACTTAAGCCAAACCAGGAATTGATAGTACCAATATGAAAAATCACAAGTTTATTAATAATTCTCTTGTAAAGTTTGGACGTTGATTATTTTCAATAGGATTCTAGTTCATCATTTCAAGTACCCCGAAAGGAAAGCATTAACTTTGGCCCAGAAACCTGCTGTGAAACTGGGCAGGGAATATTCAATTATAATATTATACAACATTCTTTCTTTGAAATGGGGCCTAACAATTTTAAAAAATCATTTTTTTCAAAATAAACAAATGATTAGTCATGATCATAAAGCACAAGCAGAACACGAACTAATGAGTCCGATGGCTTTTGTTCCCTGCTGCTTATGGGTTTTAGCAATAATTTGTTAAATTTATGCACAGTGAAAATATGATTCTTGATTGCAGCACTTTTAGGGGTTTAAACATTCTGTTCATATCTGAGCAGCAGAACAGGGCATATAAACTACTTTAAACATAGTATTTTATTTCAGTCTTCTGAAAGAAGTTCCAACCTTCACATAATTCTGGGCTATGAACAAAGCTTACTTTTAAAAATAAAGGTTTTAAGGGTGATTATAGAACTTCAACATGTTACAAAATTTGCATTTTATTTTAAATCCAATTAATACCAAATATAAAAGATGAGCCTAAATAATACATTCAAAATCTAATAATGATGTATCTTTGAGTCTTACACTACTTAGTTCTAGAGGAAACTTCTTTTCCAACTCCAGCTACGTATATCCAGAATACTCACAATTTTCATATTATAACAACTATTCCAAAATGAAACTTTTTTCACAGATGGAACAAATAGGATATTTTTAAATAAATGAACGAAGTTCAAAATAGTTTTTCTTATGTCGCACGTATACAAAACAAAAAGAGCCAATTGTATGCGTAACAGTTCTTAAGACCATTTAAACAAAAATACAATTATAATGTAATCCCTTTTAACTATGGAATTTCATAAAATTAGCAAAGTAAAGGAACTGAACTAATTATCTGGATGTTCTGAAATAAAACATGTGACTTCAAATCTTAACTGTTATTACAAGTATTACTTGAGTTCTTTAGCTCAAGTCTGCAGCAAGTATGCATGTGTTTGTATATGCTATGTGCATGCTGGGAATGATCTCTTAAATATCTGTAATTTTCCATTGTGTTGGGGGGACTAGTCTATGAGTGAATCAAATAATTTTCATAAATAGTCCCCCAAAATCACAAAACTAAACCACCATACCTGAACAGTGACTGTGAAAGCATTTATAATGCAGTCCACCATGTCCTTGGGATTATAGGCCCTATGATGACCTATAAATCAGGAAGACCTCACTGAACATTAAAAAGATTTTTTTTCTCTTTCTACACTGGAAAAATGCTTGGTCTTTTTCTTGTAAACTGTTAACATAAAATGTAAACCCTGCAAAAGATGTGTTTGCAGAAAAGATAGGATTTCAATGGATAGTGACCAGGCAAGGGGGGAAATGTGGAAGCACATCAGAGTGGTCTCAAGTGTGCCCTGGCCAGTTACAAAGTTGTCCTCGGTGCCTCCAAATCAGTCATTTGCCTTGCAGCAACAAGGATACTATACAGTGCACTAAATTAAGAAGCCAGAAGCTCTAAAGTTTTATTAAAAATTTATAAGAGACCTCTGGATACCATCTCTGGGCATAATAACTACTAGGGCTATGGCAAAGAAGGTATTTGAGACTGATGAATAAACCATATTATTTGTCAGGAATTAAGAACTAAGAGAAGAAAAATAATTCAACTGAAGATAACCTGCATAGTGTTTATAACGACAAGACAAAACTCCTCCAGGAGTAGAGACTGGTAGTTAAGCTGCAGAAAGGCTATTATTATAAGAAATAATAAGGATACGAAGACAAAATTTTAGATTCCTAAGAAATGGCATTACAGCATCACTTAGTACCTGGGTAACTAAAATAAAAGAAAAAGAGTTTCAAAAGTAGGTTTATTTCTATTCTAGGAAAAAAGAGTTCCCAGGAAGACTTCAAAGCTGAATCTTTATTTACTCTGATTTAGTTTAGATTAATGGACATAGATCTGACTGTAAAATGACCTTATTTAACAAAAACAATTAAGTTATAATTCACCAAAATTTATAGGGTGGCCTTATTCAAAATAAACATACAATAATAAAAGAAATTTCCTAGGTACCAATAACTAGTTAGAAAATAAAAGGAGAGGGGCGCCTGGGTGGCACAGCGGTTAAGCGTCTGCCTTCGGCTCAGGGCGTGATCCCGGCATTATGGGATCGAGGCCCCACATCAGGCTCCTCTGCTATGAGCCTGCTTCTTCCTCTCCCACTCCCCCTGCTTGTGTTCCCTCTCTCGCTGGCTGTCTCTATCTCTGTCAAATAAATAAAAATAAAAATTTAAAAAAAAAAAAAAAAGAAAAGAAAAGAAAAGGAGAAATATAGCATTCACCAAAAATTAACCTCACATAAATTTTTAGTAACTTAAAAATTATATATAGATAGATATACCTATGTATATATAGATATATCTATATAGATATGGATATTAGTAATGAGATATATAGATATAGATAGATAGATAGATAGATACAGATGTATAGTAATACTTAGAACTATCCTTGAAATATCACAGGCCTATAATAGGAAAATGTCAAACCTTTACTGTAAAAGATCTATGAAATAAATAAAAGTTGTATCAAGTTCATGAATTGGAAGAAATAATATTGGAAAGATATCAACCTAAAATTATTTTATAGGTTGAGTATAATTCAAATTAAAATCACCAACAGTTGTGCTTTTTAGTTGACAAGGTGATCCTGAAGTTTACTTGGAATAATAGAAAATTAAAGGCTAAGAAGACTAAAACAAAATGAAAAGCAGAAAAAATTACAGTAGAATTTGTTTCACTAGATACTTAAAAATATTATAAAGCCACAATAATTAAAATTCTGACCCAACAAGCAATAGACATTGATAAAACTGAACAGCTCAGAAATCAAGACATTCAGTCAGATGAGAGCTTAGTATACAATGAAATAGTATGAAGAACAGTGGTTAAAGAATTATTTGATAAATGGTGCTGGGAAAATTAGATGATCATTTAAAAATATATAATGTTAAAATTTCACCTCTCAACATGAATCAAAATATACTAAAGACAGATAAAGAGGCTAAGCTGATGTAAAAAGTAACATTAGAAACTTTTAAATGTAAGTGAGTGCCTACTGTTGAAATCAGAGAATGGCTTCTAAACCTAAAGAAAATGAGAAAATTCTAAAGGGAAATACAGGTCAAGAAACCTAAAAATAGTCTTCTTTATTAAAAAAAATTTAAATGAGGGGTGTCTGGGTGGCTCAGTTGGTTAAGCGTCTGCCTTTTGGCTCAGGTCATGATCCCAGGGTCCTGGGATCCAGCCTTGAATCTGGCTCTCTGCTCAGCAGGGAGCCTGCTTCTCCCTCTGTCCCTCCCCTCTCTAGTGCTCACTCTCTCGCTCTCTCTCTCTCAAATAAATAAACAAAATCTTTTTTAAAAATTTAAATGAAATGAAATATTGCCACAAATCTGACAAAGTTTCTATATAAAGTATAGAATGACTCATACAAACCAAAGAACAAAATGGTAAACTCAAAAACAAGTGCTTTTATGACCAAAAGAAACGGTTCACGGAAGAAAAATACAAACAGCTAGTAAATCTTTTAAAAACCTCAACCACTCTAGTGATTAAAGAAAACAAAGTCAAAATGACAAAAAAAATTCCATCTATGCATTTGTCTAAGTTATGAAAAATGACACTTGTTGGTGTTGGTCAGGGTGTGGCAGAAAGGCTGCCTTTAACCAATGCTGAAAAAAAGTTCATGGTAGAAGGACTCTAAAATGCAACACAGTAAGAACTATCGGGAGCTTTTAAAAATCATTGGCCAGGAATTTATTCCATGACAAACGTAGAAATGTAGGGAGATTAATATGGGAAGATGTATTTCAGAGCATTATATACTGGCAAAAAAAGTGGGGAGGGAGATAAGCAACATTTGGGGAATGAGTAAATACAGTGAAATATCACATAATAAAATAGTGTTTTGGAAAAATAGTTACTGGAGAAAATGCTGATGATACATTATAAAAAAAGAATATACAATTCAATAAACACTGACACAATTTGGTGAAAAGAAAATAAGAGTGTTAAATGAGAAAAAAGAAGAAAGGAGAGAGAGGGAAAGCAAAAAGGAAGAAAAGGGGGAGGGAGAGAAGGGGGAGGAAGGAGAGAGAAAGGGAGAGAGGAGAGGATAAGAATAACAAAAAAGATATCTGGGTAGGGAACCCCCCAAATGCTCCTAGTGATTATCTTTGTGCCAGGAGGTGTCTTGTCATTTTATTTTCTCTTATACTTCCATACTTTTGCAAATTCTCCACTGTGACCATATGTTATTTTTATAACCAGAATAACATGATTTTTTTTTTAAAGACTGTTAAGGAAAGAAAGTCCACCATGCTGCATCCCTATCAGTCCAAAAAAGAAATGGACCCTGAGAATATCTGCAGACAGGGAGAGTTAAAATAATGAGAGGCTGGCTATACTGCCAGGATGCCAAACCAATGGGTTAGCTTAATTAATTCAAGGAGAAAAGTTAGTTTTTGCTTCCTGGAGACCTGCCATGTGGTTGGAAAGTCCAATAAGTGCCGTATCATCACTATTTCTGGAAATGGTCTTAAAGTTAACAGAGCTATTTCTTTGGTCCTACCTATTCTGACAGGGATGCTGAAATCCTGTCATGTTTCTGATAACTCTTTGCTGCTCCCCAGTTGTCCTGCACATACCCAAAATGTGACATACTTAGGTTTTCTTCCTGTCCCCAACTAGTAAATGTGAAACAATTTCACTGAGATTATTTTATATCTTTAAAAAATGATCTAAAGAAAATACTCATTTTTCCCCAGGGTCAATTTTCAAGTTTAAAGATATTCCAGTCTTGTCTTTCTTCACCTACCCATTGTCTAGAGCCTGCTTATTAACACTCCCATTCAAGGGGTGCCTGGGTGGCTCAATCTGTTAAGTGTTTGACTATTGATTTCAGCTCAGGTCGTGATCTTGGGGTTGTGAGATCAAGCCCCAAGTCCAGCTCATGTGCTGGGCATGGAGTCCGCTTAGGATTCTCTTTCTCCCTCTGCACCCCCCCCACCCATAAAAAAACTAAATAGTAAAAAATAACACTCCCATTCAAATGTTAAGGGATAGGAAATTTGGATTATTTTTCCTGCTCTGCAAAAAATCGTATTTGGGGAAAGAGGTTAATAAAGACGCACCAATGGAAATTGAGAAATTCTGTTTGCAAAAATAAAATCTGTTTTAAAGAATGGAGGGTGGAGGTTGAATCTAATTACACCGAAGCATCTTGTGTATCATGCTGTATGTATCCTGGAATAGCAGCTTCACAAAAAGCTGTTGGCTGATTGTTTCCTTTATCTATGCTATTCCATTTTCCCATGATGGGAATTCATAAATAGGAAGCAATTAGAATGCATGATAGCACAGATCACATCTGCCAAATGACGAATTCTGGTCACCTTTAGGTAATATTTCACCCAGTTACGCCAGTCGAGTTGACAAAACAAAAGGTCTTTCTTCTTTAATAAGTTAAAGAAACAAATAAACTGCTTCATATAAATGCACACCTGTCATTAGGATAAAAAAATCAGTGGTGGCATCTGGGCCAGCCGTTTTACATATATTTTTACTAGTTACCTGTTTTGTGTACCATTAAGCTATAATCAAAATTGTTACTATCCCTTGTTATTAGGAGGCTATATTTTAGTTTGTCCTCAGCTAAATGACATGTTTTTAACTCTTACAAAACCCACAATAATGTGAGGCATTTACCAATCTCAAAGAGCATAGCCCTATTTTTAAATCTAAGCCTATTTTAACTTCTATCATTTGAATGTAATTTACATCGACTTGCTTGCTATTTTACAAATGCTATCCCTTTTCACATAGGTAACTCTGAGTTAGAAGGAACTAAGAAAGAGTTCCATGAGCCTAGATCTGCAGCTGACCTCCACTTTTCTATAGCCTTAAAGTTGAAGTTAAGAAGGAGGTAAAATCAGAGCTGGCAATATTTTCTTAAGTTCTTAATTTTTAAATTTCATATTCAAAAGAAATGGCAGTAGCCTTTGCACAGGTCATTTCTTTTGACAGAACAGAAATGGGAAGAGTCTCATATATATTTTTGAAACCTCCCCAGTATGGCACACCGTGACATGTGATCAATAGATCCTCATGCTTTGATATGTTACAGCGGGAACTTTCAGAAATGACTTACTGGGTTGTACATCTGATTGAACAACTGCTCAGCTTGCTACATTGCAAAGTTGGGGAGGCATTGAAGCACAGACAGGGAAAGAAGGAAAGATCCAGAAAAACAGCATTAGCTCAACAAATCCAGTGCATTTGCACAGACGAACTGGTTGTTAAAAAAAGAAGAAATTTCAGTTTCTAAACATTCCACAGTGAAAGTGAGAGGCTCTAGGGAAATAGAAATGTTGACTTTGGCTCCTAAAAAAGAATAGCTGGAATAAGAAATTTAAGGTTTGTGTTACTTTCCCTTTCTCAAGTTAAATAACCCATGAAATAAAGAAAGCTGTCCACTTGTGATGATACATGAAGTGCTGGCCTCTAGCAATGAATCAGAAGTACTTTTGGCCAAGCCTGCCGTTTATTACCTGAACTTCAAAGATGGTAATAATAAAAGATTAATTAAATCTTATCATTGAATTTATAGTCTTCTTTTATACTAACACAAGCCTGAAGTTCCTATTCAGTCTAATTTTAGGAAAATATAGATCAGCAAACAGCAGGTTAGCAATAGCAAAATATCAGTAAGCAAGACATTACAGGATTAACAGTAAATGGGAGAAGAAAAAAATTAAGTCATCAGGAAGAATAAAGGGGACCAAAATGCAGTATTATCCATTGCCCATTACCAGCTTCTACTGTTAGTTCATAATTAATAAAAATGTAATTTTTAGTGACTATCCTATTATGTTCCAAGTGCTTGAGAATTTGTAAAGCTCTCCAGTCTATTTTGTGTAGAAATTTTAAATTTTTGTGGATTTAAATGTACTGAATATTATCTTAAATACCACTCTCAGGTTCTATTTCTTAAATACCTACATCATTAACTTGGGGCTCAACGTCAAGGCGTAGAAGGTGAAATGCTGTAGGAACTTTCACTTTGCTTTAAGCTGAGACATGTGCGTTTGAAGAGCCTGAATTTTTCATTTGTTCGACTTTGATGAAGTAAATGATAATTTTACCGTGGTTAAAAAGAAGCCACTCTCCTCAAAGATGGTATTAATTGGAAAATTACCAAATCATAACATTTTGATTTGTTGCTTCTCAATTGATTTCTAGTTAGATAAGGTAAAATTACTTCTACATATTGAACACCACATACTCTTTTGAAAGATAAAATTATCCACATGTCGCTAATGAGGTTCTTCTCAACCCCTGGGTATCTACTTAAGATTAATGAATGCAGTAATTTGTAAAGCACACTCATAACCCATTGCTGTGCATTGTGGTTACTATCATTTTATCAACCTCATTAATATCAGGAAAACTTTCCTCACACACGAATATTTGATGGTATTGTTTTTAAGATGTGGGATGCAATGTGTAAGGAACAGTTCCTTTTCTGTCTATAACCATTTTTCATCATGAAGTATTTGGAGACCTAAATTAACAGTACAATAAAGGGTTAAAAGTAACTAGGCATGTGAATGTTCTCCACAAACTTTCATGTAAAAACTCACCTTACCAATGTGAAGAACTGTTCATAAGACAAAAATAAATTTAAATCACAATTTGGATCCCATTGTCACTGGCAAACAAGGTTTCTGTTCAGCTAAACACATCTACGATGTTGTGTATATTTTATGGCAAAAATACATGGACGCTCACAAATCTTGAGCAAAATTCCATTGGGAATTCATGGTTTATTTATGACATAATAAAACTATTATGTTTTCAGCTTTCATTTAGTAACCCTTTATATTTTATTCACAAGTCACATACCCTTTTATTTAAAAGGAGGCCCAGACACTCCTTAAGCTTTTATAGCTGCTTATTTTTCCATGAGTAAATGATGTGTTTATATGTATATTCACATACTGTTGGCTTATATTTTCAAATATTTCATGTAGATCTCAATTCTTTTTAAGGTGATGGGTACTTGAGGTTTTTACGGAACTATTTATTAGCAGAAATTAAAGACTACTAGAAGAAGTATTTTAAACTTATGAATTTAGTTGATTCTAGAAAGCCAAAAATAACAAAATAGCATCTGAAGGTTAGGCATGAGAATATTTAAATTATAATTACCTTGTTTAATTTCACTGTACTATGCATTTAGGAGATAGTATAGCAAACGTTATATACTTAGAAATAAGTTATCTTTTCATAAATTAAATAGGTCCTTACAGCAAGACAACCATATTTGTTACTTTAATCATGGTGATGTGGCAGAATGTTAAAATATTGTCAGGAATAATGCTAAAATGTTTACAGGATTTGCTCTGTGAATTTCAGCACACAGTGTGTACCTGAGAGTTTAAGGAAATTCCACATGCTCTGAGTGATTCTTTGGGCAAATCAGAGCTACGTTGAAAGAAACTAAATTGAAATGCATAGACATTCACTTATTAAACTAGTCAAGTCATATACATGGAAACTGTAAGTGTCAATATGGGACACTCCTCCTTATAATTATTAGAGGGTTTCAAATTCCATAGGTGACTTATACTAAAAGGGAGTATGTCGAGTATGTATCTGCAGAAATAATATATGTGGTGGCCTCAGTTCCACAATGACTACATAAAATTGATGAAGCTATCTTTCATGGCCGGATCTAATTGAGGTCCTCCTTCTTCAGGATTTCAGCACAATGCAACTGAGGTAAGCTAATGCAAAGTCAGTCAATGAAGTTCTCTCACAGTTATCCTAGAGCTGCCTTGTGATCACAAAACTGTTCATTAAATTAAAAGTACCTTCCCTAGGTTCATTTCTTGATATGTACATGTATGTATAACATATTACAGAACACACTCATATTTGTCAAGAATGTATTATAATACACCCAATGCATAAACAGCTAAGCCAATTGCCACTTAAGCACCCTCAAATGGGCCATTTAAATTCTTCTATTTATTGTTCGAGACTTCTGCTTAACTAGATATCGCTTGAAAAAAGTGAGATGCTGAGTGGATTAGAAAGTAGATTTTGCAATACAGTGATTTTCTTGCTGTTTTGCTGTAGATGGATTTGATCTCTATCTTTTGCAGTAAGGAGACTTTACTAGTGTGAAATTTCTCAGGACAATTTCTAAAATTCCGTGAACAGAGTATAATCACATTTCAGTTATATACGGCATCCTACAAAATAGTATATTCAATTTTTAAATATTCAGAATAATTTCTCCACAGATATATGATGCTTTAACATCCATATCCTATATTTTCATAACTTTAGCAAATAAATCCCCATTCCGGTGTGCTATAAATTATACATAGTCAAATTTCATCATATGCTTTGATTATTTAGATTCTTATCACCTCTTTTAAATAAGTTTATAAGTTGTCAAAGGGAAACAAAATGCTTAAACTCATAAAGTTATGAGTTTTTATGTGAACAATGAGTGCAGACGTACCAAACAACACAGGGAAAAAAGTCAAAGGAACAATGCATGACTGGAAATGTGCTCCACAAAACTGTCCAGTTCAGAGAAAACATGTTCATGCCGCGGTGTAAAGATCCCGTTTTCGTTTCCAAAGTCTTCTACATTCCACAAGCTTTCTAAGATGTTAGGTCATGTTTGGTTAAGTACAAACAGTCATCCCACAGATACCCTAGGGACTGTGACGATTTGGGTGGATGTCTAGAAATGTGATATTGTCAGGTAAACTTGTACAAAGTTCTAAGACAAAAACTGACTTACTTCTGAAGGTAGTAAAAGTTTATCAACATATAATGGGACCCCAGATTCTTTGATTTGTTACAAACATTTTTATTTATTTTTTATAGTTGAGATTTACCCAGAGAGTAGCAGCTTATTTTTACTATATATATATATATATTTTTTTTTTTTTTACTTCCACTACTATTTTCATCTATTTTTCAAGTTTTTTTTTCATACAGGAAACCTAAGATATTTTTTCAGGTTCACCGGCCACTTTGATGCAGACTTCATAAGTTAAGAGTGCCTAATTCTCTTATCGGCAAACAGCAAAAGATAAGGGATTTGTTTCTTTGCAAAATATCTCTTCCTTTTCCATTTTATAAATTCATTGTAAAATGAGCATTTTTTTTTCTTGGACTTCACTTACCTTTTTTAACTGTGCTTCCAATTTGCTACATTCTTCTTTCTTTTGTTCAATGGCTATTTCTAGAGATTTTAATTTGGAGTCCCTTTTCAGCCCTGCTGAGGCTAATGAAGATGCATGTTCCTTGAGGTCAATTAAACTAGACTGAAAGGAAAGAACACTAGTAAGTAAAACACTGCAATTTCTACTACTCTTCAATTTGAATACATTGATTCTCTGCATAGTAATAAAGTGTGCATTAGACAGAAAGGGTAACTATAGTCTTACTAAGGTAACAATAGCCGGCTCTGGCCAGGAAATTAAAATTGGCCAGCTTACAGAACAGAGCAGGATCTAATTGCAGTAGAATCAAATATGACCAAATGGTGTGGTCAGTAAATGCATGTTTCATGTCTCAAAGTCATGCTAATGATGTAAGTCCCAAGGTGGTCTTTACATGTCATGGCAAAACAGACACCCTGAACCTTCCATTTACATTTATTGCTGTCAAGTAGTGCAGACTCTAAGACAAATATGAAAGAAAATACTAACTTTAATGCTTCCCCCCCCCAAAGGGCAAATCAAATATAAAAGAAGCATCCTGTTAAGTTTTCATCAAATTCCATTTCTTTAATGGAAAAATAACCAATTGTTTTTAAAATATCCTCTATAGAATCAAAGATAAAATTATTTTTAAAATTTAGAGTAGACTTTACATCCCAGTCCTTTGTAAATCCGAATTCAACAGATATAATGAACCAACTCAGACATGGGTTTGCCTAAATTATTCCACTCATCAATCATGCCCAGAAACCAAAAGCTCCCCTGGACAGTCTGAATTTCAAAAAGTAGAGAAGTACATATGTGCATATATCATGGAACATAACTTTGCTTAGCTAGGAAGGCAATGTCTATTACCAAACATGAAACAATTAGCACCATCTAACAATGTAACTAAAATATTCAGTTATTACCCCAAATGAGACTTTGTGAGTTTCCTTTATATCCATTTGCAGCACCTAGAAAGACACTAAGCACACAGTGGCCACTCAGTAAATGATGTTACCTAATACTTTGTGTCTGGGCTACTTCCTGGGCCCTGGAATAATCTTGTTGATGAAATAACACCACCATCACTCAACAAACTATCCAGTCCTAACAACCCTCTGAAACAGAGTAGCCACTCTCATTTTTCAGGTCAAGAAACTGAGGTTCACATGAACTGTCTTCTCCAAGGTTTCTGACCTATTAAAGGAAGACACAGGTCTCAAACCCAGAACTCTGACTTCAATTTCAATGCTCTTTATCATACCACTCCCACAGAAATAATAAAGGACCTTGCAATCTAGGCATTTTGTCATGACAAAGGTGATTATCACCCCAACTAAACTATAAGCTGACAACAATTATATGTTGTTTCTCTTTTTACATTTTAAATTGCCGGGTCTGATAGCTTTATGCGTCAACTTGGCTAGGCTATATAGTTCCCAGTTATTCAATCAAACACTAATCTAAGTGTTGCTATGGAGGTATTTTGTAGATGTGACTAACACCTATCATCAGTTGATTTTAAGTAAAGGATATTATTCCCAAGTCTGGGTGGGCCTGATCCTATCAGTTGAAAGCCCTTCAGAGCAGGACTGAGATTTCCCTGAGAAGGAAGAAATCCACCTGTGGACTGCTGTGCCAGTTCCTGTCTGGACTGTTTCCAGCCTGCCTTCCTGATGGCCTACCCTGTGAATTTCAGACTTGCCTAGCCACCCCCCATAACTGTGCAAGCCAATTCCTAGCAATAAATTTCTTAATATGGTTAAATTTCTTAATACAGTTCTGTTTTTCTGGTAGAACCTTGACTGACACACCCATCCCAGTGGCAGGCACCTTACTATACAGGAACAATAAATGTTTGCTGAAATGCCTGTCTGAAATCATACAATGTAGGCATTGTTTACAAAATTATTTTCATTTAAAGCTATGCTCCACAATGTCATCAAGATCTCTTTTCAATTTTAAGTATATATATATTGATTTTAAGGTGCAAATCCATGAATAGCACTTGCAATCAGTTATTCAAATTGCAAATGAGGTCAAAGCTTCTGTGCCATCTGTCACATAACAACCACAGTAATTAAAGATCCCCCAAGTCAGATGTAGCAGTGAAATAGTAGGAAGAGAATTTACATTATTTTCATATCAAAGAATAAGCTCCTCTGTAAAAAACAAAACACTAGTGTGCTTACATTTTAGGGAATATGCATTTTGTTTCTATTACTCATCAATTCTCCCACTCTTGGAGTCCTCATTTAGACAGTACTTTAATTTGTATAGAATTACCAAAACCCAAGGGGTGAGGTAATAATCCGGGGCTGGAAAATGGACAACTATGCAGTGATACAGACCAACAGGAGGAAAGAATCTCTAACAGCCCTAAAGGAGATAGACATTTCGCATGGACAAAAATAAGTGTGAAGGGGCCAGTTGTGGACAATGGCACATATCTCAGAGTTTTGGAAGCTGAACAAAATAACATGCAATACTGCTTCTCAAACTTCTCCATCAAGGTATCCCTAAGTGAACTAAAGGAGTTATAGGTATCCCTCATTGCGTGGAGAGTATAGCCCAACCTATCCTCTCCATAATCCCCAAGCAAAAAATTTCTTTAAAGTATATTGTTTTACTTAAAAAATGCAAGTAGGATTTGTATTCTGCATCCATGTTTGCTCTAGCATGAAAATACTGTCTTAAATTATTTACCATCATGTAAAATCGATATTCCAGAAGAATAGCCACATTTAACCTATACTTTGTGTACAGGATGGTAGTGTATCCACTAACCTGGAAGTGTTCAGCGATTCAGTTGAACAGCACAGATGAATGTAAATCACCCAACACAAGGACTGGCATATAACAGGCCCTCAATAAGTGGAGATGTCATTATTATTATTGATACTGCTGTTATCCTAAGCAAAAGATCATGGGACATGGAAAAAATACAGAATCCTCTAAGCCACACAAATGTGGTAAGATATCAAGAAAACTTTCCAGGAGCTACATTGTATGTGGTTAGAGTAGAGAAGAGGGCATAGGGCATCCTGATGAAGGGAGTTATGGTCAATATTTTCCTTTGAATTCAGACAGCTTTGCCAAGGAAAGGTAACTACGTCCCCAAAGACTTCACATAGCCCCTCAAACTCACTCTCTAGTCTCTTGAGGCTCCCATGAATAGAACTATCAGCATGGTTCATTTGTTTTTCCAGACTCACCTCTTTTTCAGTCAGTTCAGCTTGTAAAGCATTGACCTTCTCTTTCAGATCTTTGTTCTCTTTTCGGAAAGATTCTATCTCTTCTAATCTTTCCCGATCATCTCTCTCTCGCTGTTCTTTCAAACGCTCAATTATTCTCTCCTGTGAGGCAATTATCACAAAAGAAGTGAGAAACCATCAATGTGTGTGCCAAGACACACTACAAAAGGAAATGGCAGGCGACAAATGTAGGAAATGCGCTACACAAGTCAATACACGCAAGATAGTCAAACTTGGGTTCGTGAAGAGAGGCTGTGCATAACAGCGTTTGGGAAAGACAACCAATGTGGCTTTTGGCTTACTAATAAAAGTCAGCATCACAACATTGCAAGAGACCTTAATGTTCAAGCTCTGAGACTGTTCTTGGTTTATGGTGGTACTTGGGAAATTCCAAAAGCAGTTCCAGAAGGGGGAGGTTTAGGCACCAAGACCCTAGACTTATTAAAGCCTTTAATGGACAAGTGGAAGAAACAGAACAAGCCTCTTGGTTCAACCCTCTTTGCTTGGCTTTCCCATTTGATATCAAAAAAAACTTCCTTGGTTTCTGAAGGCTCTTCTCTGGCTAGTAAGTGGGGCAAGACCTAGGCCCTCTGGGACTTAGGTCTGAAATCACAGTGAAACTTAAGGCCAAATAAAGAATGAGTTCATTGGATAAGTAATTTGCCAATGTGCCTGGAGATGTTAATTTTCCTCCATATTTTTCCAATGGTTTCTTGGCAATCAGTAGAGACTCCAAAACATTGCTTGATTTTGACATAGTTCAAACAGAAGCTTTCCTTTACTGAAAGCTTACTACATGCTAGGTGCTGTGATGTGCCCTTCTCCATCTAGACCTCATCACAACTGCACGGTCTGAACCAGTGCTACTAGTAACACTGTGGCAGGAAACCAAGGCCCAGAGACTGGCTAACTCATCCAAGGTGACCCAGCACATTAGCAGAAGGCACAGTCTAGCATCCAGGGTTCTCTGAGTCTTAGCCATGGCCATGAGACTGCACTGCCACAAACAGATGCATGGTGCCTGTTAAGGAGATCTGAGAATCTTGCTGCCCTTGACTTATATGCTGAAATGAAAACACTGCTCTGGTAGACATGTTTTCTAAAAATGTGGAACCTTACCAGTATCAAAATAAAAGCGTTCTTTTTTTTTTAATATTTTATTTAGTTGACAGAGAGAGAGAGAGAATAAGCAGGGGGAACAGTAGAGGGAGAAGCAGGTCCCCTGCAGAGCAGGGACCTCGATGCGGGGCTCGATCTCAGGACCCTGGGATCATGACCCAAGCCGCAGGCAGACGCTCAACTGACTGAGCCACCCAGGCTCCCCAAAGCCGCCTTCTTTTTAAGTAAAATTCCATTAGGGTAAAGTCTGAGTTAGATTTCTAAAATTTGTTTCAAATTACCCAACATATATTTGAACTCCCTTTTGGATGGCAACATTAAAAAATACTGGTGCAACAACTACTCTTTAGGTTCCTGATATTATCTTTTATATTCTTATAAGTATGTAGTATGAAAGAAGGCCTGATACATAAGACAACGTAAAACAGTATGTGATGCAGAGGGAAGTTAGTTTGAACACTTAGCCTGTGATTTAAGATCCCCCAGGGAAGCAACTGTTCTACCCCAATGACAATAATTTATGTATCTAATGCTCTCAAGGAAAAAAAGAAGTATCATTATTGTTTTGCAATTAGTTAAAAATACTTTAAAATGAAGTATATTATTACAACAGTGGGGGTGGAAACAGAACAAATCAGTCTACTAATTGCCTACATTTGTTTCTTCTTGATTCCAGTTATAGTCCTATTTGACTCTGTCTGTGACCCTGGTTAGTGGATGATTATGCCATCTACAAAAGAAGAAATGGCCTCAGTGCACAGGAAGTCTCTCAAGAGCTTTTAAAAATTTCAGCAGCTGAACCCTCATGCCTACACTTGTTGCAAAAGCATCACAACTGGTTACCCGGCCACCAGGCCCTCTCCATGCCATCACTTCCACCATATGAGCTGCTGGAGTGACATTTTTTTTTAAGTCCAAACTGACTATGTCACCTCACTACTTGGAAACCTTCCCAGGAATCAATCTGGCTGGATCACGTGGCCTTTATTCCTACTTGGATCCCTTCTTATGGTTTTACTGCATGTCCATCCGCCCAGCCTAGCTTTCCAAAGGGCAGCACTCAAATCCTGTGACTCTTTTAACTCGGGGCTGGGCAAACTGTCTGGCATACAAAAGGCAATTAAAGAAGCTGAAGGAAGGAATAAGAACTCAACTTGGGGATCGTCTTAGCTTCAAAGGAAGGGAAATAAAATTAAGTGTGCGTGTTAACATCCAGAAGGTGTCAGAGTCATTTGGTAAGTACGTTGATTCGCTCTAAGCACTTGTACTATTGACCGGGCATCGATGACAAAAAAAATCAGCAAGCACTATAATGTTTTTAAGTGTTATTGATGATTCGATACTACAAAATAGTTCTCCGTCAATCACAAAACTAATTTAACTGTCAGCCACGCAGGGCCAGATGTCAAAAACATGTGTTAAAAGGCCCTAATATGCCATGATCTACTTGATTAACAACTAACTTGCAGAAATTCCAACAATGTGTTCTTGTTTTAGTCTTATTTGCATTGGCAAGTGTTTCTTGTGCACTCATCTGGCTCTGCACAGGTCTAATCTATTTGTGCTTTATCACTGAGCGGGAACTGAATTACAGCGGCCTCCGGCTCTGCTATCTGACTTTCTCAACTGCTTATCTGCTATGTGGCTACAGCAAGGCTTGGCGAGACCAGCTTTATAAATACTGTGGGTTCCGTCTCTTGAGCTTCTGTGTGTCAATCCTAGAACTAAGTCATACTCAATCTTAACTTGCTAAGTGGCATTATTTTTTGCACTGTGAATACGTATATAAATTCTTAGAAACTAAAAGGAATAACACACTCCCCAGAAGGTCATAATTCAAGTGAACGGTGAATAGTGCCTAATAGGTTCTATTCATCAGCCAAATGACAGCAAATAATTAGATGTTCTTATGAGTCCATGATTTTTAATCAATCATTTTATTTTTTGTACCATATCTTGTTCCAGGGGATCTATTCAATTAAATGTGGATAAAACTGGAACTTGTGAGGCAAGGGCCATTAAACACAATTGTGATACTGTCAAAAGCACAATTTCAGAAGGTTTGAGTTTCAGTCCCATTCCATCACCTGTGAGCTGAGTGGCCTTCAATAGTCCAGGGGAGGCAACAAAGTCCCAACATAGGGCCAACTTAGATAGATTAGAAGTGGCTTCCAGGAGCACTGGGTTGAGAAGTTAGCATGCACCATGGTCTATCCATGACACCCACCTAGCACCCAGAAATGGGGAATGGTACTGCACCTGTCCAAAATTTTCATTTCTAGGCAAGTCATTTCACCATTTCCCATCTTTAAAATGTAAGAGCATAGGTTTGGTATTTCTCAAAGTGTGGTCACTGACCACTTTCATCAGAATCATTAGGCATGCTTTTAAAAATCACAGGTTCCGGGGCACCTGAGTGGCTCAGTTGGTTAAGCGTCTGCCTTCAGCTCAGGTCATGATCCCAAGGTCCTGGGATCAAGCCCCGTGTTGGGCTCCCTGCTCATTGGGGAGCCTGCTTCCCCCTTTCCTCCTCACTCGTGCACTCTCTCTGGCTATCTCTGTCTCTCTCAAATAAAAAAATAAAAATCTTAAAAAAAAAAAATCACAGGTCCCTTGGCCCCACGGCAAAGCAACTGAATCAGAATCACTAGGAAATGGGACCCAGGAACTGCATTTTAAGAAGCTCCTTAGATGATAAAATTATTTAGATACACACAAAAGTTTGATATTGGAACAAACACTTAAAAGGAATCTACTACTCTTTGTCCCATGATAAAGAACCTTGCCAGTTCCTATCCAATGTTTTTGTCTGTGCTTCTCAAATACACTTTCTGATTTTGTCACTTTTTTTTTTTTAAAGATTTTATTCATTTATTTGACAAAGAGAGAGAGTACAAGCAGGGAAAGCAGTAGGCAGAAAGAGAGGGAGAAGCGGGCTCCCTGCTGAGCGAGGAGCCCAATGTGGGGCTCAATCCCAGGACCCTGGGATCATGACCTGAGCCAAAGGCAGACACTTAACCAACTGAGCTACCCAGGCGTCCTGAAACTGACCACTTAATGCTGATATTGGCACCAGTGGTTTCTCCTTATTTTAGACTGATTACAGCCAACTCCTTTTTTTTTCTTTTGAAAATTCCCTTCAAATGAATTGATCTGTTTGCTTTTATTCTTCGTTACTGTGAAAGGCTAAAAGTTAGGTGCAAATAAGGTTTGAAAACTAAGAGTTCACAGGCCAAAGCTGGCCTACATCACATTTACCTTGAGCATCATAATATTTTAAAACCTGAACTTGAATGGTTTGAGGTAGGTCAAGGACTCTGCAGATTGCCATAGTTGCCAGCAGTCCCTACTGCCTCACACCAAACCCACTTCCCTCGTTTTTATTCTCCGCCAGGCTCTTCAGTGTATCTAACTACTGGACTCCTCATCTATTGCCCAATTCAGATTCCATGTGCCTGAGATTGTGGGTCAGCAGACTGAATAATTGTTACCAAGGTAGTTCCAAAAAAAATGGAACTTAGAGGTCAGCTCATTTAAATGTGCATTTTGAAAATAAGGTACTAAGAGAAGAGGCTTGCCCCACGTGATGCAACTCTCACGTGGTGGCATGAATATGAGGGGGGCAGACTCCCACAGACCTCAGCCTTTCTTCCCAGTCATCCCTGCAGTCTCAAAGGAACAGTTTCAGATTCAGGAATTGTTTTGGGATTTAAACTAGAATAAATCAAATCTTAATAGGGCCAGGGGATAAAAATGATAAAATCCTGCCAAGAATCCATGACATGGACAAATTATATGGTATATGTTTACTTCTGTAAAGTTGCAGAAAGAAATTGAGAGGTAGTAATGGACTGACATCATATCACTCAAAAACTGCAAACAGGATACATAATCATTAATAGTTTTTGAACCAACATTCCCTCATTCAAATTTTTACAAACAAAATTACTACAGAGAGTTTTGGTAATAAATTCTTAAAAGTTTAAAAAAGAGTGTTTTCCCTGAAGAATCATCTTATTTACTCTTTCATGTTTTCAAGTAAAATCTTATATCTTTATCATTTAATATTAAAGTTATAATTTTATAATTTCTATCTAGCCATAGAACTACAGCTCTTCCCCTTAGCATCTCTTATTTTTTTATGTAGTGCAGTGGCTTTCATAATAGAGTGAACACCACAATGACTGGATGTTCACATCAGGAACCCGCTAAAGTGCAGAATCCCAGGCCCTCTCAAAGTTCTGATTTAGTAGGTATAGATGCAGCCTAATAATTCAGATTTTCAACAGGCACCTCCTGGTGATTCTCACCTAGAAGTCAAAGAAGTCACGTATAACACCCAGTACACCACGCAACTAATGAACCATCGAACTTTACATCAAAAACCAGGGATGTATTGTATGGTGACCAACATAATATAATAAAAAATATTATTATTATTATAAAACAAAAAACAAAGAAGTCTTCTTTAAGATACCCTGGCAAAACAACAACAACAACAACCACCACCTGTGGACCATTTAATCTAATGCCTTCCATTCCACAAATGCTGGGAAAGAGAGCTACTTGCCAAGGTCATCTAGTTAGTTAGTGGCAGGGCTGGGACTAGCTCCTAGCTAGGTCTCCTTCCACTTGACTTCATTACTACAGTTTATAGACAATGATAAAGGGGAATATAGGAGACAGGCAGTCTAGCTTCCCAGTCCACATTCTTGACTACTGTGTAACACAGCTTCTCAGGAAGCTGAACTCCCAAAAGACGAGGAATTACATCTGCAGAAAATAAAGAACATTATAGGCTAGGTAATAGTGTGTGCAAAGGGTCTGAGAAGGGAGGAAACATAGCAGACTTGAAGATCTAGGCCAGCATAGCTAGAATACAGAGAACGAGGGAAGAGAGATGGGGGATGAGGCTGAGAAAGCAGGAAGGAAAGAAGAGGGAAGGTAGAGGAAGAGAGGGAGGGAAGAGCAAAGGAGAGAGGGAAGGAGAATAAGAAGGACAAAGGGAAAGAGAGTAGGAGGATGGGAAGGAGAGAGGAGTAAGGCAGGCAGGCAGAGAGGTAGCTGAACAGATACGAGCCAGATCAGATGAAGGGATAGATCATATGTGCCAGGTAAAGGATTTCAATTTTTATCATCCTAAGAACAGTAACAAGCTAATGAAGGTTTTTAAGCAGGGCCAAATGTGGTATGATCAGGTTTGCATTTCAAGGCTCTCCTGGCTTATTTAATGTGCCAAGTATACTGAGGAGGGCTAACGTGGGAGAGGGAGGTCCAGCTGGGACAGAAGGTAGTGTGAGCACATGGAGAAAAGCGGGCACATTCAAACACATTTAGATCATCTCCTCCCAACCATGTTTCCCTAAGTCCTGACACCCCCATTTTTCAGCCCAAGCTCACCTTTTCCGACAAAGCCTCTTCAAGTGTTGCTAGTGCAGTATCTGTATTACTGGAATCCGTCTGCAAGGACTTTACTCTGTCTTTCAGATTGGTTAGTTGTTTGTCTTTATCCCTAAGTTGTTCTTGCAAGTTTTCAATCTGAAAATAAAGATCATATTTAATGCATATTTTATTACATATCCAAGGCCAAGCTTCCTGAAGTGGTCCTGTTTTTAAAAAATAGAGCCCAGGTTATAGACATTGTCAGCATTGAGGTTACACTGACTTAGAATCAAGGCCATTTTGATGAGCCCTCATTCTTCCATGTGCTTCAACTTTGTATTTAAATGGTGGTACAGATGAGCAGACTACCTCCTTCCATACTGATGCAAGCCCTTCAGACACGTAAACATTGTTATTTCTACCTATTTCTATCTCTCCTACCAGACCAGTCCATAATCTAATCTTCATACAGTGAATCAGAGAAATACATATGCAGGACTTTTTCATTCAATGAAAAGACACGTATTGGGTGGCCATTCCGCATCAAGCACCATATCAATATATAGCAGAACCTATGTAGTCATTCACTCACTCTTTTATTCAGTATTAAACTTTGTGATATGACAAATGTTGTCAAGTGGCTGTTTCAAAGTAACCACATGAAAAGCCAAGTAGGTTATCATCAGTAGACTGTTAATGGGAAGAACTTGTGATATAAATCAAATGTAACAAGTACTAAACACTCCATTTGGCAACTAAGTCATGTGCTGGCAACCAACCAGCCACTTTTATCCACTATCTGCAGCCTGAAATAAACACGCCAAATAGCTGATTATAACGCCTGCCCATGAGCAGCAGCAAGGACCTTTCCTGGGCATTGCGTACATTATCATTCATGTTTTTATTCTCTGCTTTCAAACCATGTATTTCTTATCTAAGGATTAAAAAAAGCCCACTGTACAAACAATTTATTCGTATTAAGGGTTTTAAAGTGACAAGTAAAAAAAGCAGTACAACTCTAAGATAAGTCCATTCAAAATATTTGTATTCTGCACCCCGGCTTTCTCAGGAAATCATTCCAAATGCATGTTTAACAATGTGTGACTTAAAGAAATTTTTGGATTATTTGATTCATTTAGCATAAATCTGGAATGCAACACAAATAGTGACAGCAGTCACAGTAACAACAAGGAGGAGAACAGGGTGACAGTGGAGGTGACAGTAGTAGCAGCAGCAAAATAGCTCTGAATACAAAAACAATGACCCTGCTGACCCTCGACTGGCAGGACATGGGACTTGGTTATTTTTTCCAATGGCTACAAGGGATTTGAACCAACAGAGATGGACTTTTTCCCTTTCCTTCCTCCCTCCCTCCTTTTCTTCTTTCCTTCCTTCCTTCCTTCCTTCCTTCCTTCCTTCCTTCCTTCCTTTCCTCCTTCTTTCCTTTCTTTTCCCCCCCAATGTATCTTTTTAATGAGACATGTTTTCTGCCTTGAGACAGACATCCTGGAAACTTAAGTTATAGGCCAAACAATTAGCTTTCTCCTTCATCAAAATGCAATGTATTCCTGCCCACCTACCATGGTGAGAATTCACTGTCCCTCCATGGAAAACACAGGAACTCAAAACGCATAATCATCTGCAGTCAAAACAAAGGCTTTCTCCATTCCAGACAAGTGTTCATGCAGTTACACAATACCATAAATAAATATATGGGTGAACAAGAATATGGATGGTTACATGTCAGAATGATACTCGTTATATAAAAGAAGCCAAGAGCTGAGAGGACTGGCTCTTCAAGGAGAGTGTGTGTTATTATCTTGAGTACACCCACACCCACAGATACATTTGTGTACACGAATATGTGTAAATGCATGGTGGCTCCAAACAAACTGATTAGGCACCCCCGTCACCCTGGGAAACAGTGCCCTGGACAAGACAGAGGATACCTTCTCTCAGAGCATCAGCCCTGGGACAGTGGTAGGCACTGATTTCAAGGGACTTTGGGCACTGGAAATAGAAGCTAAAGAACACTGACTATAAGCCTGTGAGAGACTTCTTGAGGCCTCTCCAAATCACTGAGAGGACTGAAGAAGTTTAGGGCCAGGGTCCTACCAGATGCAGGTAATATAACACTTGGTTTTTTCTGGTTTGGGGTATAGTAGCCATCCTAATGAGTATGAGATGGTGTCTCCTTATAGTTTTGATTTTCGTTTCCTTAATGACTAGTGATGTTGAGTGATCTTTTCATATGCTTACTAGCCATCTGTATATCTTCTGGAGAGAAATGCCTATTCAAGCCTTTTGCCCATTTTTGAATCACATTGCTTGATTCTTTGTTATTGTTGTTGAGTTTTAGGAATTCTCTATATATTCTTCATATTAATCACTTATCACATATATAATCTATATTTTCTCCAATTCTGAGGCTTGCCTTTTTACTCTGCTGATATTCCTTTGATGTGTAAACTCCCCCCATTAATACTGCTTTCTCTACACTCCATAACTTTTGTTTTCATTCACCTTTTAAGTATTTTTTCATTTCTCATGTGATTTGTTTTGATCCATTCATTTTTTTAAAGTGCTTTGTTTAATTTCCAAAAATTTGCACAATTTCCAGTTTTTCTGTTACTGATCTCTAACTTCATCCTTTTGTGGTTAGAGAAAACACTTTCTATGATATCCATCTTTTAAAATCTATTGAGACTTAATCTGTGGACTATCATATGGTCAAGCCTGGGGAATATCCCATGTGCACTTGAGAAGAATGCACCTGCTGTCATTGTTGGATAGAGTGTTCTGAATGTCTGTTAGATCTTACTGATTTATTTTGTTGTTTAAATCCTCTATTTCCCTACTTATCTTCTCTCTGATTATTTTATTATTGAGAGTGGAGTACAGACATCTCCAACTATTATTACAAAACTATCTTCTTCTTTCAGTTCTGTCAGTTTTTGCTTCACATATTTTGATGGTCTGGCATTAGGTTCATAAAAGCCTGTAATTGTCATACCTTCTTATATTGAAACTTTTGTTAATTTATAAGGCCTTTATTGGTCTATTGTAAACTTTTCTGAACTAAAGTCTGTTTTGTCTCTTTCAGTTACTACTTGCATAGAACATATTTCTCCACCCTTTCACTTTCAACCTATTTTTGCTTTTGGATCTAAAGTGACTCTTTTATAGATAGCATATAGTTGGATCATGGTGCGAGTGGTGGGGAGGGGTTGTTTGTTTTCTTATTCTTAATCCATTCTGCCAATTTCTGTCTTTCAATTAGAGTTTAATCCATTTACATTTAAAGTAATTACTGAAAAGGAGGGACTTACATCTTTCATTTTGCTATTTGTTTCTGTATACCTTATGTTTTTATTCCTCATTTCCTGCATTACTGTCTTCTTTAGTACTTAGTTGATTTTTTGTAGTAAAATGATTAAGTTCTATAAGCACTGTGTGTGTGTGTGTGTATTCAACAACTATTTTCTTTTTTTTTTTAAGATTTTTTTATTTATTCAACAGAGATAGAGACAGCCAGGGAGAGAGGGAACACAAGCAGGGGGAGTGGGAGAGGAAGAAGCAGGCTCATAGCGNTCTGAGTTAGATTTCTAAAATTTGTTTCAAATTACCCAACATATATTTGAACTCCCTTTTGGATGGCAACATTAAAAAATACTGGTGCAACAACTACTCTTTAGGTTCCTGATATTATCTTTTATATTCTTATAAGTATGTAGTATGAAAGAAGGCCTGATACATAAGACAACGTAAAACAGTATGTGATGCAGAGGGAAGTTAGTTTGAACACTTAGCCTGTGATTTAAGATCCCCCAGGGAAGCAACTGTTCTACCCCAATGACAATAATTTATGTATCTAATGCTCTCAAGGAAAAAAAGAAGTATCATTATTGTTTTGCAATTAGTTAAAAATACTTTAAAATGAAGTATATTATTACAACAGTGGGGGTGGAAACAGAACAAATCAGTCTACTAATTGCCTACATTTGTTTCTTCTTGATTCCAGTTATAGTCCTATTTGACTCTGTCTGTGACCCTGGTTAGTGGATGATTATGCCATCTACAAAAGAAGAAATGGCCTCAGTGCACAGGAAGTCTCTCAAGAGCTTTTAAAAATTTCAGCAGCTGAACCCTCATGCCTACACTTGTTGCAAAAGCATCACAACTGGTTACCCGGCCACCAGGCCCTCTCCATGCCATCACTTCCACCATATGAGCTGCTGGAGTGACATTTTTTTTTAAGTCCAAACTGACTATGTCACCTCACTACTTGGAAACCTTCCCAGGAATCAATCTGGCTGGATCACGTGGCCTTTATTCCTACTTGGATCCCTTCTTATGGTTTTACTGCATGTCCATCCGCCCAGCCTAGCTTTCCAAAGGGCAGCACTCAAATCCTGTGACTCTTTTAACTCGGGGCTGGGCAAACTGTCTGGCATACAAAAGGCAATTAAAGAAGCTGAAGGAAGGAATAAGAACTCAACTTGGGGATCGTCTTAGCTTCAAAGGAAGGGAAATAAAATTAAGTGTGCGTGTTAACATCCAGAAGGTGTCAGAGTCATTTGGTAAGTACGTTGATTCGCTCTAAGCACTTGTACTATTGACCGGGCATCGATGACAAAAAAAATCAGCAAGCACTATAATGTTTTTAAGTGTTATTGATGATTCGATACTACAAAATAGTTCTCCGTCAATCACAAAACTAATTTAACTGTCAGCCACGCAGGGCCAGATGTCAAAAACATGTGTTAAAAGGCCCTAATATGCCATGATCTACTTGATTAACAACTAACTTGCAGAAATTCCAACAATGTGTTCTTGTTTTAGTCTTATTTGCATTGGCAAGTGTTTCTTGTGCACTCATCTGGCTCTGCACAGGTCTAATCTATTTGTGCTTTATCACTGAGCGGGAACTGAATTACAGCGGCCTCCGGCTCTGCTATCTGACTTTCTCAACTGCTTATCTGCTATGTGGCTACAGCAAGGCTTGGCGAGACCAGCTTTATAAATACTGTGGGTTCCGTCTCTTGAGCTTCTGTGTGTCAATCCTAGAACTAAGTCATACTCAATCTTAACTTGCTAAGTGGCATAATTTTTTGCACTGTGAATACGTATATAAATTCTCAGAAACTAAAAGGAATAACACACTCCCCAGAAGGTCATAATTCAAGTGAACGGTGAATAGTGCCTAATAGGTTCTATTCATCAGCCAAATGACAGCAAATAATTAGATGTTCTTATGAGTCCATGATTTTTAATTAATCATTTTATTTTTTGTACCATATCTTGTTCCAGGGGATCTATTCAATTAAATGTGGATAAAACTGGAACTTGTGAGGCAAGGGCCATTAAACACAATTGTGATACTGTCAAAAGCACAATTTCAGAAGGTTTGAGTTTCAGTCCCATTCCATCACCTGTGAGCTGAGTGGCCTTCAATAGTCCAGGGGAGGCAACAAAGTCCCAACATAGGGCCAACTTAGATAGATTAGAAGTGGCTTCCAGGAGCACTGGGTTGAGAAGTTAGCATGCACCATGGTCTATCCATGACACCCACCTAGCACCCAGAAATGGGGAATGGTACTGCACCTGTCCAAAATTTTCATTTCTAGGCAAGTCATTTCACCATTTCCCATCTTTAAAATGTAAGAGCATAGGTTTGGTATTTCTCAAAGTGTGGTCACTGACCACTTTCATCAGAATCATTAGGCATGCTTTTAAAAATCACAGGTTCCGGGGCACCTGAGTGGCTCAGTTGGTTAAGCGTCTGCCTTCAGCTCAGGTCATGATCCCAAGGTCCTGGGATCAAGCCCCGTGTTGGGCTCCCTGCTCATTGGGGAGCCTGCTTCCCCCTTTCCTCCTCACTCGTGCACTCTCTCTGGCTATCTCTGTTTCTCTCAAATAAAAAAATAAAAATCTTAAAAAAAAAAAAATCACAGGTCCCTTGGCCCCACGGCAAAGCAACTGAATCAGAATCACTAGGAAATGGGACCCAGGAACTGCATTTTAAGAAGCTCCTTAGATGATAAAATTATTTAGATACACACAAAAGTTTGATATTGGAACAAACACTTAAAAGGAATCTACTACTCTTTGTCCCACGATAAAGAACCTTGCCAGTTCCTATCCAATGTTTTTGTCTGTGCTTCTCAAATACACTTTCTGATTTTGTCACTTTTTTTTTTTTAAAGATTTTATTCATTTATTTGACAAAGAGAGAGAGTACAAGCAGGGAAAGCAGTAGGCAGAAAGAGAGGGAGAAGCGGGCTCCCTGCTGAGCGAGGAGCCCAATGTGGGGCTCAATCCCAGGACCCTGGGATCATGACCTGAGCCAAAGGCAGACACTTAACCAACTGAGCTACCCAGGCGTCCTGAAACTGACCACTTAATGCTGATATTGGCACCAGTGGTTTCTCCTTATTTTAGACTGATTACAGCCAACTCCTTTTTTTTTCTTTTGAAAATTCCCTTCAAATGAATTGATCTGTTTGCTTTTATTCTTCGTTACTGTGAAAGGCTAAAAGTTAGGTGCAAATAAGGTTTGAAAACTAAGAGTTCACAGGCCAAAGCTGGCCTACATCACATTTACCTTGAGCATCATAATATTTTAAAACCTGAACTTGAATGGTTTGAGGTAGGTCAAGGACTCTGCAGATTGCCATAGTCGCCAGCAGTCCCTACTGCCTCACACCAAACCCACTTCCCTCGTTTTTATTCTCCGCCAGGCTCTTCAGTGTATCTAACTACTGGACTCCTCATCTATTGCCCAATTCAGATTCCATGTGCCTGAGATTGTGGGTCAGCAGACTGAATAATTGTTACCAAGGTAGTTCCAAAAAAAATGGAACTTAGAGGTCAGCTCATTTAAATGTGCATTTTGAAAATAAGGTACTAAGAGAAGAGGCTTGCCCCACGTGATGCAACTCTCACGTGGTGGCATGAATATGAGGGGGGCAGACTCCCACAGACCTCAGCCTTTCTTCCCAGTCATCCCTGCAGTCTCAAAGGAACAGTTTCAGATTCAGGAATTGTTTTGGGATTTAAACTAGAATAAATCAAATCTTAATAGGGCCAGGGGATAAAAATGATAAAATCCTGCCAAGAATCCATGACATGGAAAAATTATATGGTATATGTTTACTTCTGTAAAGTTGCAGAAAGAAATTGAGAGGTAGTAATGGACTGACATCATATCACTCAAAAACTGCAAACAGGATACATAATCATTAATAGTTTTTGAACCAACATTCCCTCATTCAAATTTTTACAAACAAAATTACTACAGAGAGTTTTGGTAATAAATTCTTAAAAGTTTAAAAAAGAGTGTTTTCCCTGAAGAATCATCTTATTTACTCTTTCATGTTTTCAAGTAAAATCTTATATCTTTATCATTTAATATTAAAGTTATAATTTTATAATTTCTATCTAGCCATAGAACTACAGCTCTTCCCCTTAGCATCTCTTATTTTTTTATGTAGTGCAGTGGCTTTCATAATAGAGTGAACACCACAATGACTGGATGTTCACATCAGGAACCCGCTAAAGTGCAGAATCCCAGGCCCTCTCAAAGTTCTGATTTAGTAGGTATAGATGCAGCCTAATAATTCAGATTTTCAACAGGCACCTCCTGGTGATTCTCACCTAGAAGTCAAAGAAGTCACGTATAACACCCAGTACACCACGCAACTAATGAACCATCGAACTTTACATCAAAAACCAGGGATGTATTGTATGGTGACCAACATAATGTAATAAAAAATATTATTATTATTATAAAACAAAAAACAAAGAAGTCTTCTTTAAGATACCCTGGCAAAACAACAACAACAACAACCACCACCTGTGGACCATTTAATCTAATGCCTTCCATTCCACAAATGCTGGGAAAGAGAGCTACTTGCCAAGGTCATCTAGTTAGTTAGTGGCAGGGCTGGGACTAGCTCCTAGCTAGGTCTCCTTCCACTTGACTTCATTACTACAGTTTATAGACAATGATAAAGGGGAATATAGGAGACAGGCAGTCTAGCTTCCCAGTCCACATTCTTGACTACTGTGTAACACAGCTTCTCAGGAAGCTGAACTCCCAAAAGACGAGGAATTACATCTGCAGAAAATAAAGAACATTATAGGCTAGGTAATAGTGTGTGCAAAGGGTCTGAGAAAGGAGGAAACATAGCAGACTTGAAGATCTAGGCCAGCATAGCTAGAATACAGAGAACGAGGGAAGAGAAATGGGGGATGAGGCTGAGAAAGCAGGAAGGAAAGAAGAGGGAAGGTAGAGGAAGAGAGGGAGGGAAAAGCAAAGGAGAGAGGGAAGGAGAATAAGAAGGACAAAGGGAAAGAGAGTAGGAGGATGGGAAGGAGAGAGGAGTAAGGCAGGCAGGCAGAGAGGTAGCTGAACAGATACGAGCCAGATCAGATGAAGGGATAGATCATATGTGCCAGGTAAAGGATTTCAATTTTTATCATCCTAAGAACAGTAACAAGCTAATGAAGGTTTTTAAGCAGGGCCAAATGTGGTATGATCAGGTTTGCATTTCAAGGCTCTCCTGGCTTATTTAATGTGCCAAGTATACTGAGGAGGGCTAACGTGGGAGAGGGAGGTCCATCTGGGTGAGCACATGGAGAAAAGCGGGCACATTCAAACACATTTAGATCATCTCCTCCCAACCATGTTTCCCTAAGTCCTGACACCCCCATTTTTCAGCCCAAGCTCACCTTTTCCGACAAAGCCTCTTCAAGTGTTGCTAGTGCAGTATCTGTATTACTGGAATCCGTCTGCAAGGACTTTACTCTGTCTTTCAGATTGGTTAGTTGTTTGTCTTTATCCCTAAGTTGTTCTTGCAAGTTTTCAATCTGAAAATAAAGATCATATTTAATGCATATTTTATTACATATCCAAGGCCAAGCTTCCTGAAGTGGTCCTGTTTTTAAAAAATAGAGCCCAGGTTATAGACATTGTCAGCATTGAGGTTACACTGACTTAGAATCAAGGCCATTTTGATGAGCCCTCATTCTTCCATGTGCTTCAACTTTGTATTTAAATGGTGGTACAGATGAGCAGACTACCTCCTTCCATACTGATGCAAGCCCTTCAGACACGTAAACATTGTTATTTCTACCTATTTCCGTCTCTCCTACCAGACCAGTCCATAATCTAATCTTCATACAGTGAATCAGAGAAATACATATGCAGGACTTTTTCATTCAATGAAAAGACACATATTGGGTGGCCATTCCGCATCAAGCACCATATCAATATATAGCAGAACCTATGTAGTCATTCACTCACTCTTTTATTCAGTATTAAACTTTGTGATATGACAAATGTTGTCAAGTGGCTGTTTCAAAGTAACCACATGAAAAGCCAAGTAGGTTATCATCAGTAGACTGTTAATGGGAAGAACTTGTGATATAAATCAAATGTAACAAGTACTAAACACTCCATTTGGCAACTAAGTCATGTGCTGGCAACCAACCAGCCACTTTTATCCACTATCTGCAGCCTGAAATAAACACGCCAAATAGCTGATTATAACGCCTGCCCATGAGCAGCAGCAAGGACCTTTCCTGGGCATTGCGTACATTATCATTCATGTTTTTATTCTCTGCTTTCAAACCATGTATTTCTTATCTAAGGATTAAAAAAAGCCCACTGTACAAACAATTTATTCGTATTAAGGGTTTTAAAGTGACAAGTAAAAAAAGCAGTACAACTCTAAGATAAGTCCATTCAAAATATTTGTATTCTGCACCCCGGCTTTCTCAGGAAATCATTCCAAATGCATGTTTAACAATGTGTGACTTAAAGAAATTTTTGGATTATTTGATTCATTTAGCATAAATCTGGAATGCAACACAAATAGTGACAGCAGTCACAGTAACAACAAGGAGGAGAACAGGGTGACAGTGGAGGTGACAGTAGTAGCAGCAGCAAAATAGCTCTGAATACAAAAACAATGACCCTGCTGACCCTCGACTGGCAGGACATGGGACTTGGTTATTTTTTCCAATGGCTACAAGGGATTTGAACCAACAGAGATGGACTTTTTCCCTTTCCTTCCTCCCTCCCTCCTTTTCTTCTTTCCTTCCTTCCTTCCTTCCTTCCTTCCTTCCTTCCTTCCTTCCTTTCCTCCTTCTTTCCTTTCTTTTCCCCCCCAATGTATCTTTTTAATGAGACATGTTTTCTGCCTTGAGACAGACATCCTGGAAACTTAAGTTATAGGCCAATTAGCTTTCTCCTTCATCAAAATGCAATGTATTCCTGCCCACCTACCATGGTGAGAATTCACTGTCCCTCCATGGAAAACACAGGAACTCAAAACGCATAATCATCTGCAGTCAAAACAAAGGCTTTCTCCATTCCAGACAAGTGTTCATGCAGTTACACAATACCATAAATAAATATATGGGTGAACAAGAATATGGATGGTTACATGTCAGAATGATACTCGTTATATAAAAGAAGCCAAGAGCTGAGAGGACTGGCTCTTCAAGGAGAGTGTGTGTTATTATCTTGAGTACACCCACACCCACAGATACATTTGTGTACACGAATATGTGTAAATGCATGGTGGCTCCAAACAAACTGATTAGGCACCCCCGTCACCCTGGGAAACAGTGCCCTGGACAAGACAGAGGATACCTTCTCTCAGAGCATCAGCCCTGGGACAGTGGTAGGCACTGATTTCAAGGGACTTTGGGCACTGGAAATAGAAGCTAAAGAACACTGACTATAAGCCTGTGAGAGACTTCTTGAGGCCTCTCCAAATCACTGAGAGGACTGAAGAAGTTTAGGGCCAGGGTCCTACCAGATGCAGGTAATATAACACTTGGTTTTTTCTGGTTTGGGGTATAGTAGCCATCCTAATGAGTATGAGATGGTGTCTCCTTATAGTTTTGATTTTTGTTTCCTTAATGACTAGTGATGTTGAGTGATCTTTTCATATGCTTACTAGCCATCTGTATATCTTCTGGAGAGAAATGCCTATTCAAGCCTTTTGCCCATTTTTGAATCACATTGCTTGATTCTTTGTTATTGTTGTTGAGTTTTAGGAATTCTCTATATATTCTTCATATTAATCACTTATCACATATATAATCTATATTTTCTCCAATTCTGAGGCTTGCCTTTTTACTCTGCTGATATTCCTTTGATGTGTAAACTCCCCCCATTAATACTGCTTTCTCTACACTCCATAACTTTTGTTTTCATTCACCTTTTAAGTATTTTTTCATTTCTCATGTGATTTGTTTTGATCCATTCATTTTTTTAAAGTGCTTTGTTTAATTTCCAAAAATTTGCACAATTTCCAGTTTTTCTGTTACTGATCTCTAACTTCATCCTTTTGTGGTTAGAGAAAACACTTTCTATGATATCCATCTTTTAAAATCTATTGAGACTTAATCTGTGGACTATCATATGGTCAAGCCTGGGGAATATCCCATGTGCACTTGAGAAGAATGCACCTGCTGTCATTGTTGGATAGAGTGTTCTGAATGTCTGTTAGATCTTACTGATTTATTTTGTTGTTTAAATCCTCTATTTCCCTACTTATCTTCTCTCTGATTATTTTATTATTGAGAGTGGAGTACAGACATCTCCAACTATTATTACAAAACTATCTTCTTCTTTCAGTTCTGTCAGTTTTTGCTTCACATATTTTGATGGTCTGGCATTAGGTTCATAAAAGCCTGTAATTGTCATACCTTCTTATATTGAAACTTTTGTTAATTTATAAGGCCTTTATTGGTCTATTGTAAACTTTTCTGAACTAAAGTCTGTTTTGTCTCTTTCAGTTACTACTTGCATAGAACATATTTCTCCACCCTTTCACTTTCAACCTATTTTTGTTTTTGGATNTCACTTTCAACCTATTTTTGCTTTTGGATCTAAAGTGACTCTTTTATAGATAGCATATAGTTGGATCATGGTGCGAGTGGTGGGGAGGGGTTGTTTGTTTTCTTATTCTTAATCCATTCTGCCAATTTCTGTCTTTCAATTAGAGTTTAATCCATTTACATTTAAAGTAATTACTGAAAAGGAGGGACTTACATCTTTCATTTTGCTATTTGTTTCTGTATACCTTATGTTTTTATTCCTCATTTCCTGCATTACTGTCTTCTTTAGTACTTAGTTGATTTTTTGTAGTAAAATGATTAAGTTCTATAAGCATTGTGTGTGTGTGTGTGTGTGTGTGTGTATTCAACAACTATTTTCTTTTTTTTTTTAAGATTTTTTTATTTATTCAACAGAGATAGAGACAGCCAGGGAGAGAGGGAACACAAGCAGGGGGAGTGGGAGAGGAAGAAGCAGGCTTACAGCGTAAGAGCCTGATGTGGGGCTCGATCCCGTAACACCGGGATCACGCCCTGAGCCGAAGGCAGACGCCCAACCGCTGTGCCACCCAGGCGCCCCCCAACAGCTNGCAGGGGGAGTGGGAGAGGAAGAAGCAGGCTTACAGCGTAAGAGCCTGATGTGGGGCTCGATCCCGTAACGCCGGGATCACGCCCTGAGCCGAAGGGAGACGCCCAACCGCTGTGCCACCCAGGCGCCCCCCAACAGCCATTTTCTTTGTGGTTACCATGGGGATTACTTGTATCATCCTAAATTTGTAACACTTAATTTTAACACTTTGAATTTATACCAGCTTAGCTTCAATAACATACAAAAATTCTGCTCTTTTACAGCTCCATCTCCACCCCTTTTGGTTGCTGACGTCACAAAATTCTATCTTTATACATTGCGTGTTCCCAAACACAAATAATTCTTTTAAATCCATTAGCCTCTTAATGTATAAAATGAAACGGAGTTACAAACCAAAGTTACAATAATACTAGTTTTTAGACTAATAATTTTTGTAAATATATTAGTCTCTTAGGTCATGTAGAAAATGGATTCCATAAAATGGAATCACAAACCATTACTACAATAGTACTAGCTCTTATAACTTCCAATGTACTTACCTTTATTGAGATATTTATTTCTTCACATGGCTTTGAGTTACCAACTAGTATCTTTTCTTTTCACTCTGTATGACTCCCTTGAGCATTTCTTGTAGGACAGCTCTAGTGGTAACAAGCTCCTAAGCTTTTATTTATCTGGGAGTATCTTAATTTTTCCCTAAATCACTTTAAAATTTTTTATTTAAATTCAATTTAACTAATATATTGTGTATTATTAGTTTCAGGGGCTGAATTTACTGATTCATCAATTGCATATAAAACCCAGTGCTCATTACATCAAGTGCCCTCCTAATGCCCATCACCTAATTACCCCACTCCCCACACACCCCCCTTCAGCAACCCTCAGTTTGTTTCCTATAGTTAAGAGTCTTTTATGGTTTGCCTCCCTCTTGAACAGTTTTGCTGGATATAGGATTCTTGGTTGACAGAAGTGTTTGTTTTTGTTTTTTCTTTTAGCACTTTGACTTTATCTACCCATCGCCTTCTGACCTCCAAAGTTTCTGATCAGAAGTCTGCTTATAATCTTATTTAGGATCCCTTGTAAGTGACAAGTCACATCTCTCTTGATGTTTTCAAATGGATCTGTCTCTAGATTTCAAAAGTTTGGTTATAATGGGTCTTGGTTTGGGTCCCTTTGAATTTATCTTTTTGGGAGCTTACTGAGCTTCCTGGATGTTTATATTCATGCCCTTAAATTTGGAAAGTATCAACCATTATTTCTTCAAATATTCTCTTTGCCCCTTTCTCTCTCTTCTCTTTCTGGGACTCTCAAAATATGTGTGTTGGCCCATTTGATGATGTCCCACAGGCCTCTCACATTCTGTTTACTTTTCTTCAAGCTTATTTTTTTTTGTTTGTTTCAAATTCATTGATTCTTTCTTCTGGCTGCTCAAAGTTGCCTTCCTTCTAGTGAATTTTTCATTTCAGTTGTACTTTTCAGCTCCAGAATTTCCTTTTGGTTTCTTTTGAGTTTTCTATCTTTTCATTGATATTTCCATTTTGCTCATACATTCTTTTCTTTACTTCCCCACATCTCCCTTTTGTTCTTTGAACATCTTGAAGAGTGTTGTTTTAAAATCTTTGTCTAGTAGATCTGCCATCAGGTCTTCTCAGGGCCACTTTCTGTTGATTTTTTTTCCCTTTGATTAGACCATACTTTCCTACTTTTTATATGCCTTGTGATTTTTGTTGTTGTTGGGAACTGGATGTGGTAACTCCGGAAATCAGATTCTCCCCATTTCCCAGGGTTTTTATTGTTTGGGGTATGTTGTTGTTGTTGTAGGCTATCTCTGTGCCTGAGGTATAAATATAAGGTCTGAGGTATAAATATAAGGTCTTTTTAAGTCTTTTCTGAGCCCATGTCTTTTCCCAGGTATGTGTCATCACTTTCTAATTTTCCTTGTATATGCAGTTGCTCCTGAATGTCCTAATTTTCAACGTATGGCTCTCAAAAGAGAAAAAGAGAAAATGAATGAGGAGGAAATGGACTGACAGTCCTTTAAGTCCCCTGGAAGTCAGTTCAGCAGAGGAGAAGGGGCTTGCACCAATGTGGGAAGGTGCAATAACAATGGCTGCTGACTCTGACTGCACCTCTGAGATGAGAAGCAACAATCAATGATCAGAACACAGATCCTCGATATTTGGAAGGTGGGTTTCTTTTTGCTCATCCTGGTTCCTTCAAGCTGTGTGTAGGCTGCTCCAGACACACATGTTCAGCTGCCTGCCACTTGGCTAAAGAGTGGTAAAAGGTCAGCTTCCACTGTGTTAAGAGCTAATATTGACCAAAATTAATGGCATTTTACCATCTAAGCCTTCCCCTGGAAGTTGCAAGCTTTCAATAGTTACATCAGAGAGATAATGACAGTGCAATCATTGTCCAGATGGAGAGACAAATTCTTGGTGCCTCCGACTCCTCTATCTTCCCAGAATCCTCCTTCAGAAATACCCTTTACATAACACCAAGGAAAAGGCAAAACTCGTTGCTAGTATAGGATCCACTAAATCATGGATTTAAATACAAAGATTTAGGGGCACCTGGGTGGCTCATTGGTTAAGTGTCTGCATTCGGCTCAGGTCATGACCCCGGGGTCCTGGGATTGAGCTCCACGTCGGGCTTCCCTGCTTAATGGGGAGTCTGCTTCTCCCTCTACTTCTGCCCCCTCTCCTTGTGTACTCTCTCACTCTTGCTGTCCCTCTCAAATAAATAAATAACATAAAAATCTTTTTTTAAAATAAATACAAAGATTTAAATCAACCCTTTTTATTGGGTTTCTATTACTGCATGAAATATTAACACAAACTTTTCAGGTTAAAACAACATGAATTTATTGCCCCACAATCTATAGATCAGAAGCCCAAGCATGGTGTAATTGGTTTCTCTGCCTGTGGTCTCAGAAAGCTGTTATCAAAAGATCAATCAAGCTGAGCTCTCATTTGGAACTTGGTGTCCTCTTTCAAGATCATTCAGGTTGTTGGCATTTTTCAGTTCATTGCTGGCTACTGGCTAGCAGTTGCTCTCAGCAACTAGAACTTGTCTTAGACCCTTGCTACCTGACCCTCTCCATCTTCAAAACTAGCAACAGACCACTTCTTACATGTCAAATCCCCTCCTCCATGCTTTGAATTTTTCTGACTTTTCTGTCTCTGTCCTCTAGACTCAGGTTTATAATGCTCAAGTATTAGTTCAAGCCCACCCAGATAATCTCCCTCTTGGTTAATGCAAGGTCAACTGAATAGCAACCTTAATTACATCTACAAATTCCCTTTTGCATAAAATGTAATCCAAACATTGACATAACACCAGGGAGCCCATGTCATGAGGGCCACCCTAGAATTCTGGGTACTATACCATATATTTCATCTATAATAAAAACATAATAGTCTTTTAAAAGATTCCTTAAGCAAAGATTCTGCAAGAGGAATTTATCCAAATCTGAAGAGTTAATTATAATAAGATATGTGAGATTTCAACATGGCATTTCTGATGCTGCCATTTTTACATGGCTAAAGTTAAAATAAAAATAAACTTTCTTATAAAATAGGTACTGTATGTACCAGACCTCTTCACTACAAGGCAGGCATTGTCCTAAATGCTTGTGTTTTTTTTAACATTTTATAATGAGATAATTGAGATTTCCATGCAGTCGTATGAGACAATATAAAGAGATCCCTTACACTTGTTACCCAGTTTCCTCTAGCAGTAAAAATCTAGCATAACTATAGCACAGTATCACAACCTGGAAATTGATGTTCATACAATCCATTGATCTTATTCAGTTATCACCATTTTTATATGCACTCATTGGTGTGTGAGTGTCTGTCTGTCTGTGTGTGTCTGTATTTAGTTCTATGTAATTGTATCAAGTGTATAGATTCATGTGACCACCATCAAAGTCAGGATACAGAACAGTTCCATCCCCGAAAAGATCCCTTGTGTTGTCCTTTTATAATTGTACACACTTCTCTGTCTCTGTTCCCATCTCTAGCCCCTGGCAATAATGAATAAGTCCTCCATCCTATAATTTCATCCTCTTATAAATGTTACATAAATGTAGGCACACGGTATATAACATAACCTTCAGCATTGTTTGTTTGTTTGTTCCTCCACTCAGTACGATTCTCTGGAGGCCCATCCAAGTTGTTATGTCTATTAATAATGTGTTCTCTTTTATTACTAAGTAGTAGTCCATGGTATGGATATACCAGCCTGTTTAACCATTTACCTGTTAAAGCATATTTGGGTTGTTTCTGGTTTGGGGCTATTACAAATGGGCTACTATGAACATTCATGTATAAGTTTTTTCTATAAACATAAGTTTTCATTTCTCTGAGATAAATGCCACCAGAGTAAAATTTCTGGGTCATGGGACTTGCAATTTAGCTATATAAGAAATTGCCAAACTGTTTTCCAGAGTGGCTGTACCATTTTACATTCCCCACCAGCAGTGTAGGAATGATCTAGTTTTTCTACATTCCCACCAACACTTTTGGTGTTGTCATTACTTTTTGTTTTAGTAATTCTGATAGATGAATAGTGACACTCATTGTAGTTTCATTTTGCATTTCCCTAATGGTTAATGACTTTGAACATCTTTTCATGTGTTTATTTGCCACCTTTACATCCTCTTTAGTAAATATCTGTTCATGTCTTTTGGCCATTTTCTAATTGGATTGTTTTGGTTTTGCTTTACTGTTGACTTTTCAGAGTTCTTTGAGAGTATTCAAGATACCAACCCTTGTAAGACATATGGTTTACAATTATTTTCTCCCAGTCTATAGTTTTTCTTCTCATCCTCTTAGCAGACGTTTCACAGAGCAGAAAGGCCAATTTAGAGATTATGCTTTTAATGTCAATTCTATGAAATCATTATATAGCCTTAGATTCTGAAGATTATATCTTATAGTTTTTCTAATACATTTATAGGTTCTTGTTTTACATCTAAGTCCACGGTTTACTTTGAGTTAACTTTTTGTAAAAGATGTGAGGTTTAGGTCAATGTTCATTTTTATTGCCGACAGATGTCCAGTTGAGCAAACACCATTTGTTTAAAAAAAGCTATTCTTCCTCCATTGAAATGTTTTTGCACTATTGTAAAATATCAATTAGGTATATCTGTGTGGGTATATACCTGGATTCTCTATTCTATTCCAATCACCTATCTTTCTATCACTCCAATAATAGGAGATTGTCTTGATTACAGTAGCTATATCATAAGGGCTAATATTACCTTTTTCTTTTCAAGAATGTTTTAAGTTAATCTTGACTTGTGCCTTTCCATACAAAAAATTATAATAAGCCTGTATACGTTCAACAAAAACCCTTAGGGTTTTGAAAGGAATTTCATTAAAACTATAGTTCAATTTGGGGAGAAGTGACACCTTTAATATGTTGAGTTTTCCAAACCATAAATACAATACATATCTCAATTTGTTTAGGTCCTCTTTGATTTTTTTAAATAACATTTTATAAATTTCAGCATACAGATCCTGTACATATTTTGGTAAATTTATTTCTAACTATTTCCTTTTCTTTGGAGTTATTATAAATGAAATTCTGTCTTTAATTTCAGTTTCCATATATTCATTTTAGTATATAGAAATGTAATTAATTTTTGTTGCTGATTTTTATCTTGAGATTTTACTGAACTTAGGGGTTTTTTTTCTCATGACTTTCTACTTAAGACACTTATTCATCTGCAAAAAAGGATGGTTTTATTTTTCAATTTTTTTTTTCTTATCACAGTGGTGAGAACTTTGGAGTACTATGTTACATACTTGCCTCTTACCTGAATTTAGGGGAAATATATTTAGTCTTAGTACTGAAATTCAGAAGTATATTTTTTGCATATGTTCCTTACCAAGCTGAGATGGTTCTCCTCTATTCCTAACTTGCTTAAGCGAGTTTTTAATCACATATTTAATCATAAATGAGTGTTGAATTTTATAAAATGCTTTTTCTATGTTAAATAATATGATTACATTTTTCTCCTTTATTCTGTTCATATGGTGGATTACAATGATTGATTTTTAAATGTTGAACCAGCTTGCATACCTGAAATTAATCCCACTTAGTCATGATACATTATTCTTTTTATAAATTTTTGCTTTTGATTTTCTAATATTTTGTTGAGGGTTTTTTATTTAAGTTCATGAGACATAGTAGTCTGTGGTTTTGGTTTTGGGGGGTTTTGCTTTTTGTTTTGTTTTGTTTCTTCTGTTTTGGTTATCAAGGTCATACTAGCCTCATAAATTAGTTGAAAAATATTCTCTCTTCCCTTTTCAGGAAGAAATTGAGTATAATTGGTGTTAATTCTTTAACTGTTTGGTAAAATTCTCCAGTGAAGCTATCTGGGCCTGGAAATATCTCATGTAGGAGCTTTTAAATTAAAAGTTCAATTTATCTAATGGTTATAAGAGTATTCAGGTTATGTATTTCATCTTGGTTAAGTTTTGATAGTTTATGGTTTTTGAGGAATTGGACTATTTCTATTAACATGTCAAATTTGTGAGTATAAAGTTGTTTGTAATAGTCGTCTATCAACTTTTTTTTAAAGATTTATTTATGTATTTTAAAGAGAGCACAAATGCGCATGAGTTTGGGGAGAGGCAAAGCAAGCACTTCCCACTGAGCATGGAGCACAATGCAGGGCTCTATCTCAGGACCCATGAGGTCATGTCCTGAGCCAAAACTAAGAGTCTGACACTTAACCAACTAAGCCACCAGACTCCTCTCCTATCAACTTTTTTAACGGCTACACAATCTGTAATGAAATTTCTTACTTCCTTTCTGATATTGATGATTTTCATCTTCTGTCTTTTATCTTTATCAGTATTGCTGGATTTTATTGACTTTCTCTATTGTTTCCATGTTTTCAATTTTATTGATTTGTGCTCTACTATTATTCTTCCTTATACTTGCTTTGGGTTTATTTTGTTCTTTTTTCTGGTTTATTGAGGTAGAAACTTTGATTATTCATTCACAACATTTCCTCTTTTCTAATGTAACCATTTAATGCTATAAATTTCCCTCTCAGCACTGCGTTAGCTGCATCCCACCAATTCTGATATGTTGCATTTTCATTCTCATTCAGCTATATGTATATTCTTCCTTTCTGACTTCATCTTTGAGGCATGGATTATGACTCACTTAGCATCTTTGTGTTTTTTAAATATTTTTATTTTTTTTAAGTAATCTCTATATCCAACGTGGGACCCAAACCCACAACTCCGAGTTCAAGAGTTACACTATTTACCAACAGAGCCAGTCAGGCACCCCTGCTTAGTATCTCTGAACTATGGATTACTTGTAGATTCTCATATCCTTCTATTATTGAATTCTAGTTTGATTCCATTATGGTCACTGTATGAATTCAATTCTTTTAATTAAGTTCAGGTTTGTTTTACAACCCTGAATATGCTCTATCTTAATGAATGTTGCATGAAAAAAATGTATAGCTCACAATTGTTGGTTAGAGTGATATCTACACTTGTAGATGTCAATTAGCTCTTGTTTGATAATAGAGTTATTCAGTTCACCTGTATCTTTGCTAATTTTCTGTATTTAATCCCATCAGTTGCTGATAGTGAGGTGTGGAAGTCCCAAGCTACAATCATGAATTTGTGTATTTCTCTTTTCAGTTCTACCAGTTTTTATTTCATATATTTTGTTTGGTGCATACATATTGTATCTTGGTGGATTATTTTTTATCATATAATGTTTCCTATTGTTTCTAGTAATTTTCTTTGCTCTGAAGTCTACCTAATCTGATATTAATGTAGCCATTTCTCCTTTTTAAAAATTAATGTTAGGAGCACCTGGGTGGCTCAGTCAGTTAACTGTCCAACTCTTGATTTTGGCTCAGGACATGATGTAAGATTGAGCCCTGTGTTGGGTTCTGTGCTAGGCATGCAGCCTGCTTAAGATTCTCTCTCACCCTCTCTCTCTGTCCCTCCCCCCCACACTCACTCTCTTATGCTCACTAAAATAAATAAATAAGTTAACATGATACCTTTTTCCATTCTTTTATTTTCAACCTATAATGTCATTGTGTTTGAAGTGAATTTCTTATAGACAGCATATAATTATTCATGGGTTTGGGGTTTTTTTGTTTATTTTGTTTCTGTTTTTGCTTTTGTTTTGGATCCACCTGGAAAATCTCTTTTAATTTGTATATTTTTGCCATTTACATAAAGTAATTATTGATATGTTAGGGCTTAAGCCTGCCATTTTATTATTTGTTTCATGTTCAGTTCCTCCATTTCTTTTTTGCCTTACTGAGGGTTACTGGATAAATTTTTAGAATTCCATCTTCATTTACTTATACTATTTTTTAGTATAAAGTTTTGCATATTTTCTTAACAATCGCTATATATGGTAAATTTTACATATGAAACATGTTATAACCTACTGGTATAAATGCTTTACCACTTCAAGTGGAGTACCAAAATTGCACTTACTTAAGGTCCTTTTACCTTCCTCACTTTTTAATTCGAACTGTCTCATTATTTCCTCTACATACATTGAGCACAAGAGATATTGCTATAATTTTTGCTTCAGCTGTCAAATATGATTTTTAAAAATTATAAGGATGAAGATAGTTTTAAATATTTATCCATATTTTTCCCATTCCACTCTTATTTCTTCTTTTCTGAAGTTCAAATCCTGCTGTTATCATTTCCCTGCTGCTTAGAGAAAGGTGCTTTAGCCATTGTTCAAGGGTAGATGGGCTAGTGACAAATACTCTTGGTTTTCTTTTGTCTAAAGTGTCTTTATTTCCCTCTTCATTCCCGAAGGATAATTTCACCAGATAGAGAATTTATGGCTGGCAGTTTTTTCTTTCTGTACTTGAAAAATATGCCAATTCTCTCTGGCCTCCATAGTTTCCGATGAGAAATCCAGTCATTTGAATTGGTATCCATCCTCCTATAAATATTGAGTACTTTCCCTCTGGTTGCTAAGATTTTTTTTACTTTGTCTCAGTTTTTAGAGGTTTAATTATGATGTGTCTTTGGGATTCACTCATCTTTTTAAATCTGTAGGTTTATATCTTTTGCCAAATTTGGGGAGTTTACAGCTATTACTTCTTTAAATATTTATTTAGCCCCATATTCTTTCTCATCTCTTTCTGAGGCTCTGATGATATGTTAGATCTTTTGTTATAGAATCACACTTGCCTGAGCTCTATTCATCTATTTTCCAGTCTAGCTTTCCTCTGTTGTTCAGATTAAGTTCTATTGATCTGTCCTCAAGTTCATAGACTCTATCTTCTTTTTTTTAATAATAATTTTTTATTACGTTATGTTAGTCACCATACAGTACATCCCTGTATTTTGATGTAAAGTTCGATGATTCATTAGTTGCGTATAACACCCAGTGCACCATGCAATACGTGCCCTCCTTAATACCCATCACCAGCCTACCCCAATCCCCCACCCCCCTCCCCTCTAAAGCCCTCAGTTTGTTTCCCAGAGTCCATAGTCTCTCATGGTTCATTCCCCCTTCTGTTTACTTCTGACATTTTCACCCTACTATGGAATCCTTCCAGTAAGGCTTTCTATTTTTTCAAAGGAATTTGTAATTACTTGTTCAATTTTATGATAATTGCTTTAAAATTTTTGTCAGATAATTTCAATATTTGAATCATCTTCACATTGGCATTAGTTGTCTTCTCTCATTCAAATTATGACTTTTCTGGTTCTTGGTATGACAAGTAATATTCTACTGTATCCTGGACATTTTGAATACATGTTAGAAGATTCGTTTTGTTTTGTTTTGCTTTCCTATTTATATCTTCTATTTTAGCAAGCAGTCACCTTGTTTCAGTTTAGCATGTGGGTTCTGGCTGACATCCATGGCTTGCTGACATTGCTGCCAGGGACAGGGCAGCTCACTGCTACCAGGGGCCTGGGGGCTGGGAATAGGTTGACCTGCCCTGACTCCACTGATGAAACTGCTGTGGGCAGCTTGAGCCTGCCACTGCTGGCAGGTGTGAGATGGGGAACGCGTTGGCTCAGTGGACTCTGCTAGCAATGCTATTGTGGGCAGACTGGGCCAGTGCTAAGTCCCAGGTGGGCTTCCCTTTCCCAGTCCTTTGGCCAGAGAGAACAGGCATTTCCTTCTTCTCTTCGTCCCTTCCTCCCTCTTTCATTCCAATCTCTCTCTCTTCCTTCATCCTTCCTTCTTTTCATCTATTTTCTCTTGGCAATTCAGGGTTACAGGGCTCTCCACATCCCAGGCAGGGATATATGAAGAACAAGAACAAAACCCAGGGAACTCATCATGGTGTTCTTCAATTCCTGAGGCCCCTAGCCAATCCTTCTTTCCCAACTTTCAGAGTTCTTTCATAATTGTCTGTTGAGTTATTTCCTGACAATCTAAATTAAGTTGTATTTAGAGAGAAGGACAAGGGAAATATGAGTTTATGCTATCTTGTCCCAAAACTGGAAGCCACCAAACACTTTTTAGAAATAGATTGCTTAATTTGCTCTTCAAAATCCCATCACGGATTTAAAATTAAAAGAAGCAAACAAACTTGTTAAGGTGACCCAGACAACTAGTGGTTAAGGGGAAATTCATATTCAAACTGTCCAACTCAGGCCCCAGCCCTGCTTCAGCCTCCCCATGGCTACCCCAGAAGCCTTTAGAGCAGTAATTCTCAGTCCCCTTCCTGCACTGTAACCACTAGGGTTCTATTCCCACCAGATGATAGAAGGAAGGGAGCCAAAAGCTGGCTGGGCAGTTGAGTAATTTCCAGACCTGACTCCTCTATTTGAGATTCATTCCCAAGGGGCATGAAGCTACATAGCAAGTAAATTCAAACAAATTCAAGCAAACTCACTGTGTTGGTAAATACTCTCTTGGCCAAAATGCCAAACACAAAGTAAAGAAAAGGATTACATGATACCATTAACAGCTACATTTCTTTCATGGAGCTCATACATAGTAGGTCCTCAGTAAATAATTCTTGACTGTAACCAAAATGAACCAGCCCTTTAAATACTGGATGAGGCTTGGCTCAAACTACCTCCCCACAAGACAATGTTCCTGAGAACAAACAACCATATCATGACACCCTGTGGAATATCTGAGATACTGCATGCTGTAAGTTCTACCAAAGTCCAAATTCAAAGGGACAGAGGGAAAGCAGGGAAGAAAACAACTCCCCAAAATGTATAATCAATCTTAAAGGTCTAGAATGCTTTTTTATCATCAGAAGTCTGACCCCAAAGGATAAGCACTCTCAAATAAAAGTGCCTGTTTCCCATGCTTGGTGCTTATCTGAATTCCAGAGCATTTATATGATTTCCTTTCCTTTAAAACTAATTTTAAAATGTGATCCAAATCCTAACCAAGACAGCATGTTCCCAAATAGTATGGAATTTTGTGTAATTTTTCCTTTAGACATAAAATGAATAGGCAGCAAATTTAAAACATCCCCAAATTGTTCTAAAATGGAACATCCTGAAAATGTCCAATGATAAAACGACAGGCAAGGCCAAGGGAGCATCTAGAAATTCTCATAATGTAAAAATATTAATAAATGATTACTGTGGACAAGATCTCCAGGGTTTGCTAATCATGGCTAAATCTATTGAGAGGATGGCAGGACGGTTAAGAGGTCTGGAGCCTCCTAAACAGAAAAAACTTCTAATACTGTGCAAACTCATTTCTGCTGAATGTCATAATAGTTGGAAAGAAGATTTTACTTTTGTTTTCCACATTAAAAAAAACCCTGAAAACCCATCAAATTTAGAGTCAAAATATTCCAATGTTTTAATATTTTGTACTCCCAAATAAAAGAAAAAGCAAAGCATAAACAAGGGAATCATTATATGTAGCAAAACATTTACACACATACTGAACAGGAAATAATTAAGAATTTTTTATGACACTAATTTTATCTGAAAGTCATAGCTATATACATTATACAGCTTTTGTATCAAGTTTCAACCATGCATATACCTTTCATATTTATGGACTTTTTTATTCATTCAAATAGTAGCTGACATCAGAAAAATTGGTCTGCTTCTTGGAACACACAAAACACTCATAGAAAACAGGAATTAAAAAGGAAATAAAGGAACAAATTTTTAAAAATTTTATATAATCTTTAGTCTCATGAAAACCACATATAGATGATTCTGATTCTGAGAAAGACACAACAACAGATCTTCCGTAAATTTCCATTTATGCATTTTCTTTTAAAACTTATAGATTCATTTTCCACTCTCTCTGTTCGAAACTTAAATTTTAGTTAGCAAGATACTACCTGCCTTTCACGCTTCTTTGTTGCTTTTTAATTCCTAGGCTGCAATTTAATTGCATCTAACTTTAAATTTTAAGTGTATCATATAATCTTTGGCTATTTAAATAATGAATATTTTAGTAATTAAAAATTGCCATTAAGATCACACACACACAAAAATCATTAAACTCTTTGGGATAAAAGTCTTTTCCTGTCCATACACTGTCAATAAACAAAGTACTAATCTTGTCACTTTTTTTGGCCACTGTCTCAGGAATGCTTCTTAAGTACTCAAAGGATTAAATTAAATCTCACCTGCAGACAGGCTTTTCAATTCAGCCCAAAACCTAGTTCCCAAAGGAAAATTACTTTCATCCTCTTAAGTTAAAACCAAAGGTTCTATCCTTTGGAATTTGCAAGAAAATAGCAGCATCAAAGAAAACAATTCACTTCAAGACAGTTTGTTCTTCAAGACTCTGTCTAAACGAATTATTTCAGAGATAATTCGTTTTAGGAAATATTTTCTCAAGGTCATTCTAAGAGAGCCATAAAATTGTGTCATTTAAATTACTTCAAGTTGATGTCTTTTCACAATTTTGACTGTCTTCTTGGGGTTTTAGGAAGCTATTTTTTTAAAAGAATTATTTTATTTATAGTCCTTATTTTGAATTCTAAATTTGGTTTATGGCCTTTTGTTTTTTTAAGAGATTATATAATTCTATGAGCTAAACATTTGAAACTCATGAAGGGAATTTAAAAAAGATTTATTTCTTTTGAGTTCAAAAACGAAATAATAGAAGAAACTGAATTTGAGATTAAAAGTATGTATGCATTTGGGAAAAAAATGACAGCACTCTACCTAGTACTCAAGCAACTATTTTCCAACTTAAAGTATTCTATCTGTTTCTTTAATTTAATTTAAGAAATACTTAATAGGATAAAATACTCACATTGCAGAAAATTTCCTCCTAAGAAAAGGCAGCATTTCAAAAAGTTCCCCACCATGTTGTTATAAGAGCCACTGGGGGGAGGATTAGGATGCGGTTCATTTTTGGACTCTTGTATCTACTTCCTAAATAAACAAATCCTGGCTCTTTCTCCCCAAATCAAATACAAACCCAGAGGAAGGACAAGGAGATGAACCACTAGACTGAAAAATAGAAACATTATGTCAAAGCACCCTACATCATTATTTGCAGACAATTTATTTTGTTATTGGTTAGTATCCTTCATGCTAAATGTTCTGTCCCCTACAGCAAATGTTCCATTTCAAAAACATAGTAACATGTGCTAGAAATAGAAACCACCAAAGCAATAGTTCTGGTGGCTAGAGAATGTATTTATGGTAGATTAGAAAAATGAACATTAATCCTGAAGCTCAGTATGTATGAATCTTATTATCAATATAATTTGTAAAATAACCCAACAGTGTATCAGAATTCTTTTTCAATTGGAATAAAAGCTTTGTGAAACAGATTAAAGTGCTATCCCTAAAAGGGGGCTCTGTTACATACATGTATTAAAGGCAAGATGGGCAAATTCACTTTTTATTTTCATCTTAGAAATAAGAAATACAAAGGAAAAATAACATTTCTTCAATTAGGTACAAGAGCATGACCAATTGGATGATTATTCTGTAACTTAGTATTTTTCCTTTGATTTTTATAATTGATTCTTTAAACAACGTGCTTTATCTGTACTTGGCAAGAGTTGTCCCACCCTAAAACCTTCAGAGCCCAGTCTTAAATGGTCCTGGCAGGACCTGAAAGATACGCCTTACCTGTCCTCCCACTCCCCTTCACTTCAGGTGTATTTCTTTAGGGACATAAAATTTTATGTGTCTTTCTAACTAACTTCACAGTATCCTGCCTGAGCTTTACATACAGTAATTCTGAGCATCTTTAACATTTATCTCAAATATGTTGGAAGCTAATCATGAAAGGATCTCTGGAAATGAAGAGTTCTCATGAGGTTAAGACCAAATCCCTCCTCAAGAATTTTTTGTGACACAATGACTTATGTTCTTCACTGGACCAAAGGGATGGTAGACAAAAAGCCCCCAAGAATGTAATTCAGTTATCTCTGAGAGACACTACCATCCTAATAATTTACACACCAAATACAGTCAGGGGTCCAAAAGGAATCACCTCTTTTTATCACTCATTATGTTGTGATTAATCAATCATACACCTGCAAAAATGTACTCAATTATTAAACTATAAAAATTATCCAAAATAGTGTGGCTTCCAACTTGGCCACATACAAGAATCATCTCAGTAGCTGATAATGCAGATTCCTGGGCTCCAGGACCAGAGGTGCTGACTCATTAGGTCCAGGGGTTGCTTTGGTAACCCACATATTTAACAAGTGCTACAGGTCACTTTGATCAAATAGTTCATGGACCAGAGTTTTAAAAAATACTGGCACTGAAACATTTTACATCAAACTGAATATGGAAAATAATCTCTCCCTCAATCATCATTCCTCTCCCAAAAACAAAAAAGGGGGGGCACCTGGGTGGCTCAGTCAGTTAAGCAACTGACTCTTGATTTCAGCTCAGTCACAATCTCAGGGTGGTGAGCTCAAGCCCTGCATTAGGCTCCATACTGAGCGTGGAGCCTGCTTAAGATTTTCTCTGTCCCTCTGCCTGTCCCCTCTCCCTCTCTAAATAAACAAAGGAATGAACAAAAAAAGACTGGCAATATTTTCCCGTACTCTCTCATAACTGAAGTTATTTTTCAAAGGTCTGAGAATTTTAAAAACCTCCCCAGAACATAGATCCAGGCAGAGGCTGGGGAGGGAAGAAGGAGGGGAGAGAACCTCTTTCCTTGCACCTTCCTTCTCTCAAATAGCATATATGTCAGTGGTGTTTTCATTTGATAGGATCATCTTCTATGAGAAAGCAAGGACCTGGAAAGCCCCAATCTCCCTATATGGCTCTCTAAATGGGAAGTCACCAGTTACTTATGATAAATCCTATCCAGAGCATCTGAGTGACTCAGTCAGTTAAGCTGTTGACTCTTGATTTCAGCTCAGGTCAATATCTTAGGGTCCTGGGATTAAGCCCGGGCATGTGTTGTGATGAGCACTGGGTGTTATACGCAACTAATGAATCACTGAACACTACATCAAAAACTAATGATGTGCTATATGTTGGCTAACTGAACATAATAATAAAAAAAAATGATTGACACCTCCTTAGAAATTAACCTGGCTGGCTCTAACAGATATATATATATATATATCTATATCTTAAAAAAAAAAAAAAAAAGCCCGAGCCTGGCTCTGCACTCAGGAGTCTGCTTGAGGATTCTCGCTTCTCTCTCTCCCACTGCCCCTCCCCCCAGCTCTCTCTCACTCTCTCTCTAAAATAAATAAATAAAATTAAAAAAAAAATCTTACCCATAGCTTATCTTCACTTGGAACTCATTAAAGGTTGAAGATAAGATAAAGAGGCTGAAGATATAAGAAGTCCCCATAAAAATAACAGGACTTGGTTAATGCTAGTGGACAGAACTTCAGCATAATGGAAACAGGTTATGTATATTCTCTTTCTCTCAAGTTGCTGGTAAAATAACTTCATGAGATCTTAAAGGTATTGGGAGAAAAGAAGCGCAAAAAGATTATGCCTGTGATTTAAACGCTGGGGCTGGAGAGAGGAGCTGAAATGGTTAAGCAGGACTTTCATTTTTCTTGTTTTCAAAATTTAACTTTGTTCATTCCTTCCAGCAGTAACCGTCTGCATCTGAGTGGTCTGATTATAGCACATGCAAAATTTACAAAATAAAATAATGACGCAGGCCCCAGATTCATTCGGCTAATGGAAAGAAGTCTGTCTTCTGCAAAGTGTCAAAAATTCAATCTCATCTGCTAGCCTGACGCTAAAGAAAATGTAAACCCGCTTCTTTTCCCAATTAGATTCAGGGCTCCTTAAACTTTCCTGGGAGGCTAGTCTTGTTCTGAAATCGGATATTTAAAGAAGCAGTCTGTTTTTGTTTATGCACTTTTGTTTCCTATTAACATTTCGAATGTGTTTTGTTCTTTTATTGTCCAAGGCAGCTTCCCCTCGTGTAATTTCTGAATCTCACAGATCAGATCAATGTTTCGAGATGGCCATCGACAACTTCTATCCTTTGTTAACAAACTCCTCTGGTCCCCTAATACCATGGGATGCTTTCCTTAATCATAGAACACATCTGGGGTAAGTGATTCACATCCAGATGTATCCTAAGGTACCACAGAGCAGTTCACTGCAAAATACCCTGAAAAAGTATACTGAAATGCAAGGGGCTGCTGCAAGTCAGCAAGGAATCTTTCCAGAGGAAGATAGATCAGAGTTCATGAGTCAGATGCTTTTCCACTAATTAGTTAATGTGTAGCATGAACCAAATGTGAAACCAAATGCAGCACATAAAAAACACAGCATATTTAAATAAGCCCTTAGAATAAAATCAATAGGAAAACTGGGAATTATTTGAAGTGTTACACTTCAGGAAAGGTACATGGAGTTGCTGGTAGGTGCATTCCAAGGTGCCTTACATACTTTCAAATGCTTTTTTTAAGAAGAAGATAGCTGTAACTTTTAAAAAATAAAAGCAATTTGCCCTCATGCTTGAATTTCCACAGGCTCTCCCCTAAGGCTTACTCTTTTCCATGATTCAGTAATTGCTGGCAAGAGGGGCCACTTGCACCTCAAAATAAGGGGCAAGTGGCTAATTATTTCTGTACAGGCCCATCTGCAGTCTCAATCAGTTGCAGATGTAGAATTGTACCCAAAAAAGGAAGCAGCTTCCACACCATAGGACCCTAGATGCAGTGGAACTCCAAGAGAGGGAACACAATAACCCAGCAATTCATGGGGTGCATCCCTACTTAGTCACCCGGACGGGCTGCTTTGGTGATTTTCTTTAAGACAAATAAACGGAACAGCCAAAACAACAGGATTTAAGTATATGCAGGTGATATTCTGATGAGCATGTCTAATCAGCTCTCGATACTTAATCTTGGTCTAAGTATGAAGGCTTAGGTTTCTTCCTCGTTTTGCCCAGCTGTATTTCAGTCTTCTTTTAGCTCAGAAAGGGAGGCAACAAGGAGGAAACCATATCCAGATGGAAGCCTCCCATGCCTAGTGCTGTGTTTGTTGACTGAATCTTCATGATGACCCTATGCCTTGGTGATAATGATCCCTATTTCACAGATAAGAAAACTATCACATTTCTACTAGATGGAAAAGTAGGACTTGAACCCAGGTCTGTCAGTTTCTAAACACTGTGCTTTCCTTTTTTTTTTTAACCATTGTCATCTAGCCACTACTTTAATATTTATTTTTTTAATATTTAATGTAGATTGGACACAGCATGCTCAAGAATAGCTTTTCTATAATCATTTGTTCCTGACTGATTGCTCCTGACTATGTACTATTAACACTTCCCTTTGCCCACCTCCCATGGGTACGGTCTCAATAAAGATCAAACAGGTACAAGACAGTGCACAGTAAATTGTTCATAAATAAGAAAATCAAGGCATCTTTTTTCCCCAATATGTCTGGATAGAGAGAGAGAGATAAGGATATATATACACACACTTTTGAAATTTGTATTTTTATATATTTTATTTTTTTTCAGTATTAAGCTAATATTTGTATGCCAGGTATCCTTGCAGACCTGGTAAAGAAGCCAGAGAAGCTCCCGGCCTCCACAAGAGTTTATGTACATTAGGGGACAAAGTTAATAAACCAGTCAACAAATTATCATAAAACATAGAAACTTCAGTTAGTAGCACGTACAAAGTACACCAAAAAAAAAAATTAATCAGATCAGGAAATAGAGAGCGGTGGAAGTTAGAACAGCACTGTGTCAGTTTGGGTGCTTACGAAGACTTCTTGGAGGAGGTGACCTCTGAGCAGAGACATGAATACTATGAAGAACCAACTGGGGAGAGCTACAGTGCAAATGCCCTGAGATAAAAAGGAGATGGGGGAGTTCAGGGACAGCAAGAATGCTTCACAAACCCAGACCAACAGACAGCATTATATCACCTGGTAGCAAGCTTTTAACTTCCAAAGAGATTAAAATGCGATTAAAATCTCTATAAGAGCTGAGGCAGTCAGCCATTCTTTTGTTATTTATTTATTCACTCATTAATTTAACAGATAATTACTGTCTACTATAAAAGGAATATCTAATTAGATGATTTACAGAGCCATGTTCCCTACCATGGGACTCACAACCTAGGGGTCAATTCACCAATAGCATATCAAAACAGACTCCACAGAAAGAGAAGAGAAGCAAAGCCTCATGCTTGAAGACCCAGACAGAACCTTCCCCCAAAATCCAGAGAGTGCCAAGATGAGCTCAGTATTAGATTGCGCAACCCTGCAGGGTCAAGCTGATCAAGTGGTGTTCAGTCTTACACACTCTGGTTGGGATGCAGGAACATGTTCTTGAACCTCAAAGAAGCTAGAGTTCTATTTCTAGGGGCACTACAAGGTTTCAACCAAGGTTGAAAGGGGTGTGGGAAGTACATGCTGCAATAAGACACTGTGTAATGTAGAAAATTAGAGAGGTTCCCTACACTCTGGAGTCATATCACATATGACAGCATAGATAGGCCCAAGAGATGCTGAGATTCCCCTAATTAGCTGAGAATTCCAAGCCTCGGTGTTCTACTGTCTATAGCTGGAATGATAATGATGTTTCCCCAGCCATCCTCATTTACTCAATACTAGTTGAATGCTGGGCACCCACTGGGTACTGTCCCAGAGCAGTGAACAACACAGCTCCTGTCTTCAAGGATCTTATGTCAAAAGGGAGAAAACCTAGAAATAAACAGGGAATTACAAAGCAGGGTGATGTCATGAATAAGTATAAAGCCATCATGGCACTTAGGAAAAGAACACCATCTCATTCTGTGGGGTCAAGTAAGATGTCCTGTAGAAACTGATAACTAACCGGATCCAAGGGACAAGTAAGAGTTAACAAGGTGAGAAATGAAGTAGAAGGAGGGGGGACTATTCCAGTCCAAGGGGGGGGTGTGCAAAAGGTCAGAAGCAAGAAAGAGCAATGAGTTGTTCTGGGACCTGAAGTAGCTCCAAATGGCTGGAAGAGAGAGTGAAAGGGAGAAGTGGTACAGATGAGGCCCCGATTACAAAAGATGGTGAGAATGTTAAAGACCATTATCCTGAGGGCAATGGGAGCCTTTCAAGTTTGGAGCATGGGGATGGCATGACTTGACTTGTGTTTGATCAAGATGATGCTGGCTGCTGTGGGTGAATGTACAGGAGGGCAGAGTGAAAGCAGCAAGGGCAGGCAGCTCCCACAACCATGCAGGCAGGATGACTGTGAAGAGGCACCCAATATGACGGTGACTGGGCAACTTCAACATATGAATGGACAGACAACTACAGTTCATCCACACGATGTAATACTATTTGGCGATAAAAAGGAATGGACTCCTGGTACTCACAACTGCACAGATGAACCTCAAATGCATTATGTCAAATGAAAGAAGCCAGACCCAAAGGGCATATAAGTTGATTCCACTTACATGATATTCTGCAAAAGGCAAAATTACAAGGACAAAACAACAGATTAGTGGTTGCCAGGGGCTAAGGCTGACTGCAAAAGGGCACAAAGGAATTTTGCAGGATGAAGAAACTGTTGCATATCTTGATTACAGTGGTGGTCACATGACTATATGCATTTTTAAAATATTTTTAAGACTTTATTTTTTTAAGAGCAGATTTAGGTTCACAGCAAAATTGAAAGGAAGGTACAGAGATTTCCCATATATCCCCTGCACTCAAGCATGCACAGCCTCCCCATTATCAGCATCACTCACCACAGAGTACATTTGTTACAACTGATGAACCTACCCTGACACATCATTGTCACTCAAAAGTCCGTAGTTTGCACTATGGTTCGCTCTTGGTGTTGCACATTCTATGGGTTGGACAAATGTATAATAATGTATATCTACCATTATAGATCACACAGAGTATTTTCACTGGCCTAAAAATCCTCTGTGCTCTGCCTATTCATCCCTCTCCCCACCCCAACATTGGCAACTGTTCTTTTTACTGTCTCCATATTTTTGCTGTATGCATTTTTTAAAATTCATAGTTATATACCACCTATGTACCCCAAACAGGGCAATTTAACATATATAAATTATATATCATATTTTTTAAGTGACTAGACTAGACTAGTAAAAAATGCTTATATATCTAAAGATTAAACCACTAAAACTCAAATGAGAGGCAGAGCCCATGGCCTCCACCAGATGTTTCTGTACAATGTCCTCAGTGAGGAACACTCTCCAGTTGGGTTTGGGATCTTCAGGAGATGAGGGTAGAAGCTAGCTGGTTGATTGCTGAGCCTCCCTTGCCTCAGCTGTACATACAAAAAGAGGTGTGAAAGTCTTGAGGTCAAGTGTAAAATCCATGCATGCATACAAGACACCACCACCACCACCACGCATAGGCCCTGCTTAACTGTCCAGCCTCCTCTCAACTCTGCCCCACTGAAGTCCTTGAGTTGATAAGCTCCCCCAACTCCACACACTCTAGCTTGGCAAACATTTTGTCTTTTTCCCCCTTGCCCTGAAATGTCACAGATTTCCCTGAGACCTTCCCATCCCTGTCAAGGGAGCAAGCCCCTTCCCCTGCCCAGCTCCTGCTCTTCTGCTCTGGGCACCTGCATTTCTTCATGACCCTCCCTGCAACTATAGTCAGGTCATTAACTCCCTAACCATAAGCACAGCTTGACTTTTGTTTATTGACCGTCACTTTCCACTGAGGCTTCCTGGGGTCAAGGACTCCATCTCTCTCTTCTCCTGCTATATCCCCAGCCCCTATCACATAGTAGGCCTCAATACATACGTGTTAAATAAATCTCAGTCAGTAGCTCATTAAAAATATCAAGTCTGTAAAAGATATTTTGGAACATTTTCTTGATTCTTCTAAATGAGTAATTAATAGGGAAAGCAGGTGAGAAACTTCTGTAAGGCTTTTACAGAGAGAAGAAAGCCCCTTTCCCACTCATTTCCCTGACACACACGCAGCTGAAGTACTCAAGATAAGACACATGCAGGCAGGACCCGTTTACAGTTCAGAATGAGGCACTTGCCTAGGCTGTAGTCTTCACCTGAACTTTGCTCTGCTTGCTCTGAAATGAATGCAATTCATGATTTGCAGATTCAGTAAGAGGCCCAGGAATAATTTTCCAAGGCCCTGTTGGAACTCAGATAAGTGCTAGAATGAAAACATTTACCAACAGATTAAGGCAGTTTCAACATTTCCATTATAAACCCCTATTTTCAGGGACTTACATGATAAGCCAGCAGTAAAACTTAATTCTAAACTGAAACTTGCCAAATAATGATGGACTGTCTTCACAGATTTTTTTTTTTAAAGAAAGGGAGAGAGAGAGTCCAACCCTTAGCCACTTGTAAGTTACTGAATTGCCAAAAAAGAAAAACTGAAAAAGAGTTTGGGTGTTTCTTTAAATCATCCTTATAGAGAGAAAAAGTCTTTGTTTTCAACATTGATCTTGAGGACCAGTGATCAGATGAGACCACTACACAAACATGGGAAATGTTTTTATGGGAAAGTTGACTCAGGCAAAAAAGTGGGTCGACTTCCATCACCACAGTACACTGGGCAGCCATTTAAAAACAAGACAAATTTAACCTGGTCACATTTATTTGTCAGACTTAGTGTCCCAAGATGTAAGAAACAGCAACTCCTGCTGTTCTTTAGACACAATAAATTGAGCATAAACTATGCTCTTAGGTCCTGTAAGGCCCCAGAGAGAAAACCAGACTTTGAGAAATGTGGGCAGTGCATGCACTGTCCATTTTGCTTAAAAGAAAGTATAAATAACAGCCACACAATTCTAGCAATGTGCCCTTGGCCCAGACTGTAAAATCCCAGCATGTCTCCATCGAAGTTCAGAGGCAGCACAATTATGGATGCCCTATGGATAGTGTAATGATCACCATGAACTTGTTCACTCTGTGCAAAGCTACAGATTGCTTTCAGCAAGAAAAAGAAAAGGAGCTTGAAACTATGTGGCCATGTGGATTTTGTTCTCAATCCACTTTAGGCTTTAAATTAGAGACATTAAATAAAGAGCCGGTATTATGGAAAAAGGCAGTACAGTAAAGTGCAGGGTCAGCAAACTCTGGCCCGCAGGCCAGTTTCCAACCCACCACCTGTTTTTGTAAACAACATTTACTGAAACCCAGCCATTCCGTTTGTGTACATAATGTCTATACCTGCTTTACTGCTTTGTTACAAATGGCAGAATTGCGGAGTTGCAACACAGAACATCTGGCCCTTTAAGAAAATACTTGTTGACCCCTGAAGCAGTGGATATGAGATTAGATCTCTGTGTGACCTTAGGCAGTTAGCTAATCTCTTTGAGCCTTGGGTTCATCAACTGTAAAATGGGATAATAATAATAATACCTATCCCACAGGGTAATTATGGTGGCTAGAGGACTTAATGCAATTATAGAAAGCAAGGAGGGAAATGGGATTTTAAGAGCTGGCACCTGAATTTTATTTGGAGATAAAAATTGCCCTTGCTTAGGGAAATCGGAAATATTACATAGTCCTTTTCATATAGGAAAGACAAGGGGTTGGAGGTGTTGTCCACAGGGAGACAGAGAAGTACACTGAGACCTGAACTCCACCATACTCAAGTGGGCTGGGGCAAAGGTGTAAAGGAAGGTAGTTAGGCGAGCCAGGGAGAGAAATAGGCAGGAGACAGGGCTGAACAGTTTGGCAAGCTGTTGAAAGGAGCGGACAAAGGTAACCAGTCAGAAACTCCACAGGATGAGGCAGCACACACTTCGTGAAGAATCCGGAAGCCCGATGCTCCACTTTCTCAAGTCTGGCCTATTGTGGCCTGCTCTCCCACCTCAAAGTTTCAGGAAGTGCTGCTCACCCTCCCCATGCCCTGTGTGAGTGATAAGAATGGAAATTAAGTGGCAGGGTGGGGGTGGGGGAGCTGTGCTCCAAGGCTGGGTAGACAGAACAACCAGACCCACTGGGGGAAGGAAGTGTAGGCAAGCTCAGCAGCACCACAGGGGTGGAAATTCACAACTGAAGGGCATCCCGAGAACAGGAGGCTGTGAGGGATGCTGAGGACTCTTAAGAGGGATGGGCTTCTTACTAGATGTGGAATAGGACAAGCAAGCTGTATTAACTCATCTCAAAGGACAGGGTGACCTCAGATGGCATGTGAGTTATGCACATCAGGAACTTAGCATGAAGACTGACACATAAAACACTTCCCTGATCTTTCATATGCCCTTGCCAATATGATTACTGTTGCCGTTATTACTTACCAGGAATCAGAAAATGTGATTCCCATTGTTTTTCTGTCTCATGAGCTCAAATTCTTTAATTACTTCTAGACCTCAGCTTCCTCATCTATAAATATAGGCATGATAATAGCTGCCCTGATGACCCCACAGAGTTATGGAAGGGATCAAATGGGACATGTGCCCCATGAACATCCCAGTGTAATGTGGCATCATTAAGAAATAGTTGACTTTTTGGTAAAACATTAACCAGTCTGACCCCTTAAAACCAAAACTTCAAAGATCTTGAAGCAGTTTACATTTTCTCCCCTCTTAATTCCAGGCAATAAAACTGCTGACCCCCTCAGAGCTGCATTAGGAGATATGAAGAGGTAGACAGGCCAACTGCAGCTCATGGTCCTCCTTTTCCAATAGGCTGAGACCATTTAAAGTGCACCTTTAAACCATCTTGAACCTTTCCTTCAAGCTCCTACTAAGTTAAACTTTCCTAACAGCTAACAAGTATATGGCAATCATTATATCCACTTGGTTTTTAGAATGAAGATTACACTCCTTTGGGAAAACAGATGAGAAAAATATAAAGTCATCCTTGAAATAAAGTTGTATGTAGTACCTGCATCCTGACCCAGGGAGGTAGGGTTCTTTCTTCAGAGGATGTCAGGTAGTGTTTAAAGAGAAACAGCAGGCCTATGCCCACACGTGGCCCAAAGTGATGACCCTGCCTTGAATTAGAATAAGCAAAGCAAACATGGCTGAACAGGAGAAAGTGACTGCAAGGGTTTCAAAAGAAAAATTCAAGAGAAACTCAACTTCAAACCATGACAGCCAACTTTATTTCGAGATAACAAATGAGTGAAGCCCAGACATGGATCATGGTGAGTGAACAATAACATTGAGTAAATGACTAAATAAATGCCATTCATATATCCCTCCTCTCATTCCACTCTCATCACAATCCTATGGGGAAAAAAGTGTTTTTATTTTATCACAGAGAAAACTGAGGCTTGAAGCAGTAAATAACTGGACTAAGTCCACACAGCTAGTAGGTCACTGGTTCAAAATACTGTCGGTCAATAAAAATGCAGTCCGGCGCCTCCCGAACAATGGTTAAAATCAAATGATTTTGCCGATACCCAACCAAGCACGTAAGAAAAATGGGTGCAATGACATAATCAAAGCCTGTTTCCAGGACGTTCAATTTTTATTAAGTCATTCAAAATTGCCCTCATGCTTAGTATTTATACTTTTATACCAAAAAGCAATTAAGATTTGACGTGGGCAAAATGTTGGTCTTCAGAGGTTCCCAGCCCTCACAGCAGTGCGACGTAATCCAATACTCCAAGGCAGTGGCTCCTAAAGACAATGCTAGTGTTGAGTTACAGAATTCGGTACCTGGGGCGGGTGAGACATAAGCCCTCTGTGTATAAGGTATCAAAGCCCCACTAAACTTACACTGAAATGCCGAACACAGCAACACCGGCCTCCTTACTCAACATCTGCTCAACAGTTTGCCTCTCCACCCGCCAGCAAAGGGAATGTGATATGGCCTTCTTGCTATAAAGCCTGAGTAGGCTGAGGGAACAACCTGAGCGGGTGCATTCTAGATGGGATGGCAGTGTTCCCTGATGGGAAGGCAGACCTGGGGAGAAAAGACAGGCATTGGTTGCCTTCAAGTTTCAGAAATTTTCTCTCCCAGCAGAATAGCATATGAAGCAAGTCATTTTCCTCCCTTCCGAGGAGTGATTTCACTTTTTTCAGACAATAAAATTCATGGAAAGTGAAATGGTTTGATTATCTTTAGCACCAGTAAATTTTATTGTAATCCATGGCCAAATATATTTATGTCTGGTTCTGATACACAACCTTAGCTTCTATTGTGCCGAGGAAATTTGACTTAAAAGACATGAGTCGTCAAGTCTGCCCCGAAGAGCTCAAGCAGTACTTTTCCTACTAGAATGTCCTGCAGAAGAGGCGAGACGGACAGACTGCAGAGGTGATGGAGGCTGGCTTCCAAATCTGCCACTCTCCGGGGGCCCATCAGCCCCATCATGAGAGCACAACCCAGCTGCAGAGTCTTCTTATTTTCAGCAAATTCATTCCATCTCCACCTCTTGGCCCACCCTGCTCTGAGTCCCTCCCCTCTCTACCTGTGTTTGTCCCTCTGTGTTGAGAGCTGCCGTGTTGTGGTTGGTATTATCTGCCTATATTTCAACAACAGTGACAACAGGGGTGGATCCAGATTTTGCAGGGCCTGAATTGGGTGGTGGTGGGGGAGGTACTTGAAAAAACAACACAGAAATATCTTAATTTTGCAACACTTACCAAAACATATAAACAAGAGAGCACACTGCCAGGGCTTTGAAAGAGACTTGCAGAAGGAAGGGGCCATAATTTGAATCATTAGTTTTCCATAAGTAATAATGCACGCTTATTAAGCAACATCCAGAAAACCCTCAGATCATCCTGCCTTGCCAGGCTACGACCTTCACTGTTTGCCATGTGATAATCTTCCTTTCACCCGGAGTCAAACACTTGAAAACCTGTCCCTGAAGAACACAAGGTTTGGTCTGTTCCATTCCTAAGAGATAATTTATATCCATTCCCATAAGGGGAGAGAAGGATGACATGAAACGTCATTGGGTCTTTATAGCTTCCTCAATATCATAAAGGAATGCTTACTATGACTTTTTGAGGTTTCTCTTGGGAAACAGGAGAAATCTACTTCTCAATGCCTCAAATAAGAAAGGAAGAATTACAACTCAATGGCCCCGCTCACCGCCATCTCAGACAGAAGAGAGAGATGCAGGATCAACAGCACTAACCAGATCATGTCCTTGAGGCTGACCTGGAATAAATCTGTGCACTTGGGTTACATCAGTACATAAAACAGACAATGATCCCTGGCGCTGTGGAGCTTAGATTCCAGCAAAGGGATAAAGGACAATAAACATAATAAGTAAATGATAAGAGTGTATTGATAGGTGAACTATTACTGGTAAAAAAGAACAAGCAGAGCAAGTTAAGAAGGACAGACTGCTAAACGAGGGCAAGCAGGCCACAGTGCTGCATGAAGTGGTCAGGCAGCCTCACTGAGAAAGTGACAGTAGAGGTAAGGAAGTTACCCTTCTAATATGTAAAGTACCTAACGCCCAGCAAAGAAGCCGCTTAATAAATATTAGCTGCTGCTGTAAAATAAAATAATAATCATAACGATAACAACCACAAATACCTTCTTGGTCTTTTCCCCAGAAGGTCTGGCAAAGCTATAGAAGTACGTAATAAAGTTAAACATTTATTACTTTTCCTTGCATTATTCTCACACTAAATTCTCCTCTAAAAAATTGATTTCTACTTATCAGATACCCTCAAAGTGCTGTAATCAACATGATTTTCAGAGAAGCTCTTGTAAAACAAACCATCAATCCAGATTACAAATTGCTATATTAAGATATCCTGGACTTGGGGCGCCTGGGTGGCACAGCGGTTAAGCATCTGCCTTCAGCTCAGGGCGTGATCCCGGCGTTATGGGATCGAGCCCCCACATCAGGCTCCTCCGCTATGAGCCTGCTTCTTCCTCTCCCACTCCCCCTGCTTGTGTTCCCTCTCTTGCTGGCTGTCTCTATCTGTATCGAATAAATAAATAAAATCTTTAAAAAAAAAAGATATCCTGGACTTGATAATCAGCTGTCCTTCAATCATAATTCCCAATACCCAAACATATTCTATAAAGTGAAGACTATCCGGAAACCCACCCTGAACTCACCCCTCTCTTTCACACCTAAAGAGACACATATCCTGGCAGGGCATATGTACAGACCTATGACTGGTGTCCATAAGTGTTGCGACCTATGGACTTATTTCAAGGACTGGCTCTTGGGAAAAGTTGTGAAGTTGGAACATTTTACCTTCAGATTCACAAAATTGCTATTGCTCACCATACCGCTCTCCAGCTACCTGGTATCCAACAAGTGCCTGACAACTCTGCCATCACCCCTAATCTTTGCATAGGTGAAGTTTCTCAGTGCTCTGATTTGATGTGATGGTCAATTTTATAAGTCAACTTGGCTAGACCACAATGCCCAGATATTTGGTCAAACAGTATTCTGGATGTTTCTGTGAGAGTGTTTCTGGATGAAATTTACATAAAAGTCAATGGTCTTTGGCAAAAGCAGATTGTCCTCCATAATGAGGGTGTACCTCACCCAATCAGTTAAAGGCGTGAATTGAACAAACAGCTGATCTCCCCCAAGCAAGAGAAAATTCTCCAGCAGACTGCCTTGGACTCAAACGGAAATTCCTTCCTGAGACTCTAGACTGAAACCTCTTCCATCAGATTTTGGACCCACCAAGCCTCCTCAATCAAATGAGGTGATTCCTTAAAATCTCTTTCTCTGTCTCAGTCTCTCTCTTTTGTGTGTGTGTGTGTGTGTGTGTGTGTGTGTGTGTGTGTATACACACACATCCTATTGGTTCTTCTTCTCTGGAGAATACCAACTAACACATTTGGTCATTATTTCCCCACAATAGACACCTGGATCTGGGGCCTTCCTGCACTGCTCTAGCCAAAATCGTTTTCTAAAGATAGAAAACCATTATTTAGATCACATCCTTTCACATTATCTGATACTAGTCTTTCATTGAACTATTTCCTTTGAACTATTTTGCAACCTGGTAAACTGTAGATAACTCATAGTAATGAAAATAATTCTTGTTTATAATCATACAAATTCTGACCTGTGTGGTAGAGGTTATATTTACTCCCCTCCACACTTGGGGAAAACCAGTTTCACCCCCATCTGCACACCCATTTCAATATTTTTTTAAAAGATTTTATTTATTTATTTAACAGAGAGAGAGACAGCCAGAGAGAGAGGGAACACAGGCAAGGGGAGTAGGAAAGGAACAAGCAGGCTCCCATCGGAGGAGCCTGATGTGGGGCTCGATCCCAGGACTCTGGGATCATGCCCTGAACTGAAGGCAGACGCTTAACGACTGAGCCACCCAGGCACCCCCATTTCAATATTTCTGATCTACAAATATTTTTGCTCTCCAGGTTCTCTCGCAGGTTCTAACATCTGCCTGATTCCTTCACTGATTAATGAGTTAAGTAAAATCTTTAATGCACATTCACTTTATATCTGTATCAGAGTCATAATATTACCATTTTTTTAAAAATTATCTCTGAATAGGTTCTGTCTCTTCTGATATAACAGGAATTTCTTTTTTTTTTTTAAGATTTTATTTATTTATTCGACAGAGAGAGAGACAGCCAGCGAGAGAGGGAACACAAGCAGGGGGAGTGGGAGAGGAAGAAGCAGGCTCATAGCGGAGGAGCCTGACGTGGGGCTTGATCCCGGAACGCCGGGATCACTCCCTGAGCCGAAGGCAGACGCTTAACCTCTGTGCCACCCAGGCGCCCCAGGAATTTCTTAAGTACATTTAAGATGTTTGCTGAATGAATGAACAACTGAATGAATGAAATAACGATTGAACATACATTTTCTCCAAGAGTATATAGGGATACTATATGCATAGATAGTAATTAAGAATAAAAATCGTACTTGAGTTCATGACATATTACTGTTACGTATCAGCTACATCACTACTGTAATTCTCTATACCTCATTTTTTCCCATCTGCAAAATGGAGGCAGAAACTCCCCTCAAGGGTTGTCAATAGGATTAAAATAAATAATCCATGACCAAGGCTTAGCACTATGCATGGCAGCTCTGTAAGTATTCAATAAATTGTACCAATTATCACCATTTTTAAACAGGTTGACCATTTGGACAATTGTGCACAGTCTATCTTTCTTCGAGCAGTCCCCAGAGTGCCCCATACCCAACAGGTGCTTCATAAAGTCTAATGACAGTGGTGGTGACCACAACAGTACCAAAGCCTCCCGGCCTGCCAAGCTTAATAAAGTGTGTTATCCATTCTTCCAGACCACTGCTGGAGATGTTACAGCCTGACCTTCTATTGATCCCAACATCGTCCCAATGGACCTTGTTCCATTGTAATTTATTACAACAGCCAAATTGAATCCACATGACAGTGTTCAGAGCCAATTCTCATTGAGGTTCTCCCCATCCCCTGCCCCCGCCCCCACAGCCCCCAAAGATTTGTGGAGACACTGAATTAGATGATTTACTCAATTCCAGATATTACAGCTATTGAATTCCTTTCTTTAATCTTGCACGTCCACCTAGAAAACGATAAAGATGGCCTGGCATGATTTGTTCTGTACTCTCGTAAATTTATTATTAATGTGGAGTCAGTAACCTTTACTTGCCTGCTTAGTTCTTCCCAGCCATGGTCTTTATCTTGAGGAATTCAAGTTGCTTGTTGCTACTGACATCTCCTATATTCCTCAAGCCTTTACTCTCAGTTAGAAAGAAGCAAGTCCGGAAAGATAGCTCTCTGGCTGCAGGCATTACTGTACATAAATAACAACAGGGACTAAGCAGACCCTACATGCAAGTTTGCCAAAAGATGTCTGAGCAAATTAGCGCCTCCCATGCACTGTGAGGCAATTTTAATAGCTAAAATTGACATTCTTGATTTTTCCTTCCCTGCAACAGAGGGATGGTGTCTCAGGCCCTTTCCCTGTCACAGCTCATCGCTTTTGTAAGCATTTTGGACATTATTTTCTACCTTCTTCCTCTCTCCCTGGGCTAGACTAATCCACTCTGACACTCCAATTGGGAGACTTATCTAACCAAAATAGTTTGTCAACTACCATAACACTTAGCACAGTCTCTGTTTAGTTCCCATATCCTTGATCATAGAGACTCTACAGAAGGAGAGAAGGGACTTTCAGAGACGAATTATTCAAAGAAAAAAGAACACCTAGTTTAAAATTCTAAGAGGAGGTCTGGTGGTACTGATGTGAAAAAAAACATATAAGCCACACAGAAATGTACAACAAATGCTTGAACTATAAACGAAAGTGAAATACCAAACCAAAGACACAATTACAGTTCCTCAAGAACTGTTTCCAAAGAGTTTAGACTTGAACATGGCAAATATCCTATATTTCCTTATGATAACTGCCATGTTTACCACAGATTTAAGTCAAAGATATTGTAAACAGAGCAAATATATACATTACTTCAGACACTGAACTACGTTCTGTATCTGTGACATTCAGTCAACTGCTATGAAAATTTTTCTAAAGAAAGGTTTAAAATAAGACAAAAGAAAATATGCAGATATGCATATAGGTATAAACATGCATTACTGTGACCAACCTAAATTAGTGAATAAATGTTTCATGCTATTTATAGAAACTTTTTTCCACATTATAAAACATAAATCTAAATTTTCCTTAAGGTTAAATATTTATTTTATTCATTGCATTATGTAATAAAAATGGATAAATATTCTATATAGATTTAAGAAATTCCATTTTTTCCATTTTTTTTAAGTTTTTATTTAAATTCCAGTTAACACACAGTGTCATATTAGTTTCAGGTGTACAATATAGTGATTCAACCCTTCCACACATCCCCTGGTGCTCATCACAAGTGCCCTCCTTAATCCCCATCATCTATTTAAAAGAGATTCTATTTTTAAAAACCTAATTTGACTTTTAAGAAAGAAAAACCAATTTTGTTATTTCTTTTAAAGAAAGATATATAATATAGTACTTACATGTAAACTAATTATTTTTTAAAAAGTAGTGCTGTGCCTTAACAAATAAATGATTAAACAGGATAAATAACAAACAATAAGAGGGTTTTCTAATTCAGGCTTGAGAGCAAACCATATGCCTCTGCACATTTCAGAATCTAGTGTGAGCTTTCTAAGGGAATCTGGTGCTCACTAAACTCACATGTTTAAAGGAATAGGCCATGAAAGAAAACACCTATGACACCTGCTGGCCACTCTCCAAACCAGTGCTGACTATGAATGCTAGGAAATGGAGGTAGATTGACACAAATTCACCCCTATTGCAAAATAATAATGACAGAAAGTCCTTTCTTCTTATTCTAAACACAAAAAAAGTGCTGGTTTGTTTTCCTTCTAAAAATAATTTAATGTCATCCTTTCAACACAATATATCAGACCCACACACACACACACACAAACTCCACACCCCTTTCCCTACCCTTCAGGAACTTTTCCTCTAGTCCATCACCAGAATGATTTCCCCTTTCTCACTTCCAATGTAACTTTGCTAGTTTAGCATCAAAGCTCTAGATTCTGGTCTTAACTCTGACTGGAGCTCACCTGGGGAATGTGTGTGATTTCTGGCTCTTGGAATCCTCACCTTCTCAACTAAAGCTAAGTTGAACTAGGCTGTCTATCCAGTGTTCTTGGGTGCTAACATTCTGCACTGTCACAACTCTGGCTTCAGGATAACCTGCCAGATAAAAGACCTGGGTGGTTATGATACAGAATGTTTCATAAATAATAGGATTTATCTTTAGAATGAACTATTGATAAAGGCTGTAACATGGATGAATTTCAAATGCATTATGCTAAGTGAAAAAAGCCGGATGCAAAAGGCTCTGTACTGTACAATTCCATTTCTTTTTTTTTTTAAAGATTTTATTTATTTATTCGACAGAGATAGAGACAGCCAGCGAGAGAGGGAACACAAGCAGGGGGAGTGGGAGAGGAAGAAGCAGGCTCATAGCGGAGGAGCCTGATGTGGGGCTCGATCCCATAACGCCAGATCACGCCCTGAGCTGAAGGCAGACGCTTAACTGCTGTGCCACCCAGGTGCCCCTGTACAATTCCATTTCGATGACATTCTAGAAAAGGCAGAACTATAGGGATAGGGATTGCCAGGGACTGGGGGCTGGGGAGAGGGGTTGACTGCAGAGAAGGCAGCACGAGAGAGGTTTCTGAGAGGACAGAACTGTCCTTTATCATGATTGTGAAGATGGTCACACAACTCTATACTTTTATCAAAACCCAGAGAACCGTATAACACAAAGAGTGAATTTTACTGCAGGTAATTTAAAAATCAATTTAAAATGATCTTTATGAAGTAATTCCACTTTGTTTCCAAGCTCTTTAAAAGAGTTGATGGATCCAGCATTAAATTCTGATTTTATATAAAGTAATAACTTTGTTGTGTACCAAAAGGGCTGGGCACTTTGTTCATTCAACAAATACCTCTTGAACACCTAGTCTTCTCAGAAGAATTGAGACTGAAAGTGAGAATGTAAGCTTATCCTCATTCTAAAGATAGGGAAAATGAAGCAGAGAAAAACATAAGTAACTTGCCTACGTTTAAAAAGCCCATAAGCTGAGCTGTCACAGTTCATGTTCTTAACAAACTGAATCTACAGACACATGCATGTATATGTACATGTATATGTGTATATGTTTATGTATAAACTTTAAAAAACAAAAATAGAGTTGTACTGTGGTGGTGAGGGTATGAGAAAATAGGCATTTTCTCTGATCATTTTCTATGCATATGTATCGGAGGCAGTTTATCTCAATTAACAAAATAATGTGAATCTCTTTCTATGTCCTTGAATATTCTTCTATAGTATAATTTCTATTGGCTGAATTTCCATGTAGGCAAATATCATCATTTATTTAGCCACTCCTCTACTTTATAATATTTTCACTGATCAGCCAAAAAGAAAAAAAAAATTAAAGAACTAGCTATGAACAAGGCTGTGGTTAAATCTATGCCTACCTCCTTAATTTTTCCTTAGGATGAATTGCTAGGTGAAGCATAAGTAAATGGCAGCTTTGGTCAACTGCCCCACATTTGTCTTTTCTCAGCTACCTGACATTTTATACCTGCTTCTATCTCTTTCAAAGAACGTTTCCTGCAACCTCTAATGAAAAGTTGGTAACATGGAATGGTAGCAAAGGATCCTTGCCCACCTGGCCAACCTTGTCTATGCCTCAAGCTATTCACAAGTTCACAAATATTCATAATTTGGAAAAAGCCTCAGTATATGTATGATACCCTTCATACGTTTTTGTAAGTCCGAGTATCATATGTGACCTAAAGAATGTAACTTCATATTTCAATGCTACAGAAAGAAATATCTCTATCCCAAGTCATATGACTTCTCCTAAGTCATTCAGTACCATTCATTTGAACATATCCTGTTTGCTTAGCTTTGCCCCATTCAAAATTTACTCACAAAAAAGCTACCAGAACGCCATAGAACTTGGGAAGACCTCACCCTTGGGAGCAAATGATTTACTTCCCATTGTCTGAAGAACGTCTGAGGCAAATAGTAAGTAAAGCCCTGAAAAGAAGTACACTTTGTTGAACTCCATCAAATATTTGGAATATATTTTTTAAAAATTTCAGTTGCCAAGAAGGTTGTTAAATGGTAGAATTGCCTCTAAGCTATAATAACTTGTGATCTACACCAGAGCTTATCAAACTATACCTCATGGGCCAAATCTGGCCCACACGCTGTTTTTGTAAATAAAGTTTTATTGGAACAGAACCATTCCTATTGGTTTACTTGCTTTGAACCGCACCAATATGTTGGACAGACTTGTTTATTCTTCTATTACATTTCAATTTTCCAACTAACACTTATTAAGCACCTGCCACATGCCAAGCACTGTGCTTGGTACTAGGAATAAAAAGATAAGTAGGACCCAGTTACTTCCTCTGCTGAGCTCAGCGTTTAATAAGGAAACAGACACAAACACAAAACATCACATTTTAGAAATCTTATTTATGCAATCTGAAATAGTACAATCTGAAAACTAATAAGGGCTCACTCCTATATTTTGAAACAATGCAAGTCCCCCTACAACTATAAAAATTCATCAAAACTCCCATGGTTTCTAAGCTGAGCAGTCAAAGGCAGTGGAAACTGCTTTTATTATAGTTACAAGCCATACCACTTTAGTGGGCCAACACTCCTTGTCAGTATCCTGTGAACTCTACTACCATTTAACTTGCCTCTGGATTTCTGTAAGAGATTTATTACTACTGAACAGTTATATTAATATGCATTTGTATTGGTTTTCTCTTGCTGTGTAACAAAATACTATCAATTTAGTGGCTTAAAACAACTTCCACTTATCAGCTCACAGTTCTGTGGGTCAGAAGTCCAGAAGTCCAGCACAGTCTGGTTGGGGTCTCCGTTCAGGATATCACAAGGGTGAAATCAGGGTGTCAGTCAGAATGAGTAATTATCTGGAGAATCTACAGAAATATCCACTTCCAAGCTTATTCTTGTTATTGGCAAAATTCAGTCTCTTATAGTCTCAGGATTGAGGTCCTTGCTTCCTTGCTGGATGTCAGCAGGAAACACTCTCAGCCCAGGGGCTGTCCAAATTACTTGCCACATGGCTCTTTCCATCTTCAAGTCAACAATAAAGAACGTCTCACACAGTGAATCCCCCTCATATTTTGAATCTCTGACTTCCCTATCTCTGACCTTAGGACCCAGATTTAAAAGGTGCATGTGATTAGGTCAAACCCAGTTAAATTATATGCATTTCTTAAAGTCAACTGTGCCATATGACATCATCTAATTATTGGTGTTGAATCCATCATATATATTCATAGGTCTGGGCATTATTCAGGAAATACACACCAGAGAGGTAGGAAATCAGGGGGCCATCTTAGAATTCTACCTACCATAACACTTTGTTAGAATTGTAAATTACTTTTATAAACTCTAATTATATTATCCAAGAGCTGATTACATGTTGGTGTTATTGCTGGTTCTCAAAAATCAGCAAACTAAAAAGGAGATAAGTGTGATAAAATATTATGATGAAGGCCCCAAACTGCTATACACTGTGACATTAATCTAGAATTCAGTTTCTGTGAAAAGCAGTTATATCTTTTTAAAGCAGTTATATCTTTCAGTTTGCAAAATGTAGAGTATAATCAGGTAAGGATAAAGCAAAAAAAAAATGACAAGGAGACTGCAATATCAGTACATTATTAAGGTGCCCCTTACCACAATGACTGTGGCATTATATGCCCCAAGAACATATCATCCCTAATTTACATTTATTCTTATGGGAAACTTAGACCATATAAAAGTTGTGAATTAGGAACTTCTCTCTACAATACAACATGATAATTGCTAATACGGATATGCGCAAACTCCTCACAGCAAAGTAGAATTCATTGCCAAACACGGGATAAGTAAAAAAGACAGACAGAAAAATTTCCTTCCCACATAAATAAGGTTGATTTAAATCAAATGGCCTGGGGAGTATGTGGGAAGAAAAATGGAATCATCTCCAGACTGAAATATGTGAAGGCTCAACTACCTCTAATCCCATATCACAAAACAACAACAGCTGGCAGCTGAGATTGACAGATGTGTCAAGATGCCTGTACCCATTAGGGTAGCAGCCACTGTCAGGGCACTCTAAGCATTTTTATTTTAAATCTTCAAGGGATTTTGCAGGTAATTATAAACAAACCTTTAAAAAATCCATCATGCTGAAATGGAGTACAGAAAATAAGATCTTAACCCAGAAGCAAATATTTATTTAAAAGAGAATTTGCCTCCCCTGGCTCAGGATCAGCTCTCTCATTGAATAAGAATCAGTTCTCAGCATGATCTGGCCCTGAACTGCATTTTGAAATAACACAGATAATCGCTCCTGCCACTTGCAAGTCACAAGGGACTAGAAGAGAATATTTATAATATGGAAGTCAAAATGACTCTCAAACCTTAATTATAAAATACATTTTATTGCTAGAAGACATAAAGAATAGAATAGAAATAGTAATTTCTAACTGTGAAATTTTTTCCCCAAATGGGGCAGGAGAGTGTGGTCCATCTATATTAAATTACTTTTACTTCTAATTCCACCAAATGCCCTGTGCTGCCTTTTCCAGTCAAGTCTTTACAAATGCTATTCTCACTGCTTTGACTGGACAACACCTCCTATCCCTCAGCTCTTGATTTAGTCATCAACTTCTCCAGAAGTCCTCCTTGGCCCTCTCTACTCCCAATAGGTGAGGAACCCCCTCCTATGTGTACCATGTACCTGGCTGACATTGCACACAGCACACACTGCCCTGTAATTGAATCTTTAGTGTTTTGTGTTTTTTTTTTCTGAGTGTGAGCTCCCAGAAGGCAGAAATTATATTTTCTTCAGTAGCCTATGTAACCCCCAGTGTCTGCAGAGCATCCCGACCATTACAGATGCTGAATATGTTCTGTTGGATGACTGGATGGTACACAGGAAGGGAAGGCAAGCTGGACAGAATAAGGCAATGGTGCCCAAGGCCTCAGATGTCATCATCAATGTCATCTCTAAGAGAAGGGCAACTTCAAATCCCTTAGCAATCCCCACGAAAAAGAAGGCCGGTGAATTTACTGTTTCATTAAGAAGCATAGGTTTACCAAAGAGGCCAGCCACATCTCTACTCAAGAGATGCAAAGTGACCTTCAAAACACCACTTCATTGGAACACAATGGACTTCTTGCCAATAGGATCAATTGGTTAAAATCACCAAGCTGGTTTTTACCTAGGTCATTGCTAACAATGGGCTAATATTGCCAAGAATAGGAGGCACACATGCTTCATGATTACTTGTCCTGTGAAATTTAATTAGTACTAGAAACTCTGGCATCAACTTCAAGCCATGATAAAGATACAGTACATTAAATGATGCCAGAACAAAGATGTTCTGCTTAGACCCAACAATATGCAAACACCAATAGCCACACAAACACAGAATACATGTAGAGACTTTGTTATATAATGTAGTAAGTTAGGATTTTCTTATATTTTCTAGACTGAAGAAGGCACTGTTCAAAAAAAACTGGCAAATCACAAACACTAATCTAGACAATTTATTTTAATTGCAAATATTTAAGCAACATATTAGTTAAAGCTCCAGTCAGTCCAAATGACTAGATAAAATATATTAAAAAATATATTAAATGTGAATTCAGAAATTAGAGTTTTAGCCCCAAAGGCAAAGTCAAGCACATTTTAAAAAAATAGCCTTAAAGGTCACTTTTCCAAACAACTAGAATGCTGGCATTTAGCCAAAGAAATTTAAATTAGGTGATACCTGCTGGGTGACCCACCACTACTCTGTCCAAATAAGATTTTTTTTTTCTATTATAAATTCCCTATACCATAGCTGACCAGCACCTCTCTCTAAATTAGTTGATATGATCAGTGTGGTCAAAACAGTTTCAATAATTCTAAAAATGTTAATAATTCAAGAATGCTATATGTACATCAAAAATATAAAATAGTTCAAAATCATACATACTCATATGCACACATACAAGATGTTTACCTCTGTAAACTTCTTACAATGATGCCAGAAAAAGTGTAGCTAAAAATGTTAATCATATTAGCTGAGATAGTATTCAGAGATATTGGAGAGAAAAATGCCAGTTATACAAAGTAAAAATCATTTTAAGGAATACTATTTCAAGAAAGAGCCAAGATGGGTTGGACAGTCCACACATGGGAAGAAATGGACTGCTGTAGAGTCCTTTCGGCCTGGGTAACTATTGCTTTGGAGGGCAGGCGATGTCTCTTGTGCATTGCAGGATGTTTAGTAGCACCCCTGGACCATACCCATCAGATGCTTATAGCAATCCCCCTGCTGTGACAACCAAAACTATCCCCAGACATTGCCAAATATTCCTGGGGTGGGAAGGCTGTAAAGTGCCTGCCAGCTGAGAACCCTGCTTTAGATCCACAACCACCCTGGTTGCAGCTCCAACCCTTGGGTGCCAGCCCAGTTCCTGGCTTTAGATGCAGAGTGAGCCCACCAACACTGGTAGGTGGGCAGCTTACTTCAAGGTGGAGCAGCCTCCCAGACTAGCTCCTCTTGGGACTAGGTGAGGAGTCTTCCAAATCATGAATTCATCTGTGACTCATCCAAGAGAGCTGCTTAGAAGACTCTAATCACCTTTTGAGGTCTTGTTCCTTTAAGCCAACTACCAAAACAAAGTGAAACTACTGTGATAGCAAAAATGGTGCAATCCTTTGAAAACAAAGCAGCAAAACAATCCAATTGCTTAAAATGATACATGAAGAATCTCACCGGGGAAAAATAAACAGAAACTAAAGGTCATCACAATCTTTTTTCTAAATATAGCTTAACATATATATTAACATATTTTTAAATTCCTGAACTGATGTCGTATTTTATTAATTTAATTGGTTTCCTACTTTTCATCACACTATTGAGTAACTTCATCTCTGTTGGTTTGGTATTAAATATAGACATCCTTGTATGTTAACCTCAGGTAAATTGCTCAAATTATAGTTTAGCTAATCTCTAAAAGTTAATGATCCCACTTGCCTCATGAGTGGGGCAGGATCACAAAACAGAAAAACACCAGAATAATGTGGTGGTTAAGAATAGCTCCATCACTTCCCTGCTGTGTGACTTTGGGCAAGTTACTCTTTAAACCAGTCTCTTATTTTAAAAATAGGGAGTATGGTAGTACCCATGTGCCATTAGGTTTGTTATAAGGACTCATAACCTAATGGTGCAAAACTCTTAGCACAGTGTCTGGTGTATAGTAAGGGCTCAATCAGCAGCAGATAATTCTTTTGTTATAAAAAATTATCATTTGCATGGTTATAATTAAAAATGGTCATGAATAATCAATAATTTCATTTTATCACTCTCACCAGAATACCATGCCTCTGACAATCCAATAAGTTAGAAGTGGGAACTGGAGGAAGAAGCAGTATTCTCTGCAGAACAAGACAGTATTCTTCATAAATGTCACATTTTCTTTTTATTAAAAAGGAAAAGGAAGCAAGAGTAGCTAAGTTCCCTTACTCAAGCCTTAACCCCTTTTTATCTTGTCAGGGTAATGGACCCAAAGTTGGAGGTGTTATATGTGGGTAGGACAACAGTCATTTCCCCATTCTGTTTTACTATCCATGGGTTGGTTCTATCTTGCAGCCTACATAGAACATAGTGTACTGGGAACAATGAGTGAGTCTGACATTTCACTGGGGCAAAAGACTCCTCTCATAGCTAACAATATTCGTGGGCCAGGAGTGGATCTCAAAGCGGTTTCTCTTCTCCCAAGTCCTCATTCATTCAGAATTTGCTGATATAATTTATTCACCCAATGTATATTGATTGAGGATCATCACCTGCCAAGAATTATGCAAGGAGCTAGAGGTATCTTGATGACTATGGTTGGGGCACTCACGGAGATTAGCTGTGGGAGGGAAGCCAACATTCACTAAAGGGATGCAGAATTTCAAACTGAGCCAAGAAACAGTTCTTTAAAAGTGTAAAACCTCTCCCAGCCTGCCATGTCAGCAAAGACTTCCCCGAGTAAGTGACACAAGAACTGAGTGGAAATCTCTTGGAATCACATTTCCCAGTTTCTTTTTAGGGCAGGTCTGGTTAGATCCTGCCGATGAGGGGCATCTGTGTGAAATCTGGAGCTCTCTCTCAGGACTTTAAATCTTAACCAACAGTGTGATGTAAGAGCACCAGGAGGAGGGTGAAAGGGCAGCCATCAGCAGAGAAGATGCCTGACCAGACATTCCTGGTTATGAGATCACGGCACTCTCTCCTTTCTCTTGGTCTCCTACAGCTGTCCTGGTTCTTGATCACTCCTAATCTGGTTCTACCAGCCAGATACTGGGGCTTTAGATATCCTTGCCGTAAATTCCCTTTTGCTCAAGGTAGTCAGAATTAGCTTCTGCTGTTTGCATCCATCAAGCAGTTTGCTTCTGGTAATATACCATGTTGCTCTCCATTATGCATGTCTATCTCTCCAACCAGACTGTCAGCTTCCTGAGGACTGGAGAATGCCTTATTTCCCTTTGAGTCTCTAGGACCTAGAGTAGTGACTGACGTACACATAGGAAAACATTCAGTAAATGCAAAAAGAATATGATTTCCCATATGTTCAAAAAATAGGTGGTTTGCTAATAATAAATATAAAAGTGCAACTGGATTTTTAGCACCAAGAAAGAGCTCAGTTCAGTCAAAAAGTCCTCCGTAACTTACACCAACTTTACGCTAACATGGAAATCTCTATGTTCTATAATCATCTCCTCGGATACTGTTTTTTGATAAACTTCATGAAGAAACCCAGTATGCTAATGACCATACTCCTGTAGCATCCTTACCTCTGAGCTTATCATCATTCAGAATTTTCACCGCCACACTTCCAAATTGGTAGAACAGAGCTGCTGAAGTGGGCATGTCCATAGGCGCCACCCCCAGAAGCCAGTTCCACTCACCTCTCCTTGCCCTTTCCAACCCACAGGGCAATCCATGAAGCCCAATAGACAGCTAGTGAACTTGGGTTTCAGAGAAATCACCATCTGTTTTTCTCCCCCTAATAAATAAAGTACCTCTGTTCTATAAAGTGGGACTGAGAACTAGAATGAAAATGGAGATAGAATTTTTGTCCAATTTAATGGCTTTTTAAAAATTTCTTGGGTAGTAAGTTTATGTTGCATGAGCTACATAGCAGTCTGAATTTGATCTGGTTCAAATAATGCTACCATGTCCTATAATCCTGGGCATTATACACTTTCCAAATGTACAATGTCATCAAGGTTTTATGACATTTCCAACAAAAGCTCAATAGTCAGGTAGCACTTCATCAGCCGAAGTCTGAATTCAGGTATGAGAACAGAATGCAAAGTCTGCAGCTTGAAAACTGTATTGCTCCTCTGACTTCAGCGTCACAGCCATAAGCGGATACTCCACTGAACAATTTTCATACATGCATATTTTTGTCCCCTACTAAAAGAACTCCATATCTGGGAAGTATGAAGTAGAGACAAAAATATAGCAGTAGAACCAAAAATCCAGGCTCAATGACTGCTGTTTTCCTACAAAAGCTTGCTCAGAGATATTCTGTCACCTGGGGTTCTCTGTTTATTCAACTTTACTTCCTTCCTCAAGTAACAAAATGCTTAGAGCATTGTGTCCACACCTGCTGCCTAGACATGTGACCCATTCACATGACTCATGGAGGACACAAGATTTCTGAGACCCAGGGCTCTGAAGGCAAAACTGACAGATACGAGGTGCAAGCCTAGCTTCACCAGGTTAAACATGGCTATGAAAGGAGCATACCCATTTCTACTGGCATCAAAATACACTGCTCATTGCCAAAGAGTCTATAAGAAAGAAATATTAAGTAATACTACATGTCTGACATTGATATAAGTTTATTATTTCTCCCATGCCAACACACCCTAATCCAAAGCTTATGCTGTTCCAATCCAGGCCTGCCCTAAAAAAGCCAATTATGCTGAATGTGGTCAAAACTTGAAGGAGTCTCCAGTCCCAAAGACAATGTTTCATTGGCCCATTGGCTTCTGTATTAGGTTCCATATTTTGAGTAGGTTTCTGAAATGTGTGCATTACTTCTTTGGGTATTATCTCTCCTTTACATTGCGGGTATAATAGAACTCCTGCCCCTTCGCTATGTTGCCAGTGTATTATTTCCTCCTCAAACGGATTGGTTAACACTCAGTGAATAAAGCTTGAAGCTTAAGAACCTCTCCGAATACACATGAAATATTTCCTAATCCATTATCTACGTTGTTTAAATAAGTATGGTTATAATCATGTTGCCCAAAGGAGCCATAATATACAATTGGCTTTGTTCTAGAACTTCCAAACTAGTTCCCAAACCTTTAAGCTTTACTTTTGGGGCAAAGTATAAAATTTTGCAAAATGTGCATATCAGCAAATGTCATTCGTCACTTAAACACTGAAAGTACCTTCCCAAATTCTTTACCGAGAACATCAATGCCATTTATTCCTCAAGAATAACAGGGGCGCCTGGGTGGCACAGCGGTTAAGCATCTGCCTTCGGCTCAGGGCGTGATCCCAGCGTTCTGGGANACTTTACCGAGAACATCAATGCCATTTATTCCTCAAGAATAACAGCACTTAGTCTCAACTCCTCGTGAAACAAGCAACTGTGATGTTCTTCATTGATTGACACCTGGTGTCATCATCATAAAACTTGAAGTTCATCATTGGCCATCAGGGAAATTCAAATCAAAACCACACTGAGATACCACCTTACGCCAGTTAGAATGACAAAAATTGACAAGGCAAGAAACAACAATTGTTGGAGAGGATGTGGAGAAAGGGGATCCCTCCTACATTGTTGGTGGGAATGCAAGTTGGTACAGCCACTCTGGAAAACAGTGTGGCGGTCCCTTAAAAAGTTAAAAATTGAGCTACCCTATGATCCAGCCATTGCACTACTGGGTATTTACCCCAAAGATACAGACGTAGTGAAGAGAAGGGCCATATGCACCCCAATGTTCATAGCAGCATTGTCCACAATAGCTAAATNTTCCATGCTGGTAACAAATGGGAGTTTAAAAAAAAAATCAGAGGGCATTCTCCACATCTGGATCCCCTACAATAGAAAAAATGAGTTGCTAAAGGAAAAAAGGAAAGAAGGGCCCTAGACAGATCAAGCATCTTCTGTGTTAGGTGACTGTAGTCATAACTTATTATATATTCTCTCACTGATTCCAATTAAGTAATAGGTGCAAACGTTAGTCTTTCCCCACCAAAAAGAAAAAAAAATCAGTGTGGGTTCAGCAAAGTAAGATGTACTAAAATNGCGGGGAGTGAAGCATGAGAAACTGTGGACTCTGAGAAACAAACTGAGGGCTTCGGAGGGAAGGGGGTGGGGGAATGGGATAGGCTGGTGATGGGTAGTAAGGAGGGCACGTATTGCATGGTGCACTGGGTGTTATACGCAACTAATGAA
>NC_048221.1:23656111-23796420 GCF_002007445.2 Ailuropoda melanoleuca
AACTTATTATATATTCTCTCACTGATTCCAATTAAGTAATAGGTGTAAACGTTAGTCTTTCCCCACCAAAAAGAAAAAAAAATCAGTGTGGGTTCAGCAAAGTAAGATGTACTAAAATTTACATAAATAAAAAAGGCATCTAAAATATCTTTAAGACCCACAGAATACATTGCTCAACCCTCCATAAGGAAAAAAAATTAATTAACTTTTCCTAGACTTGTTATTATTTTAGATGTATATATAAATTTGTATAATTATCTCTATGTTTCAGCTGGAAAATATAAAAAGAATCATCACCATTTAGTTTTCAGGCAATCAAACAGAAAATTCATCAGGCCAGGCTAAAAATGGCATGATACAACCAACAGTAAGTTAAATACCAGTACGTTAAAAGTTTACACTTCCTAATCTAAAAGCTTAAAAAAACAGTTTGTTCTCTTCCATATGCTCAAAAATTTCCCTGAAATGACAACACATGGATGATACCAATCCCCAACCTAAAGGGCTTATGTCAGTTACTCACCTTCTTCTGAAGCACATTGATTTTTCTTTCCTTCACTTCTAACATATCCTTCATGTCTCGAATCTCTCCAGCCAGTGTCCCCTTCTCTTCCGTGAGGTCCTGCAGCTGTTTTGTTTTTTTATTGAGAAAAGATTCTTTCTCCTCCAGTCGTAACCTCAGCGCATCTACCTGAAGTCAGGAAAAAGAAAGAAGGGGCAGTTTTACACAGCAGTCATCAGTAACCATCCATCACATCCTGGCAGGGAGTGGGGCATCAGTGTGCCTTTTCAGCACAGCATGGTCAAACCATTGCTCATGCTCATCCCAATGCCATGTGCTTTAACAGCCTGTATCTACTTTAAAGTCCTGTTGTGTATGTATCTGAACAGTGACACTTTTTTAAATATAAGGTATATATGAAACATAATGTGTCATGAAAAAGTAGTATGTCTCCCTGTTGCGAATCCATAAGCTGGAAAACAAGCACACTGATACTCCGTTGTGCAGGGAGGGCAGAACACTGCTCATGCTCTCCAGCATCCTCCAGGAGTATGGAGAACACAATGAGCCATGCCACGGACATCTGGAAGAACAAGACTGACAAGCAGAGAAACACTCCTGCATTAGAAAAATACAGGTTGCCAAGAGGAAGGAAATGCTATGAAAATGACCACTCTCCAGTGTTATGAAAGACTGCTTTCCAAATACTAAAGGAAAAAAAAGATACAAAAAAATCCTATTTCTACCTTAGCTCAAAAATTAGATTATTACAATTCCTGCTTTTCAAATGTCAGTAATAAAGTGAGGAAACATAAGCTTTATTTTTTATACTTAATATTCTGAAGACCATGTGCAAAAAAAAAAAAAGTTTACATGGGTGATGTGCGAGTTGGGAATAATGGAAGATTAATCCTCACCCTCCATACCAGAAATCTGATAGACAGTAGCTACATCAACAATCAAGAAGTAGTGAGGTAAGCATGTTACTTAGAGATATCAAAACAACCAGGCAAAAAGAGTTAAAACAGGTTGTATTGGGGAAGAAGAAATGGAATAGAGGTAATTAAGGGTCTGCTGCATCTCATCACAAATCTTGTTGAGCATTTTTCTATTATACTACCAACAAACATAATTTGGATGAAAACACACACACACACACACACGAAAAATTTTTTTTAAAAAGAGGCAGGAATACCATAGTAAGCCAAAATAAATAGATATGTAAATACTATCAGGACACAGACTCAAAAGGCAACTTGGAACGCTGGAAAGGACACTTTGGTTTTAGGCTGGATTCTGCTTCGATCTAGCTAAGAGAATCAGGACAAATAACTCCCCCAACAGCCTCCAGCCTCAGTTTCCCTATCCACAGAACAAAAAGGTTGGAACCCCCTAAGTGCCTGACATTTTACGATTTTAAAGACAAGAATCAGTCTTCGGTAGAATGCATCAGGGAAGGATGATGATTAGAAACAAAAAAGCTGTCAGAGTAGAAACTCCTTTTCTTACCCCTTTCCAAGAAAGGAGCACCAAAGTTGTGTTTCTAAAGGTCAAGGATGATGGAAGGTTGATGAGTAGAGAGTTTCTCTAGTTTCTGTCCCAGAGAAGAGGTCCCAGCAAGGAAAGGGGTGAAACAAGTGCTTGAAGCCCAGTTGGCAGAAGGACCCCAAGCACATTTGAGACAAGATGGACATGGTCACCCTGTAACCGCACAGGGTGAAAACAGCAGATTCCTTAAATATCTGATGGCTGTGCCTCTTCTTACATAAGGGCCATAGAAATCTAGGGGCTGGGAAGTGAAGGGGATACCCATGTCCTGGGGATTTTCTCTTGACAATGAAAATTCATGCCAGCTGCACTAAAGCTTAAGCATCCCAGATTCTCAAGTGGCCTTTGTTTAAAGTCATCTCCATCTACCAACCTAGAATAACATCAGTACTTCTCTTTGGGGGTTCATCCTATGTGGCAAAAAAAGAAATGTGATTTTTAGTTTATACATAAAGGATGGCACTCCAGATTATAGTAGTGGTTATAAGGAGCTACATTCGATTGCAGAGATTTCCCACCGGCTGACCAGGACTCAGTGTGAATTTGAAAAGAAATTGTGGGTCCCATTAGCCCTGCATTCTAGCTATCAAAGATGGATGGTCTATATCTGGACTACGGGAAACACTCAACATCCAAAACTGTGATATAAATAAATTACAATATGGGAGGTAGTAAGTGGTGCTGGAGAGAGTTTAGAAAAAAGAGACTTGATAAATTGATATGCTTAACATTTGTTAATAAATAATATGCTTAACATTTACTGTGCCTTCTTGCCATGTGTGATCTATTAGTGCCCTGTCACATCTTCCTGAGCCTAGAGGAGACAAAACCCTAGGTTTAAGAATGCTTCTCCAGGAGTCAAATAGAGAGCAAGGATGCCATGATCAACACACTGCTCGCAACACCCAAACTCTAGATGGTCTTCTGTTTGGGAGTTTATTTTCCATGCACCCAAATGCATTTATTAGCTTCAAAGGAATTTGAATCATGACCTTCAATCACTTCAGGCTACGCTTATGGCTTTGCAGTCTCCTAGAATCAAGACACAAGGTTTAAGGATTTTTTTTTTTAAATAAAACTTTGACCTGAACTGCATCCAATTCTCAACCAACATTAGCCCAGTTTGCAGTAAGCAAGTATGACATCATTTCTAAAATCAAATTTTAACTTCCAGATGGTGCAAAACCACAAGCAGGCACACAGGCCTCCTGATGTGCAAAAGTTTAAATACAGGGAAGATCAGGAAAGAAAGAATACAATTGATTAAAAATTAGAATTTATAGTTCCAAATGGAGTTCCCCTCACAAATATTCAGATTTCACTCAACAGTGTACATCATTTATAAAAGAATCAGAAAAGCCTTCAAGGTTAGATTATATTCCAACATCAGGTAGAGACATAAAAGTTAAAATGTTTGGGAATATGAAATACCTTTCTCTGCCTCTTCACTCAACACCAAATAATTTTAAGGGTCTTGACTCTCTCTCTTAAACTTTGGCAGTTGACTCAATAATAAAACTTGGCAAGGCAAAGAGCACCATCATTTCCCAGAAAAACAAAAGAAAATTAGAAGTGTATGATATAGTCAGCGCACAAAGACCCATAGGTTGAATTTCCAATTTTTACATATGATTTAACCGCATGGGAACTAGTCACCTAATGTTAAAACTAGGACAATCTTTTCATTTTAGGATTACTCATTCCCTTCTGATCCAGTTGTATGTGCATTTGTGTGTGTGTGTGTGTGTGTGTGTGTGTGTGTGTAAGAGCATGTAACATATGAAAATTAAACCTTTTATCTGACAGTATAAAACATGAAACATTTATCACTTCAGCTCCAGGTAATAACTTGAAAGAAAAGGTCCATGGCAATAAAATTGGCAAAAATTGCCAAAATCAGAGTTAAATATTATTAATCTTTATGTCACCACCCAGGAATTATAAGCAGTTCCAATGGTGAGGTATGTTTCTAGAAGTGCTATACATAAGCCTCCCAACCTTTCTGCTGGTATTTTACACAGGCTTCAGAAACAGTTTCAATGTTGTGAACAAACACTAAGTGCTACTTGATGTGCCATAAATAATTTTTAAAAATCAAACGGTTCATTTCAATCTTAAAATGACTACAGCAACACTTGAGGGGGAAAAAAAACCCTTGAGAGGGAAAAAGCGGCCACTTGAAAATTTTCACAGATTAAATACTACTTACTTGACAACACTTCAGGAATTGAATAAACACACTATCACAAAGAACAACTTTAAAAGAATATGAAACTGGAACACTCGCAGAACTCCCAATATAGTTTTATTTCACATTCAAAATTTCATTTGTTTGTTTTTCCTAATAGCCGACTTGGATTAAGGGTATATTTGAATTTGATTCAACTCGCAATCATTCAAATGGGGAGACAGTTTCAAGTTGAAAGTATGCATAATGTACACAGCCTCCAAAGTCACAAACACTAAAAATAACCTAAAATCGAAAACTTACTGTAGTGGTAACCACTAGTTCTCACTCATATCCAATTCTCCTTTCCTTCCTGAATCCAGGGAAGATCTCCCTTCCCAGCCCCTTGCAGGAAGATGGGGGTATGTGTTTTATTCATGGAATGTAAGTAGAAGTGACATATGCCACTTCCTGTCCATCCATCCCCACACTCTTTACCTTACTCAGAGATCTTGAAGGCTACATTTTCCAGATGGTGGAGCTACAAGATGGCAGAACCCCCATAAATCTGGATCCAAATGACCATGAGAAACAGGATCACTCCCTACCTTCTGCTGCTCTAATCCTCAACCCTCAACATGGGTTGGACTTATAGTATAATCTGTCAAACCACTAGGAAGTTATTATAATTTCCACTGGTTTTGCTAAGGAGTAAGCACCTTAAAACTAGAAAGGTTTGTTGGTCTAAGAGATTGCTATAAACCTAAAAGAAAAAGGGCCATTATTCCTCCCTTTACTGTAGGACCTCAAAATCTACTTTCCCCTATCCCTTTAACCCCAAATCCAAAGAAGGCGGGGTGGGGAATGACAGAAAGCCAAGGACAGAGCTAAACAGAGCAAGTAGCAGAATCTGGGGAGTGGACACTAGGGTCAAAGGTCAAGATCTTGGGAGGAGAGAGAAAGAGATCAGAGAGGAAGAATCCCCTAAAGCACGTTGGTTTGAACTTCCATTTGCAGAGACAAGTGGCCCAAGTGGACAACTCTGTTTTGCAAAAGTCTCTGCATTGCAAATATATATGTTCAAGCAATCGTGGTAATGGCCATGGACTTACCCACAGGTCTTCCAAATGTCAGGAACACAATAAGGTGTTAGAAGCAAAATGAGGATAATAACAATACCTCCTTCATCAAGTTATTTTGAGGATTAAATTAAATAACATGCAAAGCACTTAGCACAGTGCCTGGCACCTAGAAACACTCAATAAATCTTTGCTATTGTTATTATACTATTCTGCTTTCTACAACTACTAACCCAGTGATTTATATACTGTAGGAATGCAATAAAGGTTGCTAATCAGCAGCCCTCAAGAAAAGTGGAGACTCAGCAAATAAGATTTTGTGCTCTAACATGTAGCAGGGTGTTATATTGTCTGTCATTTACATTAAAATATTTCAGCATATACTCTATGATATGTGTGTGTATGTGTGGAGGGGTATAAAGGTAGGTGGGTGGATGGGTGTATTTCCCAACTGGAAATAAATTCTCCAGGGGTAGTTAATTAGCCTATGAAAGACTTTAATTAAAAGCTGACATGCCAGAGTCAGCTACCAAAAGTTCCAAGATATTCTTTATATTTGACGAACACCTGAAATTTGGTCAATTAACATAATTGATGTGAGGAGTGATTTTTCCTTGGTGATGTGAGTGGTGTTTGAGACGTGTGGATTGGCTAGAAATGCTACACAAGTACTCCTACTCTTCCAAGAGCAAGATTTAAGATGGTTTGTCCAATGGAGATATGATGCAAGCCACATCTGTAATTTTAAATTTCCTAGTAGCCATGTAAAAAAAGTAAAAATAAACAGGTAAAATTACTTTAATATATTTAATTTGACCCACTATATCCAAAACATTATTTGACCTGTAATCAATATGAAAAATATGAATGAGGTATTTCACATCCTGTCTTCTTCAAAATCCAACATTTATTTTACCCTTTCAGCATATCTCAATTAGGACTAGCCACAATTCAGGTGCTCAATAGCCACATATGGCTCAAGCTACCATATTGAACAGTGAAGGTCTATGACTAGTAAGCACAAAAATTTCAAACTTTAGATTTCAATATCCCCTGCATATAAATGCTTCAGGGAGGATTATGGCCCAACAGCAAACAAGGTTGGCTGAGCTCTACCCAGAAAATATCGTCGCATTGACCTAGCTAGTGTAAACCATTTGTGGCCTCAAAAGGATAGACAGCTGGAACTTGAAGGAGCACTCTGAGAGGCTGTGATGTACTACCAAAAGGCAAGGTCACGGGGTGGGAATCCTACAGCCCTCCTTTGTCTAACCATCAGAGGTTTTGATCTTTACCAAAGAGAACCACATGATTGCCAATGATCTAACTGGCTTCGTGATTCTATTAGCACGGTCTATCTGGGATCTTGTTGAAGAGAAGAATTCAGAATAATCATTGCTTTTTAAAAACTCTTTTTATACCAATCCTTAATTACAGCAAAAGTTGCCTTTCAGAAAAAATGTCCTTCAGCAGCTGCACCATCATATACCAGCTATATAGATAAGACTATGTCCATCTCTTACACTATGCTTGGTTGAGTTATGCCCTTCTACTCTTGGATTTCTGCAGCTATTTTTATTTCAGATTTTTCCTCTCCATAGGAGCTTTTTTTTTTAAATCTACAGTAACTAGAATTACACATTCATTTAACAAATATTAAGAATCGATTTTGTAGCATGCATTGTTCTAGGTCAGAGATACAACATTTTAACAAGGCCATCAGGTCTATGAGTTATTGAACCACATATTTGTGAAGTTGGGGGTACAGTAGAGCAAACAAGTATTATGTCAATATCATCAGTAACACAATTTTTAGAATAAGTGGGAAGTAATACAAATATAAAATCTAAAAGCCTATGTAAAATATTTATAAAAAACTGGAACGACAAAGGCTAATTTGTGGATATTTTTATTTATTGGTAAAAATGTATATGTGCATATACACAAAATAATAAAATTCATGATTTAGCAAATATCAGCTATTGTAAATCAAACCTGGACAGACACTTTGATATTCAGTAAAATGGTTTATTTAACCAATAACTGCTCTTTACTGTGCAATCTTGGAACACTAAATGGTCTTCATTGATCTTTAAATCCATTGTGCTTTATACCTGCTCCACTGCTTTCAAGATAATTTTGAATAAACCTGGGTCTTTAAAAAAAGGCTTGTAATACTAATAAGTATGAACAGATGATGTATATTCTCTTTTAAAAAAAATTTTTTTCTAACTTTGTCCATTAAAGAGGCTTAGAAAGGGTACCTGGATGGCTCAGTCAGTCGAGCATCTGCCTTTGGCTCAGGTCATGATCCTGGGGTCCCAGGATTGAGTCTCACATTGGGTACCCTGCTCAGCAGGGAGTCTGCTGCTTCCTCTGCCCCTCATCCCATGCATGTCTCTCTCTCTCTCTCTCTCTCACCCTGTCTCTCTCTCTCTCTCAAATAAATAGATAATCTTTAAAAAAGACAGGCTTAGAAAAAGTGTGAGCACCTACCCAAAATGTCCAGACTGTGGTCTTTAAAAACCATATCTCACTAAAAGAAATCAGTTTCATGGTAGAAATGCTTAATTTTAGATCTGTGGCAAGAAACATACAAGGTGAATATAGAATACTTTGTTGAACCAGAAAGTAAAATTATTAAAGGCCAAATAGTCTTTTTTATTGGCCATGCCTGGGACAGTTGGATGCTGTTGTATGAACAGACAGGGGGCAGGAATAGAGTTTGGGGAGAGGTAGGGAGCTACAGCAGTCAACCAGAGGAGAGACAGTAGCTGCCACACAAGGATGGAGGTGATAGAGAGGAAGACCATGGCTGTACTTGAGATATATTTTGAGATACAATTAGAGGCAGCTGGCAGAACTGAGGGTTTGTATGTATAGAGATGAAAGGAAGGAAGGAATCAAAAATAATTCCTGGCTGGAGTAACTCTTTAGATAATGCAATTATTGCCTGTGCAGGGAAAGACTAGGGAGAATCAGACTTGGGGGTAGGAAATCAAGAGTCTGAGATTACATTATGCATAGTATGAGATGCAAGGAAACATCCAAAGGTAAATGGTTATATAACTTGGAGGACCCTAAGACAATAGAACCTCAACTACAGTCTAACTTCTGTGTGGATAAGCAGTCCTGTAATTATATCTACATTCCTCCAAAAGACTAATTAGGATATCTACTGCCCACTTACAGATTAACTCCTACTTAGATGCAACTGTTTGAGACCAAGTTAATAAACACTTGTAAAAAGATGACATCAATACAGTTGAAAACCAAGAGATATCCCTTTCCTAAAAAGATTCCTGGTTTTTTATCTTTATTTTTAAGGTTTCTCTTCTCCACACAGTCATGAGTAGCAAGAGATTTGGTCATTTCTAAAATGCCCTTAAGTTCCTCAAGACGAATGTCAATGATGTATTTACTGTCCTGTTGATCACTGCAGTCAGTAGACTGATAATGACTGGGAAAAATAGGGCTATATGGTTCTGCTTCTGTGGGCTGGCTTTCCTTTAGCAACCAAAAGCTTATGCATTTGACCAAGGGAAAAACCTATATTATATTTTAAGGTATTTAGATAGCACTGAAAGAAACAATAATGGCTGTATTATAAAGTGCTTCATAATTTACAATATACTTTTCTCTTAAATTATAAGTCTGTTCCCTTATACAATTTCAACTCAAAAAATAAAATTCAGGGATATTTAGTATTGTATAACCACATGCTGTGCTTATAAAAGTTAAGTTACAATCACCAGCTTGTTAATAACACAGTTGAGATTTTCAGGTTGTAAAGATGCATTTTGTCTTACCTACCTGTCAAAAAATTTTACCCAAGACCCACATGCCACCTACTTGAAGAAAACAATGCTTGGTTAAGAGTGCTTCATATCACCCACATGGAAGAATTCATATTATATGTGGGTTAATAACCCAGCCAACTTTATAAAGCCTGTTTTCATACTTAAGTTTTTGGCTACTTCTTACACTAAAATTAGGTGGTTTTAAGTGACTAGTCCAAAGTTCAAAATTTAATGTTCAGTTCAGTTCCAGCAAATTTCTGAAAACACATGGGAATTGTAACTCATGTGTTAATACTTAAAGTTTTTGTTAATAAAACTTCCAACACTAACCTTACCTCATTGAACTTACCTCACTGGTTTTTATGCTCACTATAAAACTATAGCTGTCATAATATTTTTGAATTACTACAAAAGGAAGTAAGCCATTCCAAAGTCAATGTTATTTTGCAACATGATGATAGTTATAAATTCAAAATACTTAAAACCAATTTGCAAAGCTATCAATCTTAGTACCTCCTAACATTTAAAAACCCCATCTTCAAAATATTCACTACTATCAAAAAAACAAGTTAAGAAAACACCATGTATCATTCATATTGCAACTTCCCTTCAAGTAAGCACATTATATTTAAACAAGAAGATGCATTTTAACATAAAATTTTAAAATACTGGTTCTACTTAGATATATCATGAACTTTCTAAACTATCACTGAAGCCCAAAGAACTTGAATCACTGATAATTTAGTACCAAGATTAAGGAATAATTTTGTGATCTCAAGGTCAGTGCTTTTCAATAAATCCAAATAAATAATCTCCATCTAGGTATACTTGACTTGTTTGTCAATGACTGAGAAATTGGGAACTGTAGTCATTTTATTTAAAAATGAATTAAACCCATATTTTAAAGTCATGTCTCTCAAATCAAGACCCAGACTCCAGGAAGATGGGCACTTGTGTTGAAGGATACATGAGTTTCCTTGAAGAGTTGTTTTATGTTGTCTTTTCTTTTTGATGATTATCTCAAAAGTTAAAATGAACTTATTCTGGATCATGTAAACAACCCCTCATAAGCAAAAATTGTTAAGAGATTTCAATATCTGCCTTTGTGTTTGCATTTAAGATTCCTTTGGGGTAAAATGGAGAAAGCACAGAAGGACTTCTTATTTCTCTGATATGTTACCTTAAAATTTTTGCCATTGGACATCATGATGGCCATGTAAACAAGGGGTTCATCAGAACTACAGAAACAGCAATCAGTGAGGAAAGCAGGGTAACACACAGAACAGCACTATGCAGACCTCCTGAACTAGCACCTGAGCCATAATGGTTGGCATCATAGTCATATCAAGTATAAATTAATGTCCAGCAAATAATCCTTTTCCATATAAAGTTAATATCATTAGTTTAAATTTTATAGGCTTTGGCACTGTATTTTCATTTAGTGTGTAATTTTGATTTGGCTTCATAGTTCTGTAAGAGTTATAGACATGCCTAGTCTTATCTTTGTGCCTAATTAAGTAACATAAGTAATAATTATTACATTAAGCAATATTGAATGTCTATAACATTCTTTTCATTTTTTTCTTTTAAAAGGAATTTCTTTTTCTTCCCAAGTGTGAAACAACCTGCTCTAAGTAAACAGTATTTATTCTTTGAAAGCTTCCTGGGTGTTGTGTAAATATTAAATGGAGGAATAGAGGTGTGTTCCATGATCAAGCTAACTGGGGAAATGTGGCTAGCTGTCGTAATTTATGGTGGACATTAGCATACTATGTTTTGACATACCCTAACAAAGATCTTATGTAACTCACCTTTTCTGGCATCTGTTTAACCGCAAAACCTTTGTTTTTCTAAGAACATATAATAATATCCTTCAGAAATGTTTAGGAAAGATTATTCTCGAGTATCTTTGAGCCATCAAATTTTAAGGCATGGCATAGACATGAGATGTTTGAGTGTGGTGAAATGAGGACACACCACTGAATTAGATTCAGAAGGCCCTGGCTCAGAGTTAATTAAATATTTTTAAGATGTCACCTGTGCCTCACAGTGTGTTAGGTGATGCACCAGAGTGTCTTATGCATTTCTCAGGGCCACCTGGAAGGGAGGTATTGTTTACAAGTAAAAATACTGAAGCTCTGAGGGCTTGTAAGGCTAACTCAGTAGACTGCATTAAAGCCCTATCTTCTGGTTCAAGATTCACTCCACAAGTCTGCTTCCAGGTTCACTCATGGCTCTGCTGGCACCTGGAGGTGGGGCCTTTGGGGAAGTCACCTGCTTCTCAGGGACTCAGGTACCACCTCTATAAACCAACACAATTCTGTTCAAAGTCTAAAGTCATCACCTACCCCAAATTTTTATGATGCCTGAAAGTGAGTGATCCAGATACTAAAACAAATTTTAAAACTTTGGTAATTAAAAGAGTTTGGCATTGATGCAGAAGGAAAAAAAGGAAGTCCAAAATTGATTCATATACTTATGGAAACTTAAAGATTTATTTATTTATTTATTTGACACAGAGAGAGAGAGAAGAGCAGGGGGAGGGCAGAGGGAGAGAGAGAACCTCAAGCAGACTACACAGGGCTCGATCTCACAACCCTGAGATCATGACCTGAGCCAAAATCAAGAGTTGGATGCTCATCCGACTGAGACATCCAGATGCCCCATACTTATGGAAATTTAATATATGATAAAAGTGAGATTTAGAGTCAATAAAGAAAATATGGATTATTTAATTAATAATGACTGAAAACTGACTATCCACTTACAAAAATAATAAAGATAATGCCTTACCTAACTTCTAACCACAAAAATAAATTCCTAATAAAGAATTAGATGTAAAAAAATTAAACCATGAAAATTCTAGAAAAAAATATGGGGGCTCTTCTTTTTATTTCTGAAGTATATTAGTCCCCTCTGATCTGCAGGGATATGTTCCGAAACCTCCGGTTGATGCTTGAAACCACAGATAGTACCAAATTCTATATATACTGTTTTTTCCTATACATAGATACCTATGATAAAGTTTAATTTATAAACTAGGCTCAGTAAGAGACTAATAACAATGTCTGATGTTAAAATATAACAATTATAACAATATACTTAATAAAACTGATGTGACTGTGGTCTCTCTCCTCTCTCTCTCAAAATATTTTTTCTATCATACTCACCCCCTTCTGTTTGTGATGACATGAGTTGATAAAGTGCCTACGTGATGAGATGAAATGAGGTGAGTGACATAGGCATCGTGACATACCATTAAGCTCCTATTTACTTTCCGAAACCATGGAAATCAAAACTGCAGATAAGTGGGGGAGTACTCTATAGAAGTACTTTCTGAGCAATAGAAAAAGCTTAAATACCATAAAGGAAAAGACAGACAAATAAGATTAAATAAAAATGAAAATGTCTTCATGAAAAAAGACAAAAGGCAAACTGTAGGAAATATTTGCAAAAGCCAAATGTAAAATGCAATGTGGGTTCCAGTACAATACGTTTCCAATTGGTAACGACAGAAGGAATATGTGCTAATGTGTACATAGAATATTTCTGGAAGAACACATAGGCAAATAAGTAAGAGTTTATTAAATGTCTACTATATGCTCAGTTGCATAGGTGATTAAAAACAAGGATTAAATTAGTATTAGTCAGTTACACTTGTAAGCTAACCAGGGCATCTCACTGACTGCTCTGGGGAACTTAGAATAAGGTAAATCCAATCAGGCCCAGAGCTCCCAGAAAATCAACTGATCATCTGCCTTTCCAACTGACCTCTTCTCAGGGCAGAAATGCTGCAGTTAGAGAGACAGGCAAGGGCACAATCTTTCCTAGAAGAATTACTGTGGTGGTACATATTATAACTGCTATGACTCTTTATCTAATATATTATTAATACATTGTTCAAAGCCAAGTAAGAGTAATAGCTATACACAGAGCTTCTTAAGCTAGACTCATCAAATTCATATCTTAACCTATTAATTATATATAATACACATTTACATATAAATGATATATATTATAAAAACAAAATATACTATTTGCAGCCATATATTATATTACACAGTGGCAAATAATAACTCTATTCTCTATCCATTTCTAAAATGCTCTGAACATTGGAGCACATCCACAGAGACAGCACTCACTGAGAGACACCCCTGGTAACAAAGGAATTGGCTGATGCAATTTCCCTCCCATGCCCCTCAGCATTAGTACAGGTCCACTTCTGGGAACCAGCCCAGTGCAGACACTCACTACCTAGCTTGCTTACACCAAGCCCCACACTCCACACTCCAGTGGAACCACACCTAGTCACACGTGCCTCAGTCCCAGCACAGCAGGCCCCCTCCCCCCAGATCAGCCCAAACCCTTGCTCACACCAAATATCCCTATGGGAGAGCTCCAGCAGTGATGGCGACAGGTCTCATTTCACAAGCAGACCAGAGCACACCTAGTTAAAACATGCCATTCAGGCCAGTGTCCAAACACTGCCTGCAACAAGCAAAAAAGAGCCTCTGCAATGACTAAAGTACAAAGTGTCCAGGACAAAACAGCAGAGCACAGGCAGCACACATTGGAGATATTCCCAGAAGTGCCAGACCCTGGGGAACAAGGGACACCACATGGCAGGGCACTACAGGACCTCTTCTTCATAAGGCTATTACCCTCAAGAACAGGAGATGTAGCTGACTTTCCTAACACAAAGAAACAGGCACAGAGACTTAGACAAAATGAGAAGACAGGGAAATTTAACATAAATGAAAGAACAGGACAAGGTCATGGCCAGAGATCAAAACAAAACAGATATGTAACATGCGTGATAGAGAATTTATACGAACATTCATTGAACTTAAGAGTGGAAGAATAAGTGAGACACTTAACAAAGAGATAAGGAATAACATATCAGAGATAAAGGGCTCAATAAAAGAAATGAGAAACATGCCTGATAGAATGAATCCTGATGGAAGAAGCAGAGGAGTGAATTAGTGACCTAGCAGACAGAGTAATGGAAAGTACGCAAGCTTTACAAGAGGAAAAACAAAACAAAACAAAAAAACCAGAATTACGCAAAACGAGAATAGACTTAAGGAAATCAGTGACTCCATCAAACATAGTAACATTCATATTATAGGAGTCCCAGAGAAAAAGAGAGAGAAAAGAGGGAAGAAAATTTATTGAAGAAATAATAGCTGAAAACTCCCCTAATCTGGGGAAGGAAACAGATATTCAGATCTAGGAGGCAGAGAGAACTCCCATCAAAATCAACAAAAGCAGATCCACACCAAGACATTTGTAATTAAATTGGCAAAATATAGTGATAAAAGAAAAAGTTTTAAAAGCAGCTTGAAAAAAGCAGACAGTTACTTACAAAGGAAAACCCATAAAGCTAGCAGGGGATTTTTCAGCAGAAACTTTCCAAGACAGAAGGAAGTGGCATGATATATACAAAGTGCTGAATTGCTGAATGGGAAAAATCTGCAGCCAAGAATACTCTAGCCAGCAAAGCTAGAATAGAAGGAGAGATAAGAAAAGAAGGAGAGATAAAGAGTTTCTGAGACAAACAAAAACTAAAGTAGTTCATGACCACTAAACCAGCCCTGCAAGAAATATGAAAGGGGACTTTCTGAGTGGAAAGAAGAGACCAAAAGTGACAGAACCAGATGGCTTCATAGAAAAATTCTATCAAACACTTAAAGAAGAATTAATACCTATTCTTCTCAAACTATTCTCAAAAAATGGAAAATGAAGGAAAACTTCCAAATTCATGCTGTAAGGAGAGCATTACCCTGACACCAAAACCAAAGACACCACTGAAAAGGAGAACCACAGGCCAATGTCTCTGATGAACATAGATTTAAAAATCCTCAACAAAATACGCATAAACAGAATTCAACAATACGTTTTTTAAATTTATTTATTTTTTTAAAGTTCCATAACTTATTACTTGCATATAATACCCAGTGCACCATGCAATATGTGCCCTCCTTAATGTATTGTTGAATTCTCATGGGATAGGCTGGTGATGAGAACTCAACAATACATTAAAAAAATCATTCACCATGATCAAGTGGGATTTATTCCTGGGTGGCAACAGTGGTTCAATATTCACAAATCAATCAACATGATGTACCACATCAATAAGAGAAAGGATAAGAACCATATTATCATTTCAGTAGACTCACAATAAGCATTTGACAAAGTTAATATCCACTTCTAATAAAACCCTCATCAAAGTAGGCTTAGAGGGAACACACCTCAACATAATCAAGGTCATATATGAAAAACCCACATCTAGCATCATCCTTAATGGAGAAAAACTGAGAGCTTTTCCCTTAAGGTCAGGAACAAGACAGGGATATCCGCTCTCACCACTTTTATTCAACATAGTACTACAAGTCCTAGCCACAGCAATTAGAAAACAAAAAGAAATAAAAGGAATCCAAATCAGTAAGGAAGAAGTAAAATTTTCACTATTTGCATATGACATGATACTATAAATAAAAAAACCCGAGACTTCACCAAAAAATTGCTAGAGCTGATAAAGGAATTCAGTAAAGTCGCAGGACACAATATCAATGTACAGAAATCTGTTGCATTTCTATACACAAATAATGAAGCAGCAGAAAGGGAAATTAAGGAACCAATCCCATTTCCAATTGCACCAAAAATAATAAGATACCTAGCAATAAAACTAACCAAAGAGGTAAAGGACATGTGCTCTGAAAACTATAAAACAATTTCTTAAAGAAATTGAAGACAACACAAAGAGATGGAAAGACATTCTACACTCATGGATTTAAAGAACAAATATTGTTAAAATGTCTATACTACCCAAAGTAGTCTATACATTTAATGCAATCCCTATTAAAATATCAACAGTATATTTCATAGAACTAGAAAAAAAATCCTAAAATTTGTATGGAACCACAGAAGATCCTGAATAGTCAAAGCAATTATGAAAAAAGAAAAGCAAAGCTGGAAGGTTCACAATTCTGGACTTCAAGTTATATTACAAAGCTATAGTAATCAAAATAGTATAATACTGGCACAAAAATGGACACATAGATCAACAGAACAGAATAGAAAACCCAGAAATGAACCTGCAACTATATGGTCAATTAATCTTTTACAAAGCAAGAAAGAATATTCAATGGGCAAAGAACAGTCTCTTCAACAAATGGTACTGGGAAAATTGGACATCAACATGCAAAAAAAGAAACTGGACCACTTTATTACACCATACACAAAAATAAATCCAAACTGAATTAAAGACCTAAATGTGAGATCTGAAACCATGAAAATCCTGGAATAAAATACAGGCAGTAATCTCTCTAATATCAGTCATAGCAACTTCTTCCTAGATATGTCTCCTGAGACAAGGGAAACAAAAGCAAAAGTAAACAATTGGGACTACATCAAAATAAAAAGCTTCTACATAGCAAAGGAAATAATCAGCAAGACTAAAAGGCAACCTATGTAATGAAAGAAGATATTTGTAAATGACAGATCCAATAAAGTGTTAGTATATAAAATATACAAAGAAACTTAAAAAGTCAATACCCAAGGGGCGCCTGGGTGGCGCAGTCCTTAAGCGTCTGCCTTCGGCTCAGGGCGTGACCCCAGCGTTCTNAGTATATAAAATATACAAAGAAACTTAAAAAGTCAATACCCAAGGGGCGCCTGGGTGGCGCAGTCCTTAAGCATCTGCCTTCGGCTCAGGGCGTGACCCCAGCGTTCTTGGATCGAGCCCTACATCAGGCTCCTCCGCTGGGAGCCTGCTTCTTCCTCTCCCACTCCCCCTGCTTGTGTTCCCTCTCTCGCTGGCTGTCTCTGTCAAATAAATAAATAGATAATCTTTAAAAAAAAACTCAATACCCAAAAAAAACATGCAATCTAATTAAAAATGGGCAGAAGATATGAACAGATATTTCCCCAAAGAAGACATCCAGGTGGTCAACAAATACATGACAAGATGCAAATCAAATCTACAATGAGATATCACAATCACACTTGTCCGAATGGCTAAAATCAACAAGAAATAAATCAACAAGAAACAACAGGTGTTGGCAAGCTTATGGAGAAAAAGGAACACTTGTGAACTGTTGGTGGGATGCAAACTGGTGCAGCCACTGTGGAAAACAGTGTGGAGTTTCCTCAAAAAGTTAAAACTAGAACTACCCTACAATCCAGTAATGGCACTACTGGACCCAAAGAACGCAAAAACACTAATTCAAAGGGATACATGCACCCCTATGTTTATAGCAGCATTATTTACAATAGCCAAGATATGTAGCAGCCCAAGTGTTTACTCATAGATGAGTGGATAAAGAAGGTGTGGTACATACACGTACACACACACACACACACACACACACACACAGAGGAATATTATTCAGCCATAAAAGAGAATGAAATCTTGCCATTTGAAACAACATGGATGGAGCTAGAGTATATTATGCTAAATAAGTCAGTCAGAGAAAGGCAATTGCCATATGATTTCACTCATACATGGAATTTAAGAAAAAAAAAGAATAAAGGGGGAAAAAGAGACAAATTAAGAAACAGACTCCAATTAAAGAGAACAAACTGATGGTTACCATACGGCAAGGGGTGGGGAGATGGGTTAAATAGGTGATGGGGATTAAGGTAATGAGCACTGGGTAATGTATGAAATTGTTGAATCACTATATTGTACACCTGAAACTAATATAACACTGTCTGTTAGCTAACTGGAATTAAAAAACAAACAAACAAACAAATAAATTGCCCTGAACACAATGTCATCAACAAGAAAATTCTGCAAAATGCCTACACTATTTCCTCAATATATTCTTATGTTCCAATGTTTCAAATTCAGCCAAATATTTACTACTGAAATAGTTTTCACAGATTTGCTTTTCAAAATAATGAAAATACTTCCATCCTAAGATATTCAGAAACATGTTTTACATACACAAATAACTGAAGGAAAAGAAGATTCACTACTACAGCTCCATTGTAACACACCCTCTAAAGTGTGTATTGAATTTAGGAACACATTTTCACTTTTAAGCCAAGTTGAAGCTTTACATCATTGACTTTTAGGAAGAGCATAAATGATTCTGAAATGGGTGGTAACACCAAGTGCTGCACAAATTTACTTTGGCCAGAGCAAGAAACTGTTTTTCTGTTGGGACTTGTTACGGACTCTTCCAATTTATAAGCATTTTGTTACTAAGGAACATGGAGCTGGAAATAAACACAGCTCCAGGAGTGAAGAAGACAATTGATCAATCATTATAAAAGCCAATTAAGCTAGAAACAAGAACTGCCATGACATTTAAAAAATTCAAGTCACGCTAAATACATTCATTGCTCATTTTTTTCCATAAAGAGAAACAAACAGCCATCCCTTTCTGTGTTCACCATCATTGCTCCTGAAAATATTTACCATGATCACAGCATTATTACAGCGGGAAACATTTTGGTATGGAAAATCTGTTTCATCCTGCAAATTTTCTATGTGTGTATGTGTGTGTGCATGCACACGTGAGCATGTGCTGTATGCATGTAAATCAAATTACCATGTGAGCAACAAGTCAACAATATTCCATTGTATTATTCTTGCAGCAGTGCTTTCTTTGTTTAGAGTCCTAGAATCTTGAGAGAAATCAAAAGTGACCTGCTCAAAGAGTAATAATCGGTGATTAGAAGCTCCCACCATTTTCACATCTGTAAAATGAGGAGGTTGAACTCACTGATCCAGTTCCAATTCTGACATTCTGTGATTTTATGATTCTATTTTGTTAGTTCATATTCTGTAATACTGGAATTTATCAGACCATCCACAAACTAAGGGACTGTTATTTCTGAGTAGGTTGATATCCTATAAGCAAACCCGGTCACTAGGTATTTACCCATTTAAAGAGTATGCATTTTCAGTGCAAGCTAAGCGGGAATACAGACAGCACTTTGCATCACATTTGGTCTTGCAAACAAAGTGTCTTGAATAGAAATAACTAAAAATCATAGTCCCACCTTTCACAATTACCAATTTTTTGGGGTGTGGGGGTGGAGGGATGTGCTGACAGCATCAAATCTAGCCAAAACACAAGAAATACCCAGAAATGAGAGAGATAATCTAAAAGGAAGTACTGTCTGAGCCAGAGGGGGAAATATATGTCTAGAAACTACAACCTTCTGATGATGGAGAAACCAAATGCACCAAGCAAGCTTGCCACTCTACTGCATCTCAAATACAAGTAAGTTTATACAAAAGACAAGATGACTAAGGATGTGCCAGGACAAACATATTACCAGACTCCTTCACATCCATATCCAGGCAGAATTTGTCTTTTAGAAGCTATCAACATTAACCAGCTTATCCTGATTTCTTCTGTAGATTAGGAAGTTGAACACAAAGGAGGGCATTTCTTCCCTCCTAAGTTTCTTCACATCAGGCATTGTAGGGAAGCATATAAAGGACCAGAGGCATGCACAAATACCCCCACCCTATCCCAAAGCATTCCCTACAAGAAATACATGCCTCGCTGGATAAAATAATATGTTTGTGTCCCATTTCCTTGGTCTCTTATGGAACTCTTTCAATAAGACTGCCATGCATCTTAGAAAATCTCCTCTGTTCATCATCTCAAGGTTCTGTTCGTTCACTTCACATGCCCACTCCAGGCAACTAGAAGTAGCTTTATAGAGCCTGGTGTTAAGAAGGACCCTTAGGGGGGTACCTGGGTGGCGCAGCGGTTAAGCGTCTGCCTTCGGCTCAGGGCGTGATCCCGGCGTTATGGGATCGAGCCCCACATCAGGCTCCTCCCCTATGAGCCTGCTTCTTCCTCTCCCACTCCCCCTGCTTGTGTTCCCTCTCTCGCTGGCTGTCTCTNCTGTCGAAAAAAAAAAAAAAATCTTTAAAAAAAAAAAAAAAAAAAAAGAAGGACCCTTAGGCCAGAGCCAGACTTGGTAAGAAGATTGGCAGCACGAAGAGGTGACGAGTTGTTAGGTACAGAAGTTTGGGGAACAATGGGTAGGACTATAGAGTCTCTCTGCATCTAGAACACTCAACCCTGAATCTTCACCCTTACATACATGGTTGATCCCCTGTTCTTAGAGTAGGATTTTCTTGTGCATCCTCTGATCTTGAAAAACCTACTTCATATCTGTAGTGAGTTAAATGATGCCTCCCCCCAAAAAATATGTCCCTGTTACAGAATTTGTGAATGCGACTGTATTGGGGGGGAAAGAAGATCTTTCTAGAGGTAATTAGGGATTTATAGATGAGATCATCCTGGAGTATCTGGATGGGCCTTAAATCCAATGATAAGGACCCTTACGAGAGACACATGGAGCAGAAACACAGATAGAAGAGGAAAAGAAACCACACAAAGATGGAGGAGAGGTTGCAATTATACAGTCTGAGTCAAGAAACGCCTGGAGCCATCAGAAGTTGGAATAGACAAGGGAAGATTCTCCCGTAGAGCCATGGAGGGAGTGCAGCCTTGCCAACACCTTGATTTTGGATAACTGGTTTCCAGAACTGTCAGACAATAATTTTCTGTTGTTTTAAGCCACGAAGGTTGCAGTGATTTATTATGGCATCCCTAGAAAACTAATGCAGTATCCTCTTTCATTCATCCACTCACTACCAACAACCAATGTTCATTATTTTTTAGGGTAATCCAAAGATAAATACTACCCTTGCTCTCCAGAGGCCTATGTTCTAGAGGAGTGGCATATAAACCGACAACCATGACAGAGAAGTGCAGAACTCTCCCAAACAAGTGCTGAAAGTAAGGGCGCCTGGGTGGCACAGCGGTTAAGCGTCTGCCTTCGGCTCAGGGCATGATCCCGGCGTACTGGGATCGAGCCCCACATCAGGCTCTTCCCTATGAGCCTGCTTCTTCCTCTCCCACTCCCCCGGCTTGTGTTCCCTCTCTCACTGGCTGTCTCTATCTCTCTCGAATAAATAAATAAAATCTTTAAAAAAAAAAAAGTGTTCTCAGAGGATGTAACATCTGACCTGAGTCTGGGAGAATAAGTTCACAGGGAAGAAAGGGCTGCACACGATGCCCATGGGATGGGCCAGCAGGACAGAGAGGAAGTCACCAGAGAATGGAGCCATGAAGTGAGATGACAGATCCTAAAAACTGTGTATACCACATTAATGAGCTTGGCATGTTTTCCTGTAGGAAAGACAGGAAATCTGTGGAAAATGCCTTTCCTAAACACGTAAAAGATATATGAAGGTTTCTTTTCCTACCTTGGTTGCACTCAAGAATTCAAAGTTCAAATTCATTCCCAATATAAACACAGCCTTTCTGTTCCAGATCCTAGATTGCCATCCCACCTTGCTAGTGACATTTGTAGGAACTTTTCTTCCCCTCAAAACTCTTTGCTATGTGTAATCCTAGCATTCCCCAAAGAATTTCTAGAGCAAACCAGTTCTACAAGTACTCTTGTTTGGGGGGAAAAGGACTGGAAGTGGGGTAGGGGCAAATGTTCCACGGTAAAAAAAATATATATATATGGGAAATGCTCTTCCAAGAATTTACAAAATGCTCTGAGAAGTCCACTTTAACTTTGGTTCATCAGCATTACTCAAGCTTATTTACCTCTAATGCCCTCTTTCTTATAACATCCTATTAATATCCAAGGGAACATACTGTGGAAAATGCTACACTAGAATAATGTTATTTTTTAAATGTAAGTTTAATATTATATTCTACGCTCAGCAGGTTCTCAATATACATTGTTAGTTAAGCTCACAGTCCGAATGTTTTCCCCTTTCCTACCCAGAACTCAACACCTTTATCAGAAAACATGGGCCTGAACAAATGCCCTCTGGACCACTCAGCAAGCACGGACCAAGCACCCATCTCCAGAACACAGTGGTAGGCCCTGGAAACATAACATGTAGAAGATGGTGTCTGTGCCCTCAGAAGTTTGACACAGCCACACATTATGCAATATGATTTAATTCTGCACCTGACAAAATAACCACACAATAAAAGTGGGTTAGAGTAACCCCAGTGGAAGGAGATCTTTCATCTTGATTGCTAACAATTCTAAGTATTGTTTGCACAAAGGGGCTAAATAGCCTATAAAATTTACCATTTTCAAATACCGAATTTTGTCAGACTCATAAGAATCCCCACAAACTTGAAAAAAGGCATTTTCTGAAATATCTCCCTTCAGAAGACCAGGGCTAGGGTTTACACCCATGCCATTTTCTATATATCCCCTGTCATCATTAGTTACTTTCATTAGCATTACCTAGTTGCAATATATTTATGCTTGCACCATGGTACAATAAAAGCTGTTAAAATAATCTCTTGGTTATTTCATGACTACACATGCTATAAAAATTATAAGGAAGATGGAATTACAAGGAAAGGAGCCTAAAAACTCACTCTCTTACCTCTGACAATAGTTCTCAACATAGTAATTTTGGAGTAAATCAAATTGGGGGGGGGGAAGAAAGCTTCTTCTGTTTTTCTCTTCTTGGTACAGTTCTGAATGCAAAGTTATTTTCCAGACAGAGATGAATGGAATTCTGCTCATTCTAATCTCTATAAAAATTTTAAAAATAAAGATCCATTTCATTGGATAGGATGATGTCTGCTCATGAAAAGCAGCCGTTTTCTGACATGTTTGGAGATGAGTGAGCAGGCCCTGCACTTTTGGAGCTGTGGGCATGTGGGCCTCTAGACTGCACCTCCATAATCCTTTCAGACCTCAGGAAAACAGATCCTGCCAGAGTGCTTTCTGTCGCCAATGAAGACAAGAGCGCTTACGAGTTAGACAATAACAACAATATTGTAACCAAAAAAAGAGAGACTATTTTCCTTCAGAGAAATCATGTTATTCATATATATGCCTTCACTATTCCTACAAGTTTTTGAGGGGCTAAATTCTAGTTCCTCTTTAAAACAACAACATTGTGATAGTAACAAAACCTACTGCTATTTATTGAATTGCCAGAAGTACTACATGCCAGCCTAAGGGTATGATGATGAGGTGGAAAGCATCATTCCTCCCCTGTTTTCTGAGAAGGGAAGTGAGCCACAGGCAAGGGAAGGACTCAGCCCATGATCCCAGATCCACTCGAAGTCAGAACTGAGGCTCATCTGTCCATCAGAATAGCCCGAACACTGGGAGACATGGAGCATATAATGACAGACAAACAGGATCCAAGAACTCAGCTTTCTGCCTCCCAAATCAGGGTCCAGAGAAGCTATTATAATTTTAGTGTCCCAGTAATGTAGGGGAGGAGGTAATTCATTAGAGAAGAAAATGCACTAGGTTGGAAATACTCTACCCAGCAGGAGGAAATTGGGTTGCTCTGCGCCTCAGAAGACAGAATCAAGATGTTTGTGTTCAGACCTGCTGAGCTGAGGAAAGTAGGCTATACATGCCTCAGCCCAGGAGCATCACATCTTCCCCTCATCCTCTGCAACCTGTATTAGTATTGGAAGCATAAAAATGGATTTTGATTTGGCTTCTTTTCAGAATAAAGTGTAAATCCTGTAAAACGAGGCACTTTCAATAACAATTGTTAACAGATCCTTGTTACCTGGATGTTCTTACACTCATATTTTATTCAAATGTTCACTGGCTAACCTTTCCCTCCCTTAACTTCACTTACACAGCACAATAAACACTGGGGCTGCAAATTAAATGCCAAGCAGGTCAGGCCAGTAACACTCAAGAGTAAGAAGTTAAGGTGGGGACTGGGCAAACTGGGGAGCACACATCTCATCCTAAGGGGCAGCCAGCCACTGCCTCAGTGCCCACCCAGGGTCATTGAGAGGACACCATGACTCTGCTGAGAGCTTTACCTTACTCAACAGAAACTAGAAATCTACATTATTACCTGACATGGCATGATTTTTTTCATTTCTAGCAACTTTTTTTATTCTCCAAAGGGGGGAAAAAACACAAAACAAAGGACAATGGGTGAGCCCAGAAAACTAAGTCGGATTGGATTCACCTTGTGGGTTTCCAGCTTGTAAAACTTTGCTAAACGTAACAGTTAAAGAATGAGGAATAAGTTAAGATCATTTCATTGTTAAGCGGAAACAGCTTAATGGAGTTATGTTTTCCAAAGAAAAGGTTTACTCTGAATTTACAATGAGACAAAGAAGAAATATGTAATTCTATGTTCTTTCTATTGATATTTTGATATTCTAACCTTCTAAAATGTTCAGGGGGAAAGTTAGATTGAATTTCTTCTAATGAACCTATTAATACTGTTAAAAACCTATGTATTATTCACTAAATTGGTACATTAATACTATTTTCAAACATTAATTTCACAACTTTTTTGGTCAATATTGACCAAGTTCCAGGTTTTTTGTTGAGTTTTAAAGAAACAATGAAATGAGATAGTCCTATCTTTTTCACTGGGCTGAACCTAGCAAGAAAGACAATTAAATAGCAATCCCAAAGTTTGGCTACCACTTATGATAAGGAAGGTAGACAGTACTATGGGAACACCTAAATTAATCTAGGATAAATTAGGGAGAGCTGCCTGGAGGAGGATATTGAAGCTGAGACTGAAGGGATAAAGGTCAGTGAAAGGAAGGAAGTCATTTGAGATGGAAAAGACTTCAAATCTAGAAGCAGAAAATAATGTTACTGGTTGGAGAACCCAAAAAAAGCTTGATGTGCCCACAGAGTTCAACTGACGGGGTTGATTGGGGGGCAGTAGAGAGATGAGAAAAGTGAACAGAGTCATGCTGTGGATTTGGGGTTTTATCCTGATGAAAATGGAAATGGCATAATGATATATGCCATTAAGAAGGAGCCCTCACACATATTGCATGGTGCACTGGGTGTTATATGCAAGTAATGAATGATGGAACATTGCATCAAAAACTGGAGATGTACTGTATGGTGACTAATATAACAAAATAAAAAAATAAAATAAAATCCATTCCCAAAGCAAAAATAAATAAATAAATAAATAAATAAATAAATTCAGTGAGATGGAAAAAAAAAAAAAAAGAAGGAGCCCTCAGCAAAGATATACCAGCACCAAAGTATCACGTGTGCACAGACAAACCCTTCCCTCCTCTAAAGAGGATGAATTCTCACTTGCTGGGTCAGCTCTCAGGCTCTCCTTTATTGTACAAAATTCAAACAATGAACCAAGATAAAGGCTCTCAACCAGGACAACCTTGCCTTCCAGGGGACATTTGATAACGTCTGGAGACATTTTTGGGTGCAAGGGCATGATACCTAGTAGGTGGAACTCTCCAGCCCAAAATGTCAATAGTTCCAAGGCTGAGAAACTCTGAAATAAGCTACCAAATAAATAAATAAATAAATAAATAAATAAATAAATAAATAAAAGAAGTCAATCTATATACATTTTCTTAACAGGGCAGGAGGAAAGAGGGTGAGAGGTTCCAAAAAGCTGCATGACTTTGACATCAAAAGAAGTTCGCAGGGATTTTTAAAAAGTGAGAAGATACAGAATAGCTGAGTGTTAAAGAAGGCACCTGAGATAAAAAGAAAGAATGGTTGATAGGAAGCTCTGCTGTCTACTAGCCTGGTGTTGACTCACTGCAGGAAACCAATTTTTTAGATGTATGAATTAATGAATGAACAAAAAGATGAATGAGTGAATTGGATCATTTAAAAGAGTCACAAGAATTGAGAATTGAGACTATGTTTGTCATTGTGACTCTGATATGACAGTAGAACCCATGTCAAGATCTTAGCTGTTTGTTCCAGGAAATCTTTGCCTTATAAGGCTATAAACCAATAAATTGACTATTAGCTTCAGGAAATTCCCATAGATCATTTTATTGGGGACAATAATCTACTCACTTGGTCAAATGATTTATTTATCAACCACAATTATTTATCATGATTCTCTTCAAGACCCTCACTTTGCTGCATTGATCAACCTTAATTTATTAAATCCCAAATTTTGGCCAATTCCAATTAGTTCTGCCTAAAAGGCCCATCTTAAACCACTTGAGCCCGAACCTCAAAGCCCTATAAATATTTCATTGCTAATTTCCCTTCTGAGAAACTGCAAAGGCTTTGTCAAGGTGGTGTGCTCCCTCACTAAAATAAGTTGCAATAAATTTAGCTGGTGATATTTTGGGGAATTCAACAGAATGGAACTACTTTTTAATTACTTTAGTTATTGGGCTATGTATCTTAGAATATGACAGGCCTGGATCACATGAGATCCTAGATATTTTTTGAGTTGTATTATACGACCTGTCTGAAACGCTGACCCAAACTTAAGTATCCAGCTGCACCATATCTTAAAACATCCCCCATAGAACTTCATCAGTTTATTTTAAAATATTCAGAGTACCTACTGTTTTCCAGATTTTGGGAATATCAGTGAACAAAATTGCTGTCAGTCTAGTAGGAGGAGGGAAAATGACAGGAGAAAGACAATAAATGGTTAAACAGCAAATAATTAAAATTATAGAATGCTAGAAAATTATATAAAGCAGGGGTGCCTGGGTGGCACAGCGGTTAAGCGTCTGCCTTCGGCTCAGGGCATGATCCTGGCATTCTGGGATCGAGTCCCACATCAGGCTCCTCCGCTATGAGCCTGCTTCTTCCTCTCCCACTCCCCCTGCTTGTGGTTCCCTCTCTCACTGGCTGTCTCTATCTCTGTCAAATAAATAAATAAAATCTTTTAAAAAAAAAAAAAGAAAATTATATAGAGCAGGGCAAGGGGAATCCTGCAGTTGGAGGGGGCTGCATTTTAAAAAGGGTAGGCCTCACTGAGAAGGTGGAGGATGCAAAGAGAGTTGGCAATGTGGCAAGCCAGAGGAAAAAGAGTTCTAGGTAGAGGAAACCCGTATAAAACACCATGGGTGGGCACATGCCTGGCATGTTGGAAGAGCAGTGAGGAGGCCAGCGTGGCTGGAATTGGGTGAATGAAGGGACAAAGGCTAGGAGACAAAGTCATAAGGCAATGGGAATGGGGTAGGGCAACAGTAAAGAGAGATCACATAGGCCTGGATGTCACTGTGAGAACTTTGGGTGAAATAAGGAGCCCCTGGAGAGTTCTGAGCTGAAGAGAGACAGGACTGGACTTACATGTTAACAGGCTCACTGTGGGGAGGCAATGGGAGAGGCAGAGAGCAGCTAAGAGGCATCGCAACAATCCAGAAGAGAGATGATAGTGACAATGAGAATGGTGGACCAACTCCAGGAAGAGCCAAGAGGACTGACAGGTTGGTTGAGGGATGTATTAAATAAAGAGCAGTCAACACTTAAGCTAATCAGGTCCTTCAACATGACAGCTGGACTGTTGGACTGTTGGCCTCAAGGTATGTAGGAATCAGGGTCAATCCGACCAAGCTGTCCTATCATTATAGTACAACCTCAAAGAGAAATGGGGAAATGATAGAAAGTTGGCATGTAATTTTAGAAAGAATGCTCAATCCAGGACTGGGTATTTCTGAGACATAAAGAAACGGACAAGGCATAATTTCAGTTCACTGACTGAGAGAATTTCGCAAAAGTCCTTTATGAAATTCCAAAGTATATCTCAATTTTTACTATAATATTTATGGGCATCCAGTTTCTTAAGAAAGTAAAGTCTCTTTTACAGTAGGGGTGGGTGGGACCCTTGAGAAGGGCCTGTTCTCTAGGTGGAAGGTTCCTAAGGAGGAACCACAGCAATCACAGCCAAGCTCAACCTGGCAATACTCCCAGATGCACAGGGAAATTACACTGGCCCTTGTAGAAAGAGGAGAAAAGACAGATGTCCACCTGTAACCAGAATGACACAATTATATATCAGATCTCTCTTGTGTGGAGGTCTACAACTGGGAAGAAGGGACCAAAATTATTAATGTTTTACACGAATATAATAATAAATGTGCTTATTCTTTATTTCCCCTTCCCTTGCTCCAGGCCTTGAAGGGGGGTTATTCTCAGTTGTCTCTGGGGCCCTCTGGGGCCCCAGGAACAACACAAAATAGAGGGAACATAAGAACAGCCCCAGATATTAGGTCCATGTTAGATTGTTTGTTTTTTAAATGCTGAAAGGACAGAGAGAGGAAGAAAGAAAAGTCACAGAGCTTAGAGAGTAATAAGGAGAGAGTAACAGTAGTCCTGAGTTTTCTTTCAAATGGGAGAAATATTGCTATTGTTTATAATCTGGTGAGTTTGTTACGTTCTTTAGGATATAAAGAAAAGATTACTTTTTTAATTACTTTGGTTGCTAGAAGTATTTCATTGACTGTGACTGAATCAACGCAATGATCTGGTCAAGATGATCAGGTAATTAAGCCAAACTAATTATAGTGCTTCTTAGAACCATCCAATGCACCTAAATTTATTCTGTTGAGGTTGCAAAAATGAGAGGATGTAATTCTGGGTCTGTTGGTGGCCCCAACTTCTTACAGGATACAGCCAAAAAAGGAACAAAAGACCAAGATGTTAAAAAGAAAAATGAAAGAACAAAATGATGTTTCAGTCCCTGAATCCAGCTCTGTTTGAAGTCAGTACAACCCTGAAATTCTCAATAGTACAAATCACTAAATCCCATTTTGCCTAAACTAATTTGAAATGGGTTCCAGCTACTCGCTAGCACAAGAAGGCTCACTGATAGAAACTGCAGTCCATTAAACATCTCAACCCCTCTTTAAAATCCTCAAGCTATCTTTTAAAAATCATCTGCAGGGGCGCCTGGGTGGCTCAGTAGTTAAGCGTCTGCCTTCGGCTCAGGGCATGATCCCGGAGTCCTGGGATCAAGCCCCACATCGGGCTCCTCTGCTGGGAGCCTGCCTTCCTCTCCCACTCCCCCTGCCTGTGTTCCCTCTCTCACTGGCTGTCTCTCTCTCTGTTAATAAATAAATAAAATATTTTTTTAAAAAAATTTAAAAAAATCATCTGCAGCTTAACTGAATTTATTCTTTACATTACTTTGAATGTATTGATGACCATGTTAACGTTCACAGCAGGCAAAAGCTCTGGAAATTCTAAAGAAAATCTTCTGGTTCATGTTCCAAATAAACAACACTAATTGCTGAATTAAAAAAAAAATCCTCAAGCTTAATTCAATAATCTCTGACTCATAGGTTATGCTCTCAAGGTCAATATGGGATTCCACATTCACTCTCCCTACATCCTGGTAGCCCATATATCCAACTCTATACTTTCTCAGTTCATAAAAGACAACAGATTATAATAAAAAGAAACCTAGATGAGGACCAGGGGACTTTGGGTCCTCGTCCCAGTTTTCCCATGATAGACACCTGCTCATTTGATCTGATCAAGCCACATTAACCTATCCATGCTTCGGTTACCTCATCTGAGAAATAAGGGGCTTTTAAGGACCCTGTCTGCCTCTGATACGCTGCATTTACCCTAAAAATATTCAGGCAGCTAAGTACCAAAAAAATACTCCCTATCACCAAAGCCACCCTTCTGATTTTTTAACTACACCAAAAAATTTTACCTAAATAAAGTATAATTAATTGAAGAAAACTAAACACATGCTAAAAAAAGTCATTGTCCAAACTTCTCATTCTAACAAATAAAGGGAGAAACTTGAGATGTGATCGCACCCAGAGAGGAAAACCTAAATTCATAGAAAGTTATTCCTTCTAAGATGGCAACTGGAGATTTTTTTCAAACTTTCAAGGATAAAATAATTTCCGTATTAAATAAACTACTTGAGAACATAGGAAAAAATTAATTTATACTACCAAAAGACCCCACTAATTTATACTACCAAGAAACAGATTCTGATTTTAAAACCAAGCTAGTAATATAAGAAATCTTCCTTGTTAGTATAGATACAAAAGCCCTAAATAAAACTAGCATATGGAATTTAAAATACTTTAAAAATCCAATAGGTTTTCACCTGGCTCCTTTACCATAAGAACTTTTGTTAATAGAAATACCAAAAAGTAGAAAAAGACAATGAGCACTTTAATTGATGTTAAGCCACAATTTAATAAAATGCAACTCTCATTCCCATAACCTTTTTTTAAAGGAAATAAAAGGTCTCTCAACATTAGAAAATGCAAAGCATAGCAAAGAATCCATATTGCCATTACTGGAGAACTCTAGGCTTTCCTATAGAAAATAGAAACAAACTAATTTAAAATAAGGACTCACAAAAAAAGCTTTCCAAAGTATAAATACTGACAACAAAGGGAACAAAATATTATTATTGAAATGACCAATAATTTTTCATAATTCTTACAGTAAAAGAGTAAGTGATCTGAATACAAATCTATGTTTACACATAAGTATATATTGCAAAATAACATCACAAAAGATAAAACACATAGAAATAAACTTAATAAGGGTCATAAAAACGACTGAAAGTAGGGAAATATCTGATAGAATACATTATTTACTTAATTACTTTAATTTGATCAATTCTCACCAAGTTAATTTGCAAATAAGTACACTTATATGTAGATTTTTAGATGACTCTTCTTAGAAATAAACAAATAAAAATAGTTCTTGAAATAAACTGGGAAAAAATCCAGTAAGCATATCAAATATCATTCTGAAAAAGGCTAGAATGAGGAGAACAGTCTCCCTTCCTATCTAGAACACAAAGTAGGGAAGCTTGAGGTAAGATATAGCAGTAATCATTAGGCTGACAGGAGAGAGAGGCTCAGAACAGCCAAGGATATGTAGAAAATAAGATGAAGATGGAATCAAAAACAAAGAGGAAAGACCATTAAATAAATTGTATTAGCATAGTCAAATGAAAAGATTTAACTTAGACTTATACTTTGCCAGACGTGCTAAAATAGAATTTAGATAGATTCTACAGAGCAAGTTTTTTTCAAATAAAGGCAAACTGGCTACATAATTATACTCTATTCACCTAAGGGAATATGATGCAATAGTGAAAATCATGAGGACAACTATCTTTTGGGGGGAGGAATGAGTCCTTGGGCATATTGCTAACTGAAGTACATGAGGGTACGCAACTACTGACATAGGACACTTCAAACTTTGATGCTTAAATTATTTTGACTTTATACATATATCCTGCTTTCAATCAATTTAGATGTGCACATAAAAATCCATAAAAATCATTATATTCTTTGATCCGGCAATCCAAATGTTCAGACATTCACAATGAAATATTATCTTTATCAGCAAAATTTTTTTTCTTTTTTTTTCTTTTTTTTTCTTTTTTTTCATTATAATAATATTTTTTATTATATTATGTTAGTCACCATACAGTACATTCCTGGTTTTTGATGTAAAGTTCGATGATTCATTAGTTTGCGTATAACACCCAGTGCACCATGCAATACGTGCCCTCCTTACTACCCATCACCAGCCTATCCCATTCCCCCACCCCACTATCAGCAAAAATTTTTAAAAACAACTGCAATGACCAAAAGTGGGAGTATGGCTGGGGAGATCACAGCATCCAATGTGATTAAGAATAAAAATCAGGGGCGCCTGGGTGGCACAGCGGTTAAGCGTCTGCCTTCGGCTCAGGGCGTGATCCCTGCGTTATGGGATCGAGCCCCACATCAGGCTCCTCTGCTATGAGCCTGCTTCTTCCTCTCCCACTCCCCCTGCTTGTGTTCCCTCTCTCGCTGGCTGTCTCTATCTCTGTCGAATAAATAAATAAATAAATCTTTAAAAAAAAAAAAGAATAAAAATCAGAAGGTTTATCACCACACAGGCATACTTTTAATGACATACTAATTTTTTAAAAAAACTACATTTTAGGATATTATAAGAGGAACTATGCCAAATGCAATGTGAACACAGCATAACAAAGATGAGAAGGGAATATGGGAATAATTTTTTAAATTCTGTCATGTAAAATTGTAATTGATTTAAACAATATCATCAGAGCATATTAATAAGACATTAAAAGTGGGAAGAAGAAGGATTTCAGGAAAGTGGCCTGTAAGTAGTATTAAAACACACAAGCATTTTTCAAAAATTTCCCCAGAATGATATGACATATCAAATATGGGCTTATTTGATTCTACAAATCTAAATGAATAATAAGAGATTTATCCAGAATGAAAGGCTGTGGGAAAAGCCTTTGAACTCACATCTGCCAAAGTCACCTCTGGAATCCAGGACACACACCTGCCCCTGCTAGGATCGCCACCTGTTCGTGTGGAATAGCCCTGCCTCTTCGGATTATTGAACTGATCATTACCCATCAGATGCTTTCACAAGGGTGGTGGGGGAAGCCCACAGCCTTACAAGCACTCAAGGACTCCAGTGCTCTCTCCACTTGAGGGCACATGGTCTCTACAACCCTACTGCAGACCCAGGAGCATAACACATCACACCTTTAAATTACTAGAAAAATCAGCCAAGTAAAGGTAGGCATGTGCCATTCTCCCACACACAACTTATAAAATGTCCAACAAAGAAATGTAGGTGCTGCATTTGAAAAATATTTTTACAGGAAAAATTTGTTTTTCTGTCATGAAGCACAACCCAGAGCCTATACTGAAGGAACACACTGCTGAGGACCCTCTGACCGGGCCCCTTTGAACATCCCCTTGAAGCTCTGTCCTAACTGGAGTCCTGTGTTTCAGGCCTAGTGTCTTAAAGAGATTCACTATCAATCAAGATCAGTAGGTGGTTTTGACAAAAACAAGAAGACAAGCAAACAGCTCGTTTTCTCCCTCTCTTTCAGTAACTCCAAGAGTATACCTTCTTCTGGTTTTGGTACTGATAATGCCTGAAAGCACCAAAGGGCAAAATCGGCCAAATAAGGGGAAATCAGAAAAACGGCAGCTGGTTCAGAAAGAGAACCAGCGCGTCTCACAGAGCAGACCCCTCTGGGCAGCACCCACACAAGAAGACTTAGTAAGTCAGCCACACTCGTCATTAAACCATCTAAGCCAAAAAGAAAGGAAGATGATGGTCTAAAATCCATTCACAGAATTTCAAGACAAAGATGGTTTTACCTAACTTTACAACAGCCAGTCTCCACTGAACCACGTCACGGCTGCACAAGAAAGGCCAAATGGCTCATTACAAGAAAAGTTCCGACGACTGTTACTTAATGTTTAGCAGCGGTTGCTTGGCTTGGCCACTGCAACAAATATTGCTGAACTGTTTAACTTACGAGAGACATTTAAAAGCTAAAAAGCCCAAATTCTAAATATGTAATTCATAAAACAGCATATTTTCTTTAATTCATTTTCTCAAAGTTTACAATATCTGTACTAATTCTCTGTAACTAGATATGTTCTGGATACATTCTCAGAGAATCTGTGCAGAATAAAAATTTGAAACATCTTAAATCTAACTAAAAACATCTTTCCAGTATGCTGCAAGGCAAATGCTTTTTAGATGTTTTGCATTTTTATGCTAAACAGTGCAGCTGCAATTGATAAAAAGCAATCAAGCTAATTTAAGTCAATCAACTCCAGGAGGTTCTCATCACTTGGATAAAAATGCTCTCTCACTCCTTAGAAAATAAATAAAGATTTAACAGAATGAATGTATTTTCTTGACTCTGTTTTCTTGCCATTCCAAAGGCAGCATATAGCCAAGAAATCATGTTAAGCAATTTCTGTCACTAGTTTAAAGCATAATGCAAACTTTTAAGTCATGTTTAATTAAGCAATCCTGGGCAATAGCATATTAGCAGAGAGAAACAAGCCTTGAGTGATAGAATAACACACACACACACACACACACACACACACACACCATGAGAGGTACAAAACTGCTGTTAGAGAGGCTATCAATTCCTCTGTAGTCTCTAAGGAGAATATCACATTAAACGATTTAGTTCTGGCTCGTTGTCATTATTAAAAGATGATCCTGGAGTTTTAAAATCACAATTTAAAATATGTAAGTTCAGGGATAAACTGGAAAGCAGAGTTCATGCATTTAACTAACTTCATATATTATGAGAAAACCAGTAGGGATGTTTACAAGCACTTTACCGTGATAAAGTTAATACATGTTTAAGATTCAGGATGGGAAGGGGAGAAGAGAGTCTAAATTTCCCATTTCCACTAGCAGCTCAACACCGCACTCCTCTGACTGCAAAATTCTAAGATGCCTGCACATGTGACCCAACAAATAAACCTGAAACAGTATCTGATAAAGACCCATCATCAGAGACATTAGCTACCTGGGCAGGAAAAATAGACCAAAGTCATTTGGTCTTTCAGGGAAGTGGTACCCAAAAGGCAACATGAAAAATCAGGAAAAGCTTCTCTGCCTCTCTTTGGTATAAAACCCTGGAAAGTTACTGAGCAACCTCAAATATGTATTTCTCCATCTTATAGAGGGGGGTGCTAATAACTGTTTAGAGAATTAAACAGCTTGACAGCGCTCAGCATACAAGCTCTAGTTACAGGAGACAACAGTTGCTGTACCAAAGCTTCATGTGAACACAAGTTTTCTTTCTCAGTTTCTTGAATATACAAATAGGGATGCATTTAGGAAAAGGCAATGATGATTAAAGAAATGAAGTTGAAAACATTACTCTGAAAAGCTTCTATGAAATTAATCATGCAAGAAATACTGAAAAGATGAATCGGGTGCTTTTTATGGTGCTTCAGAGAGTCAGTCGCTTCTGTCCATGAAAATGCCTCATGCCTGGTACTGAGCAAGCAGGTAAGAGGATATTTTCCTGGAACAGCTGTCTGCGACCTAATGTCCATATCCTGAAACCACACTTTTCAGTGCTGTGTGTATATGCACGTGTGTTCTCTTTAGAATATCGGAGTTTCTTTAAACTCCTAAAGGACACAATTTCCTTGCATTGTCAAGGACATAAGTATATTAATGATACCTTTTTACTTTCTGTATTCTGATGTTTTGATACTTGTGGCCTTGCTGACCCCAAGAGACTGCCCCTCCCAGGGAAAGCCAATTCCTAAAGATAGTAAAAGACTCAACCTACAATTTTGCCTTTCATGTGCAAACCAACCAATCCAGAGCCCATACCCCTATCCCAACTCCTTCATCAGGCTCTCATACCCAGCACCACTGTTCCCCTGCTCCAATCAACCCAGCCAAGGCACCAGGTAATTAGGGAGAGCCCCTGTGCCCCAGACACCTCTGAAATTATTCAAACTAGCAATCCTAAACCTGCTTACCCTGCCTCATCCACTCCTTCCATGGTAAACCACAATAAAGTTTCTTGCCCATGTTTTCCCCTCATTCCTTCTATGTCCTGACCAACTGTGGTGCTTCCTTGTGTGGCCCCCATGGCATAGCATGGCTCCTCCTCTTAGCAACTGTAACAAACTTTCTATCCAATGGTAACTGTCTCCTGATCTGTTGGCCTCACCAGACCTAAATAAAAATAAAATCTACATTTTAAAACAGTTAAAAAAGCCATGCTTCATTCTGTTTTATCCTCACCTAAGCAAGTATGGCCCAGAAGCCTGGCTTCAGGAACATTTACAGTCGTTGGGGAGGTGGAGGGGTAATGCAGTTTCCTGCCATTTTGTAAGAGCAATTGTATCTCTGGTATTGAACTTGGAAGGGACAAACCTGTCCTGCCACATGTGATGTCAAGGCATTAATGTCTTAAGAGCAGAGTAGCAAGCTTTAATATCTTCTTTCAGGAAAAGGAGATCACTTTGCAGCCTCTAGGAATGGCAGGTATCCACAGAAGAACAGTTGCACATTCAGTGGGACAACACCACATACTTGCAGTCATATGTTCCAGAAATATTTCATTCAATATTCATAAAGTCAGACTCTCCACATCTTTCCATTAGCCCTCCCCTTTCCAGCCACACAACACCATGAAGAATTCCCTGAACACACCTTTTCTCTTATCTCTATATCTTTGCTTACGCTGTTCCCTCTGCCTGGAATACCATCTCCTCTGCTAGCCATTTTTGCCCACCAGGATTCTCTTATCCTTCAATTTTAATTGCCTTCATGATGGAGCTTTCCCACATGCCCCTCAGTCTGGAGGAAGGAAGGGATTCCTTCCCATACTCTCTGACATCTCTTTCATGTTGCCTTGTTTGGTCCTTCTTGGAAGACCACGTTTATCTCTATCATAGATAATAGCTAGTCATAGTTAAGACTTTACTAAGTGTACTATATGTGATGGGTACTGCACTAAATGTTTTACTGCATCTTATCACTGAATGCTTATCCTAACCTTTTGAGGCAGGTATTCCTCTTGTTCTACAGTTGGGAAAACTAAGGTTCTGGGAAGTTAGGTGAATTGCCCATGATCAGAACATTTATTTGTCAAGCAATAGAGCCTGGATTGGAACCTGGGTCCCTCAGACATAAAGCCTGTGCTCTTAATAGGTCGTACTGCCTCTTCCTGGGCTACAATCTGCCTGGGAGGGTAAGATTGCCCCAGGCATTTGCAAATACCTATGCTCAGCTCAGTGTTCACTCATAGTGAATAATGGGTGCTTAATGTCTGTTAAATAAATAATTATAGTTATGTTTGAAAATTATAAATTGTAACTGTTCATCCTTTATGCTTTGTCACTTATTTGGTAATGGGCCATTGCCTGGATTCTTTATGTCAATATAAAATCATATAATCCTCAGACGGGAACCATTTGGCATCCATTCAACTTACGTAGCTGCTAAGTCAAAGACAAGTGGTCCAATGGACATTTTCTTCTTTTGTGGATATCCTCAACATGAGATGCAATAGTAAAAAGCTGAGCCAGGGGGTACACTCCTGTACTTCACAGGCACTTCACCCCTCGCTAGAGAGAGACCTGGGGCCAACCTCAGTTTCTGCATCTGTAAATCAGGATAAGAAGAGAACCCCCTTGCAGAGGTGCCATGAAAATGACATGAACCCTGACACATATAAAGTGCTAGCAAGCTGTTCAAAAGGAAGGAGGATGAAGAGAATGATGATTGCAGCTCACTAAGTACACAGGAAAAACCACACTAAATGAGTGCTTGCTGTGCAAGGGGCTCATCGTAGTGTACACTGCATTGTCATTTCAGCATCCAATGAGCAACCCAAATGTTCAACACAGGCTGGACGAAGGTCACCATAGCAATGAGAACCAACTTCTCTAAGACACAGGGGTTTCAAGGTGAGCAGATTTCAGACAATGGGAAGCAAAAAGGAAGACTACTCTGAGCAAAGGAAACGCATTAAGAAAGCTGTCCCAGGGATAGCTGTACCAGCCTGGCCACAGGAGTGACTGAAGGAGTCCTTTTACCCACTCTATCTGGATTACCCATGGGACGTGGGGTGACATGGTGATGGGAGAGTATGTTCAAGGCTCTGGTGCTAGTCAGGATGGAGTTAGAATCTGAGCCCTGCCACTTCAGAATGTGGGCCTCAGAGCAAGTAACCCACCTTTCTAGGCCTCAGCTTCCCGTTCTGTCAGATGCGGTGGTTTTGTAGGGACCTATTACTCATGTGAGCACCATGCTTGGGCATGGAGTAAATGCTCAGTCAACTGTAGTGTTTGTTACTTATACAAGCAGGGCCTGTAAAATAGGGATACTTTTATTTAAGAGAAGCATTGTAAAGATTCAAGGCGATGATACACAAGGCTCCCAGACAGGGCTTAAAACACCATTGCTGAGCAACAAATGCAAGGTACTAGTGTTCATAGTGGCAGTAATAATATTGATATAATATGCATAAGGCTCAGCATTAACAGCAGGGGTTTCTAAGAGGAGAGCAAAAAGAAAGAAGATAATGTTCAGAATAGTAAATAGCAGCAGCGGCATACTACATGCCAGGCACCAACCTAGGTCCTTTCCATGCACTAATTTTTTCCTTTTACACAGCCCCATGCACAGGTAGTGTAACTTCCAGTTTTCCACTGAGGAAGTGCCTACCAATACTTGCAAGCAGGAATTGGCAAATTTTTGGGTAAAGGGCCAGGTAGTAAATATTTTTGGCTTTGTAGGCTATGCAGTCTCCTTTGCAACTAATCGACTCTACCATTGTAGTGCAAAAACAGCCATAGACAATATATAAATGAGCAGGCATGGCTCCGTTTCAATAAAAATTTATTTACAAAACCCAAAACTAATGTAACCTGTGTCCTAACTGTACTTCAATTAAAAAAAAAAAACCTGGCAGCAGCAAGATAGGGCCTGTGGGTCATGGTTTGCTGACCTCTGCTTTAAGCCATTGAGATTTTTGAGGTTGTTACGGCAGCATAACCTGGACCATACCATCTGATATAACCATTACTACACTTAACAAAGGGAATCCTGCTGGCAAGCGGCAGAGAAATAATGGCGCTTCCATGTTTCTCTGAAAGAACATTTGTTAAAATGGAACCATGTACAACTGAGTTAGGTTCGGATTGTTATTTAAGCTTCTTGAAGAACATCAGTGTGATTTTAATGCCTTAGGAAGAAGGCATACGCTGGACCTTCAGTCAGAAATGCTATTCCATCCCCCTACTCACCTAGTTTACTCCAACTCATCTTCAGATATCAGATCAAGCATCTCTTCCTCCAGGAAGCCCAGCGGAGAGCCAGCTAAGGCTTTATAGAGCACTTAGGCTCCCTTTCTCATTACAACTGGTATTACTGAAATTATTTGATTAATATCTTCCTCTTCCCCTGGACAGTGAGCTGTAGGAATGCCAGAGCCATGTTTGATTTTGTTCACTGTGGCATCCCCCACACCTAACCCAGTGTCTGGTACATGGTTGGTAAATATTTGTTGTGCTGCAAAGCAATTAAGCAGATCATTAATAGTTACCTTTTACTGGTGACTCACAGTGCTGCAATGACCCATCCAAGGTAACAAAGTTATTACATGATAGACCTATAATTCAACCCTGATTCGGCAGATACTCAAACCTTGATCTTAAAAAGAACACCCCACTGCCTCCCAGGGATCTTGGGATAACATATGTGGGAAATAAAAGCACTAAAGAAAAGATCACCTTGGCCAAAAGGTAGGAAAGTATGGAGGGAGCTGAGTGACTAACTTCAAAATAAGAAGGTTCAAAATTTTTCTTTGGTTCACTAAGAGACTTCAAGTGATATCTAACAGATGTGTTTTGTTTGCCCACACACTATTGCAAAATAATTTTTTAATTAGTTGCCAGCATTACAAAGAGAGAGATTCCACCCAAAAGTCTGGATTTCCTGCTTCTCTTAATGTCAGAGATCTGCAACTCTGGACCCCTAATTCCTGAGGGCAAGAATTAACTTTAGATTGAGCCTCTGCTCTCCAGTTACAGCAGTCTCCACTCAGCCAGCTTCTCCAAATTACAAAACCTACCTGGACCCTGTCACATTAATATGGGAACCTCTGGGTTATATGGAAACTCAGTAGAGGTGATTTAGGGGAGGAGGGCTACAAGACAAGTAGAAATACAAGAGAAACTGATTATTTCATTTCCTTTGGAAAGGATATCAAAAGGCAAGAAGGAAGGAATGGAGAGGAAAGAGACAAGCAGAGAGGGAAAGAGAGAAATTGTAGTGGTGAAATTAGAAGCCAAAATAGAAATACTGAGGAAGTGGGAGGTTTTCACCTTAGTCACAATATTGCATCTGTCTAAACACAGGACCTGGGCAGAAAGAGAAATCGGCTCCTGGAGCACATGGCAGTGATGGAGGGAGCATCCACAGTGGTTCCTGACAGAATTATCTGATTTAGTATCATATGATCCAAGGGCTTGTGAATACCTAAGACAGCTATCCAGATGCAAAATCCTAGAAACTATTTCATTCAAACCCTCCACATCTGGGAGCTGTGTTTAAGCATGGGGATCAGCAAACTACTCTGTAAAAAGGTGTCTAACATTTTGCTTACAAAGCTCTCTAATAACCTTGGGAGTTAACCTAAGACCTTCAGAACATGAAGATCTATTTTACAGTCAAGGTTGGCCAGTGAATTTAATAATCAGGATACTTTAATACCATAAGGAAGGAGGGCTATTTCAGTTCTAGAGAGAAAAAGGACTAATAAATCCAAAAAGGGGGTATGTTTTTAGTGGTATGTCTTCAGGACATTTACTTTACTTCTCTGGGTCTCAGTTTTCTTATCTGTAAAATGGGGATAGCACCATCTGTTGTACAGGATTGCTATAACAATATTCTATACTAAGACCAGGTTTGTAAAGTCTGTAGCACACACAGATTGCTCCCTCTCAGCCCTTGCCTCTCCCAGAAGCAGGTATAGGAATATCAACCATTTGCATCACCTTACTGTCTTTACTTTTGAGAGTACTAGCAAAATATATAGTAATGATATAAGAATAATCAGAACACTTACTATCTTTCAGCAAGTACAATGTCTTTCCGTAAAACAAAAGTGTATTCCTTCAAAGAAACCGTGGCTTCCAGGGTGCCTAGGTGGCTCAGCTGGTTAAGCATTTGACTCTTGATTTTGGCTCAGGTCATGGTCTCAGAGTCCAGAGATCAAGCCCTGCATTGGGCTCCACAATGGCCATGGAGCCTGCTTAAGATTCTCTTTCTCCCTCTATCCCTACCTACCTGCTCGTGGGCTCTCGCTTGCTCTCTCTCTCACTCTCTAAAAGAAAGAAAAAAAAGAAAAAAAAGAAAAGAAAAGAAAAGAAAAGAAAGAAAAGAAAGAAAAGAAAAGAAAAAAAAGAAAAGAAAAGAAAAGAAAGAAAGAAAGAAAAGGAAAAAGAGAAAGAAAAAGAAAAAGAGAAAGAAAAAGAGAAAGAAAAGGTAGGTAGACAAATCCTGACTTCCGTGAACCTATCTATAGAAAGCATACAAATTATGACTGCCCTAAAGACTTAATCTACTTCATGTTTTTAGATTAATTTTCAAACACATGAATGATCTGACTTTTAAAGATCAAACATCCAGGCATGCAATGTAGTTAAATATTTTTCCTTCTTAAGAAATAGTTATACTTCTTAAGGCTGAACTTTGAAGATACTGTTTATCCTTTGCATGTTTAATTAAAACTCTTAAATTTAATTCAGATATTCTCATTAAAATTGTCTCTTTAGAAGATTATTTTAGCAAAGTTAATATTTTCTTTTACTAGGTGTTAATATAAACAGGGTAGTTTACTTCGAGCTTTCCTTGAGGAGTCTGCAACATTGGAGTCTCACCCTGCCACCCCACCCCTGTCCTAATTCCTCCCTGCAGCAACAGAATACAAAGAAAATTGCTGCCACATGTGCCTGACTTGCAACCCACACAAGCTCAATGGACTCTAACTGCAACTCAGCACAACCCAGGGCCGAGATGCACTGCACAGCCGCCTAATGACAAAGAACTTCACCCAGACTACTTTGGTTTTGCCCAAATGGTGAAAGGTCACATAGTATCACAGCCCACCTCTTAAAAATAAGTCTGTAATAGCAGAAACATTGGAAGCAATCTAACTGATCATCTATAACAGAATGACTGACTAAAGTATGGTCAGTGGAGTAATGGGAAGCCATGGACAGTAAGACAGGTCTGTGCACTGACACAGAAGAAACTCTAAGAAACAGGAAATGAAAAAAGACAGTGATTGTTTTTCATATTCAATATGATCTCATTTATGTTTGGAAAATCCCACAATAACTATATATATAATATATATATATTATATATAGTATGTCTATATAGTTACATACTTGTCATATATATATGACAAGTATGTAACTACTTAGAAAAGTATTTGGAAGGATATACCCCTAAATGATAAGAGTGGTTACCCCTGGGGAGGGGACACACTTCAGTGTGTCCAGAAAGATAGAAGAGGAATTTATTTTATGTTTTCATCATTTATTCTGCATTTTTAAGTTGACAATACAAATATTTTTTGCATTACTTTATAACTTAGAAATAAATAAAAATCCAATTGTAATAAGAAATATATGGGGTGCCTGAATGCCTCAGTCAGTTAAGCATCTGACTCTTGATTTGGCTCAGGTCATGATCTCCGGGTCGTAAGCTCAATTCCTGCATGGGGCTCTGGGCTGAGCATGGAGTCTGCTTGAGATTCTCTGCCTCTCCCTCTCCCTCTGCCCTCCCCCTGCTCTCTCTCTCTAATAAATAAATAGGGGTGCCTGGGTGGCATAGTTGATTGAGGGACCAAGTTTTGGTTTTGGCTCAGGTAGTGATCTCAGCATCAGTGAATCAAGCCCTGCGATGGACTCCACACTAAGCATGGAGTCTACTTGGGTTTCTCTCTCCCTCTACCTCTGCACCTCCCCCCCCACCCCCAGTGTGCTCACTCTCTCTCTCTCTCAANTGCGATGGACTCCACACTAAGCATGGAGTCTACTTGGGTTTCTCTCTCCCTCTACCTCTGCACCTCCCCCCCACCCCCAGTGTCCTCACTCTCTCTCTCTCTCATAAATAGATAGATAGATAGATAGATAGATAGATAGATAGATAGATAGATGATAGATAGATAGATGATAGATGACAGATGATAGATAGGTGATAGATAGATAGATAGATAGATAGATAGATAGATAGATAGATGATAGATAGATAGATGATAGATAGATAGATAGATAGATAGATAGATAGATAGATAGATAAAATCTTTAAAAAAATATGTGTCTTCCAACATAAATAAAGGTGTAGTTGTACTATTTTGGCTCATCGGGTTGGATGAGTAGACAACTTTGGGCTCTTCCAGGTAGAAAAAGCTCATGGGGGGCAAAAGGAGGGCCAGAAAATGGTGAGCAACAGTACAGCTAGGTCTCAGTGGGAATGGAAATTCCTTTCTTTGATATCCAAGGAGATAGGGTGGATTAGGAGTGATGCCAAACACCCACTGCTCTTGTAATTCAACCTCTTTGCCACTGCTTCTTCTACTGTTACAAACATCCTCCTTTTCTCTCCACCTCATGGCTTCTGATTGCTCTTAAGTTCTGCTGCCTCATGGCTTCTGCTAACTTCCTTCTCTTTATCTTCTCTCAACATCTCTGCCACTCTGTGGGCTTTGTGTCTTTATATCTTGGGTTCAAACACCCCAAGAGAGCACAAAGCATATTTAATGAACTCATGTACCATTCCATTTACCTCTCCCACCCCATTTAATCCTTGGAACAGCTCTCTGGAATTCAAGGAGACAAGTGACTTGCCCATCCAGTTAGTCCAACCTCAAATCTCAGAATTTGTCCTTAATTCCTCTCATTCTTCACCTCTGCCTTCATATCTAATTCCTCCACATTCTGACAACTGTCCCTCCAAAATGGGTAGCAAAACCATCCTCTTTTCTCCATCTCCACACCATCACTGGACCTAGGCCACCATCACTCCTTACCAGGATATCTGCAGGGGCCTCTCAGGCCATTCCCACACAGCAGCCAGAATGGTCTTTCAGGAATGAAAATCAGACCACCTACCACCTTGTTTACATCCTGCCAGTGGCTTCCCGTTGCACTGTGAACCCAATCTTATTTCCTTGATGTAGCCAACAAGATCTTCTCTAGCTTGCCCTCTGCCATTTCTCCAAGTTCACCTTCTCCTACTCTCCTCTCATGCATTCTTCTTGGGCCTCACTGGTTTCTCTTTGTTCTCTGCATACAAAGCTCACTCTTGACTGAGGGCCTGGACACTCGTGCCTCCCTCCGTCTGGGATCATTATCTGATCTAGTGTACTTACTGTTACATGGCCCTTTTCATATATGTTTCTTTTCTCCACCACCTTCCCCCAAATCTACACTTGAATGTAAGCTCCATGGTAGCAAGGATTTTTGCCTATTATGTTCACTGCTTTGTCCCTAGTATACAGGGTAATGTCAGCTTCATAGAAGACATCGATGAATATTTGCTGAATGAATGAATGAATGAATGAGCAAATTTTCAGTTGACAGAGAGCTAGGAAGACATAGATTTGACACTCTAAAGCAGTCTTGTTTCTGACCCCAAAACTGATGAGCTCAACCCCTATGCTATACAGTTGATCCACCCATCCCATCCCTATTTCTCTCTCCTATACACTCACACACACACACACACACACACACACACACACACACACACCACACAGAGAGCAAGCAGGATACACCAGTCACAAAGAATTATTCACTGTTCCTTATACATACAGGCCACACTTTTACCCTCTGCACTATTTCTTCTGCTTCAAATATCCCTTCCATCACCCCTTGTCCATCACTGTTCCTCCTTCAGGGTCCATCTGAAAGTTCCCTCCTCATTAACACCTGTCTCGACTCCCTCACCCATAGACATGTTAATTCCTGGTGTTTCATAGTTCTCTGTTTCTGCCTTTATTATTGAACATATTCCATATTATTTTTGGTTCTGAGTCTCTACACAGGGAGACCCTAAGGACAAGGGAATATCCTTAATCTAACTTACCCGGAGGTTTCTGAGTCAATATGTATTACAGATGATAATTATTAAAAGCTACTCTATGACCATTTTGCACACGTAAAAGTTTTATAAAATAAAAAAGGCTAGCAGATGTACCAGATAGTACCAACCTCATAAGACTAATATGAGGATGATTTGACATAACAAACGGGCTCGACATCTGGTGTTTAATAAATATGATATCCTACTACTGTTTTGGTTAATAATACATAAGACTTCTTTTCTTTTTAAAGATTTTATTTATTTATTTGACAGAGATAGAGACAGCCAGCGAGAGAGGGAACACAAGCAGGGGGAGTGGGAGAGGAAGAAGCAGGCTCATAGCAGAGGAGCCTGATGTGGGGCTCGATCCCATAATGCCGGGATCACGCCCTGAGCCGAAGGCAGACGCTTAACCGCTGTGCCACCCAGGCGCCCCAATACATAAGACTTCTTGTTGGCAAAATGTGTCAAACTGTATTAGTAACTTCATTCTACTGATTTTACCAATTGCAAGCATCTAAGTTTTGGAAAAGCACTTTAATTATGTTTATCATCAGTATAAAGCATTAAGTGGCCAATAAAAATAAGAACTATGTGCTTTAGAAATGTTGCTAACTTGAATTATAAATTTCAGCTTAGGAAATAGTGCAATGCCCAGGATAAGACTTTGCGAATAATTTCTCCCTAAAAAACTGGCATTATAGCCAAGTACTATAAAAATGAAAATAAATGCAAAGCTACATTCACTTTCCCATAGTGGTCACTCAACACAACATCTTCCCTGGCTGGGAAACTTTCCCAAACCCTGTCAAGATTCTTTGATAAAACCCACACCTACAGTAGCTAAAGAGAGGGAATTGAGCAAAACTAGATTTTGCAGAAGCAGGAAAACGTACAAGTTAGGATGGCTCCATCCTCAAAAAACTCATAGTCAAGTCAAAGAGCAATTCTGGAAACTCAATGGCAAGTACTATGCTAAGAGAGAGCAGAGAAAGTGATCAAGGCCACATCATCCAGAGATCATGAGCACAAACAGATTTCTACCAGGACCTAAAGATACATGGAGAAAGAAAGATGACCAATTTGTCCAAAAGCAAAAGTGGAGGAAAAAAAAGGAAATGAGCTTGCCAGAACTTAGCTATACAAGTCCTAAAACTGAACAAAAGAAATATTTTTCAAATCGCCCATGTCTTAATTCTCTCTCAAATCTTACATAAATTAAGGAGCATTCTTTTCTTCTTTTATGTTCTCAAATTCACTCTACAATACGTTGAGATATCTTGATAACGATCTTAGCTCTATTGTATTGCACTCAACATGTGGTACCACTTTGAAACTCACTTTCTAGAGAAAGACTAGAGAAAACTGGTTTAGTTCTTCTAGACTGGGATTTTAGATAAACTCAATTTACAAAACACATACCCATGCACTCTAACAATTCACTCCATGGTAAATATGCTTCTCCTTTTGTAGTATTTAAGAGGCTTCAAAACGAGGACAAAGAAAGAATAAAATTAACAAGGTTTCACTACCAGTATTTCATTTTTATATGCTTTTTCTTTCTAAAATATGTAAGATAAATATTTAGGATTCCTTGAACTAGACTTATGTTTTACTAATAAGAAAACACTGAGATTATGAGAGGAACAGAAGAATCCAAACAGGCAAAATAAAGTCTTCTAAACTTCTAGGCTGAGTGTGAAATAGAAATTAGATCCTCTGATGACTGATACCCACCAACGCGGGTGAAAGAAATGATGTCAAGCGCAAATCATGTGGCCATGGTCTGTGCCTGGCAACCCAAACCATTTCCAGGGAAGTTCTCGAAGACGGACCCTGCCTAAATGGAGTGAGTCATTAGCAGGTCCCTGACATCAGCCAGCTGCAGTCTAGATTGAAAAAAGATTTCCAAAACTTCAACATAAAAAAAGCTCAAACTATTCAACTTCCCTGTCAGATTTCCCAATGCTTTCTTCTAGGTCTTTTACAACCAAATTACCTTTTCATAAAAACAAAAACTTAAAAAACTAGAAAAAGTTAAAATAAGACTTTTTCCTTCTAAAAAGTATACTTCCATGATCCAGTAAAAGGTCTGAAATCATCTTCAGGGTCACCATCAAGTTTAGAATACTTTAGCAGAAAAAGCATCTGTATACATAAGGACACAATGTGCCAGGGTAGGTAGGTAGGAGACATCTTGTGGCATACCATGTCGCTAGGAATGAAATTCACAGCCTATGCAGGTCACTATTCATTTCTTTTTATTTTGTTTTCAATGTTTTCTTACATAAATTTCAAATATATACAAAAACACAGAAAATAACACAACGAATTTTCATGCACCCACTTCTCACTTTACACGTATCCACTCATGGCTACTACCTTCTATGAACCCCAACCACACACCCTTCCCAGCCCCCTAATTATTTAAAATCGAATACCAGACATTGTATTATTTCATCTGTAAATGCTTTAGTATGTATTTTTTTTTAAGATTTTACTTATTTGACAGAGAGAAAGAGAGCACAAGCCCAAGCAGGGGGAGCAGCAGACAGAGGGAAAGGGAGAAGCAGGCCCCTGGCTGAAGAAGGAGCCTGATGCCGGGCTCGATCCCAGGACCCTGAGATTATGACTCAAGCCAAAGGCAGACATTTGACAGACTGAGCCACCCAGGTGCCCCTTTAGTACATAATTTTAAAAGATAATGACTCTATATTAAATTTTAAAAATTCTATCATCACACTTAAGACAAATTTACCAGTGATTGTTTATTATCATCAGTTTAACCTACAAATTCCCCCAATAGCTCACATTTTTACCATTTTGCTTATTTGAATCAAGATCCAAACAAGGTTCATACATTATGATTGGTTGATAAGTCTCTTAAGTTTTTTAGATCTATAGTTTCCCTCTCTACCTATTTTTCTTTGAAAACTTTTTTGTTGTTTTAAAACAAAAACAGAGTCATCTGTCCTACAAGAGTTTCCCATGATGGGGAACTTGCTCACTGCAGCCCTTGGAGCTGTTTGCCAAGTTCTTGTCCTATTTCCAGTAAAACTCAGGTTTGATTTTTCTGACAAGACTTTAATTGCAATAGAGTGTACTTCCATCTGGAGGCATGTTCTATTTGATGTGACATTCATTAAAACTCAATCCCCATGATCCACTAATTAAATCATTAGAGGATATAAAATGGTGATAGTCTAGCATTCTTCGTTTATTAGCTGGAATACTTCTATATAGAGAATCTTCTCTTTGTCAACTTTTGACTACTCTAAGTACAATTTATATAAAAGAGTTACAATAAATGCTCATTTCTTTCCCTTTATTTACCAGTTTCAGAAATAATGTATTGGTTCCCTAGAACCTACAAAAGAGCTTTTTTTAAAAGAGTTATCATTCTGAACTCATGGATTTAATCATATTTTATGTGTTATTGATGTTCAAATTCTTTGTCCAGTGGACACATTTTTCTTATTTGTTCCTAGTCTTTTTGACATGCCCTGTCTTTGATAGCTTCCCCACTTCCTGGCATGACAAGATGTTCTAGGCATCATTCCCTGCCCCAGACATAGACTTTTTCATTTCTACAAAGGCTTTTCATGGGAAAACAGTAAATCTGACACTAGGAATGTTCATTGCTACCAGATTGGTCCTTGTTTCTAGGGCTTCACAGAGTCATGGCTAGAATATAAATATAAAACATTTATCTATATAATTCTATATGTTACTAAAGAGGAAACACAACCTAAGACTACAGTCACAACTTTTCTTAACTTCATTAATCTTGCATTGTATTTCTTTTTCTCCTAAGTTCTTAGTGACACAAACAGAAACACTCATTTGTTTTATCCCAGTTTTCACACACACCTGCCTTAGAATAATAATATCCACATTACAATCAATAATATAATTATTGAAAAAGGTTTAAGTTCTTTGCATATTTTTTTTTGTCCTGAACTGTATACCACTAGGGATGTACACCCAAAGTACTCTGTTTTAAAGCCACTTGGAACAGATCCTCTCTGTGCAGTTATACTGCTATTCAGACACATAGATAGGTTTGTTTCATTTTCCTTTTAACTTTTTAGGGATTGCCTTTTTAGATTCAATTTTTCTTTGTAATTATGTATTTACATGGCTCCAAAGTCAAATCTATAAAACAAAATATATTTAAAGAAGTCTGGGTTCTCTCCCTGTCCACTCGTTCTACTGTGAAACAAGTAATATTATGGTTTGTCCATCAATTTTTTTAAAATATAAGCAAATACATACATTCATATGTATATTTGTGTTCCTTTAATCTCTTAGGTAAACCGTAGCATACCCTATACACTTCTTACCACCTTCTTTTTTTTTTCATTTAAAAATATATGCTAGAGGTCACTCCATATCAGTATAGAGAGGTATTCTTCACCTTTTACACAGCTACAGGTAATCCATTTTGTGAATCACAATGATTTATTCAATGAATCCCCTCCTGGTAGTCATCTTGGTGGTTCCGTCTTTTGCTATTACAAATAGTGTTGCAATGAACAGTCTCCAATATTTTATATGTCTGCCAGTGTATCTTTGGGATCTAGAGATTCTGGGAAGAACTGGGATTGCAGTCAAAGGTAAACATGTGTAATTTTCTAGATGTTGCCAAATTCCCTCTGAAAGGGGATATACCATTTGGCATTTTTACCAGCACTGTTATTAGAGGACTAGTTACTCCCACAGTATTACCAATAAATAAGAGAACATTTCAAGTCTTTGGATTTTTTGCCATTCTAATAAGTGAAAATTATTTTTCAGTGTAGATTTAATATGCACTTCTCTCATCCTGTTGAGCTCATCAGGTTAAGCATCATAAATTAAGCACCATTTACATTTATTTTTCTGTGTACCACGTATGTATCAGGCCCATTATTCTACAGGATTGCTGGTTCTTCAGTTCTCTGTTTTTAAAAACCTTACTTATTAGGGATACAAGCCCTTTATTTGTAGCACAGCTTGCAAGTATGTAGCCCAAGCTGTTATCTGTCTTTTACCCTGCCAGATATTTTTTTGCCCTACAAAAATTCTTTACCTCATGTCATCAAATTTATCATTATCCATTATTGCTACCAGATATTGACTCACAGTTAGGAAAGTTTTCCCCATACCTAAGTTATAGAAGAGTTAATCAGTGTTTTCTCCTACTACTGCTATCAAAACATCACCTGAGACTGGATACTTTCATTGCTAGTGTGATGTAATATCTCATCTAATTCTCTCACTACACCTCCAAGGATATAGGAGAGGAAAAACAGATCCAATAAACATTTTTGGAGTTCCTTATATTATGGTAGGCATGGCTCTCAGAGCTTATTTACCCACTAAAAAAAAAAGCAAAAGGTCCTTTCCTAAAGGAAGCTTATACTGCAATGAAGTTTTCCTTCTATATAAATATTAGGTTAATATAGGGACAAAATAAACACTTAAGTGCAGCACAGTAACTAAAACCCCAGCCAGGCCACAATGTTCCTGAGGAATAAGATTATATTTTTGTGTCCCACACAACCAATATCAAGAGACTTTATCCGACAATGTGACCATTGAAAATTTAAGGATTTGTAAATGAAAAAAGCTCTAAGCATTAAAACAATTTCTCCTTTTGGTTAGGTACTTTCATAGACTTACTCAGAGGCCCTATTGTATGCCCAAGGTCTTTACAGGTTCTGTCAAGCAACCAACAATTCACTAAATTGAATCTTTTATGAATCAACCCTAGTGAATGCTCGAGAACAAAAAGAACTACAAATAATCTTAAATTTTTTTCAATAATCACATTATGGGTGGTAATGTTGGCAACACTTATCTCTTATTTACTTCTGTATTCCTGGCACCTGGCACCATGCTTAACACACAGTAGATACTTTATAAATAACCTACTGGAGACCCTATAAAGGTTACCAAAATGATACTAGACACCTAAATTTCATCTTAGTGTTCTGTCTCTTCCTCTTTTACTCACACAGACGCACACACATACATGCATGCACAGCAAGGTGCAAATGATTACATTTTTCCAAATTAAATCTTTAAAATTCATGTACATTTTTCCACAAATGCACACTTTGATTTTGGATGGGAGTGAGTTTGAAGAGTTGACAAATCCTAAGCTCTAGATCTCTGGCAGTCCCAAGCTGTTCTCCAAGTCACGCTTTTCCCTCCTTCCTGTGCTGCCCTCAGAAGAGCTGTCAAAGGTGGTCATCACTATGGAGAGACCTGACACCCAGCTTTGCTGGCACTAGGCTCAGGAGTCACACTCAGTAAATGACGAGTTAAGATTTTCTCTTTTCCTTCACATTTGGCGAGATCTTAATGACAGAATTTAGGATCTGTCCAGTTTCAAATTAACAACCGCCAAGTAGTATTTTATCATCGTTCTGTTATAAGGATTTAAGAAATCACTACATTTGAAAATAAGAAAACAAAATACAGGGGCACCTGGGTGGCACAGCGGTTAAGCGTCTGCCTTCGGCTCAGGGCGTGATCCTGGTGTTATGGGATCGAGCCCCACATCAGGCTCTTTTTCTATGAGCCTCCTTCTTCCTCTCCCACTCCCCCTGCTTGTGTTCCCTCTCTCGCTGGCTGTCTCTATCACTGTCGAATAAATAAATAAAATCTTAAAAAAAAAAAGAAAGAAAACNCAGGCTCTTTTTCTATGAGCCTCCTTCTTCCTCTCCCACTCCCCCTGCTTGTGTTCCCTCTCTCGCTGGCTGTCTCTATCACTGTCGAATAAATAAATAAAATCTTAAAAAAAAAAAAAAGAAAGAAAATAAAATACAAAATAATTGCAAGAAAATAAATTTCATACATTTCAAGACGGAAATGCTTGCAATAAAAACAAACTTCTAGGGTTAAAGTGATCCTCAACTACACAACTTTTTACCTCAAGTTGTATTCTCTCCCTCTCTTTTTTCTTTAATAAAAAAAAGAGAGGAAAAGTATATGTCTGTATGGAATAAATATCTGTATTTAATTTAAAAAAGAACAAAGTTCTTATGAAAATGGGTAAAAGATTTTTGCAGAAGCCCTGAAATTTAACTTCACTCTTTGCATTTTGGTTTGATATGTAAATATACACATAAAGAAACTCAACCACAGCAAATGTTAGCCTTTTCCAGAGGAATAGAGGCAAGTGTTACAAATGTGGGTCCAGTGTCAGGAGAACATAATCATAATGTAAACTGGTTATTTCTAAATGGTGCCCCCAAAAGGAAAAAAATGAATGGAAGTACTTAGTAAATTCTGTTTTCCATAAAATTCATACCACAAAAAAAAAAAAAAAAGAGAGAGAGAGAGAGAGAGAAAGAATGTGACCATGGAGGTCAGTGAGAGTTTTGTTGAATTTCCCTCCTCCTAAATTCTGTCATCTCCTTTTTAAAGTGGCAAGCCAGCTTCCCACGGACATGACAGAAATACGTTCTTTTTTTCCTACAAACCATTCACCAGTAAGTAACACTTACCAGAGGACATGTACTTTCCCATAGGCGATTGGCTAATTGGATATTGTCACTTCTAGTTGCAGCTTAATATAGTATAGACAATGCCTTTTTCAAACAAAAATATAACCAAAGTATTAATGATCTATTTCTTTTGTTTCAAAGAATATAAAGGGCTCTGACTCCCTATCTCTACATTCCAAAATAATAGATGCAGATTATGAAGGGATCTATGTAGAAATTAAAATGACTCAGTTATCTTAATTACATGTTTAGCCACATAGGTCAAATAACATCCCAATAAACTCAAAAAGAAGAGCCAAATTCTTTTGTTTCACTAGAAAAATAAGTTGCTCAAAATAAGTTGACAATGGACTAAGGACTGGAAAGTTTTTGATTAAAAGGGAATTTTTGTTGGAACACTCATAATGAGATTGGAGCTGCAGTAACAATATAAAATTGAAAGCAGAATTACATACAAAATGAGTACTGTAAAATATCATTATTTTAGTACAATGGAAAATAAGGTGTTTGTGGTTTTACTCTATAAATTCTGTGTCGTCTGCGCATATGTATCCCTTCTTGGCCGTCCTCTGAAGAGCCGTTCTGATTTCAGAGACTTGGGCATCAACATTCATTTGTGGTAGGGGAGCCCACACAATCAACATCTCCTAGGCTTTACTTTTTCCCTCCATTTTATTGGCTTTTCAGGACTGAGCCCACACATCACATTGGTGTTCAGTTACAAGGCAGACAGTGAATTTTCCTAATCCATTTAGCGTGCTGACAGAGCCATGTTCACAATTTATAGAATTTCCTTTTAGACATCTACCTATTTCACAGTTCATTAAGATTCAAACTGAACACCTGTGTTTATGAAGTCAAAAGCAATTTTATACTAACAAGGTGTTAAATAAGGCATTCTCTGAAAGCCTGAACAACAGTAACAACAACAGAAGGACTAGACTCCCGACCTATGGAATGAAATAATGTCTGTAGCTACCTGCATCATCCTTTAATAGGCCAGAAATTGCTATGCAACTGCAGCCAACAACTAGAACACATTTTACTTCTTCCACCACAAGTCTTTTATGTTTTACCTTAAGAAAGCAAGAGTATGAGGCTGCCTTGCACATTTCACCCGGATACCTAAAATCTGCAAAACAGCTAAAAACCTTAGGAAGTAAAATGTGGCCCTTTTAAACAATGTCTTCACTAGCTAGATATAAGGACATTTTCAGCATTCTGGGGCTTGAAAAGCCTGACCCTGGCTCATTTTTATATAACCCCAAAGTTTTCACATCATTAATAAAGAGAGAATCAAAACAAAGCCCACAGACATTAGGGGAGGGAAAAGTGTGCAGTTTGGCACTGCCATCATAAATACCCTCAAAATGAAAAGGGAAAAAAATAAAATGCATGTAACAGAGGTGGTGACCCCTATAACGACTGTGGTTCCCAACAGCTTTTTTTCTGCTGGTAATAAACCATTTTGCAGACCTCCCAATTGTGGCCACCATGATAGTTACAGCTTTGCAGGTTTATGTCTTTTCCTTGCAGTTAAGAGTGTTATCAATAAAAATTTCAAATGATGCCTTTCCCAGTCAAATAAAAACATTTAAAAATGTGAAGCCAACAACAGGATTAGAATGGAAAAATACAAGTGACAACAGGATTTTCTTTTGTATATTTTTTTCACCAAATCCCTTAATTTATTAATTTTAAAGACATTCCTTGCAAGTCTTGAAAGTGAAACAATGCACCCTGATGCAACATTGGGGTAATCTGATAGTCCTAAAAATTAGTTTTGTCATATGCTACTGACTTTTTAGAAGAAACACCTCACTTTTAAATGCCATGATGATAATATTCACTAAACAAAAGTCTATCTCAAAAAGGTCATTTCGAATATCCTTTGAAGCCAGAAGTGATTAAAAAGGACTTCACGGCTTGCCAGTCAACCACAACAGGAGGCAGAAGGAAAACTGAAATTACTGGTTAAAAGTAAAGGAGCACTGGGTGATGGGCATTAAGGAGGGACTTGATGGAATGAGCACTGGGTGGTATATGCAACTGAGGAATCACGAAATTCTACCTCTGAAACTAATAATATACTATATGTTAATTACATTGAATTTAAATTTTTAAAAAAAGTAAAGGAGCACTGCCTGTAAATCCCACCTTATATATTGTGGCAAATAGTACTTCTACCCTCTTAAAAAAAAAAAAAAAAAAAAACTCCTTTGCTCAAAACATGTGAGTTCAGAAGAAAGAGTGGTTCCTTAAGTATCTGGAATAGTTTGCAAAGCCCTGTATGAATGCATCTAGTCCCAAGGTCCCTGGATGCAACAAAGCATTCCCAACTCCTTGTCACAGTGACCTGTATAACCAAGAGTCTGGGCCTTGTCAAAAAATGAGGCTGAGGGCCCACCTCAATGCAGAAAACCAAGAAACAAGGAATCATAAATTGTGTTCTTTTCTCCATGTAACAACAACATTTTCATTGTCAAAAGCTTTATTTTTCTGATCCACTTGAAAGCTGACAGCCCAAGTCTGCTTTCTGGTTGTGTTATCACACTGAAACATCTGTGACTCACTGACCAAAAATGCTGCCGTGGGCCCAGAAAACACCTTCTCCTACTCCATCAGCAGCACCTTGCTGAGGAAACAATCTCCCTGAAGAAATGATCAGCACCCCTTCTGTTAAAATGCATTTAATTTTTTACCTTACAAATGTACAACATGTGTATATCATGGACCATTTAAAGATCCCCTGAGTTTCCAACACAAAGAGAAAACACAGTAAGGTACTGTTGTCCATTCTTTTACTTTTTTTAACAAAGTATGCATGCATGCATAAGTATAGGTATGTACATATAATCATAAACATATTTAAAGAAATAAAAAGTAAATATTATATAATAAATTCTTCTTAATATACTAAGATTCTAGACTTCATGAAAAATGGTTCCCTCCCCAGAGTTTGGGCAATATCCTTCATTATTATGGCCACAAATGTAATGGGTATTATAGCCATAGTGATACTAGGAGGATTTAAGTTGCAGAATTATTCATTCTTAATTCTTCATAGCCAATACAGGGTTTTACCTAATAAGCACTGAACAGCAGTGAACTCACCTGTTAAGACAGGATTACAAAACTTGACATAAACTTTGTCGTGAAGATTAAATGAAACAATGTATATCAGCTCCTTGACACAAAAAAAGCGCTCAGTCCATGGGGGCCCTTATGGGAAGAACTAGATTTCTGGTTAAGAGCTCGGGTTTTGCAATCCAAGGCCCTGTCACTCACCACTGTATGACCTTAAACAAGTTCTGAGGCTCTATCCCCTCATCTTGAAAATGGGGTTAATAATACCAGCCTCACAAGTTGTAAGTCAAGTTTAAGACAAAGTATCACGTGGGAAACATTTAGCTATCTATATCTCCTGAAACTCAGTATAGCAGCCACAAGACACTCAGTAGCCATTTGGGCAATAGAATTAAATTAAGAAGTCCAAGACCAATAGCTCATGAGATTATGGGTCCCACCTTGTTCAGAACCCTGCATATGATAGATGCTCAATAAAATATTATCAAATGACACCTCATTCATTTAGACAAGTCGAGGGAAGTGTCTGTCTGAAGTATAGCACAGCATCGAAGCATTTCTAAGTAGATGCAATAACTCCTGAAATAATCCAGTAGATTGTCTGTAACCCCATAAATACCATTCCCTTTCTCAAGGAAAGCCGAGTTGCTTGAGCGTGGATTCAAAGAGGACCAGCTTTAATCAAAACATAAAATCTTAACATTATCAGAGTAATCACCTTAGCAACATTAGCCTTCAATTTTATGAGATATAAATGGACATATCATACAGCTTGCATGCTTTATCTTCAAAGGAGATAAACATGTATTTCTTTTTATCTTCTTTCCTTCCTTTACTTATCTGCTTTTAAACAACAGGAGGAAGATGAAGTCCAATTAAGTTTTTGTGTGGAATTATTATTAACCAGTGATAATGAAATCACTGAGCATTCATGGTACTATAAATCAGTTAGTTCTCTATCATATATCCATATACCCAATGAAGTGTTGGCTGGATAAAGGTAGGCATCATATCCAGCAATAGCAGTCATTCAAAAATTATGTGTTGAATGAAAAACTGCACGAAATCCACAGGACAGGGATCTTTAATGTAAAATTCTTGGAAATGCTTCAGCGCATCTGTAAACTGCCTAAAATTATATACATGATTGCAAGTGAACATAAATGTATGTGTGCCAAGATAAATCTTTCTAATGAGTGAACCTATAGATCGCATGAAATTCTCTTCTATACTGATTACATTTTAAAAACAAAAACAAGGGACGCTTGGGTGGCTGAGTCAGTCAAGGGTCCAACTCCTGATTTTGGGTCAGGTCATGATCTCAGGGTCATGAGATCAAGCCCCGCATAAGCTCCACACTCAGTGGGGAGTCTGCTTGAGATTCTTTCCCTCTGCTCCTTCCCTCCTCCCTGCTCTCTCACTCTATCTCAAATAAATAAATATTTAAAAAATAAAAACAAAAATATTATGGACCTTTGCTATGGAGCTGTGACCAACCTAACCTACATATGTTGCCTCTTGCCTTTATGAATACAAACCCCTACATATTTGTTAATAGGTTCTCAAGCATTTATTTTTAAACAAGTAGAACTCTTCCCTGATCTATTTGGAACAGAAATGAGTATAAAAGCAAGCATTATATGCCATTGTCATATAACACATCAAACAGAAAACATGCAAAATAGTTGTCATGCCTGGCAGTTCGGAAATCATGCTGGGCTGAGGAAAAGTGGACCTGCCAGAAAATCGAAAGAAGTCTCTTAATTTGGGGACAGAACAAAACAGATGGCACTTTCATATTTTCTTCATTTCTCTGTATCATTCTAAGACATAAAAAAGCAACCCAATTAAAATATAAAAGTCTTGGATTGGTAAATGCAGACACACAAATTCAAAGGAGACCCACAGAGGCAGAAAGCACAGAATGCATGTTAAGAAAAGAAGTGAGGTAAAGGATTCCCCAAACATCCCTGATATACAATAGTAATAATAATAACAACAGCAATGATGATAACACAATTTACAACTAGAACCCCTTCCTAGAGCCAAAGCACTTTTCACAGAGATGCATCAGGTTGGCACAGTGACTGACATCTCATAGATCAAGACATTGAGACTCAGACAGGTTTAAGTCTCATTCATGTTGCCGTTATGAAAGGGGGAGGCAAAGGCATGTCCATACATCTCTCACTTCTAAACGCTATGTTCTTCATACATTTTACTTCAGATCATAGAATAATAGCTAGGCCTTTCTTCTTCCTAATTTCTGAAGATGTTGGTAATTATTCATTGAAATCCAGAAAAATCAAGGTGCTAAAAAAGCCAATTCATGATTATCTCTACTGCCACGGGATTAATGTGTTGGCAGATGGGGGTAAGTTGGTACGCAGAAAACATCAAGGGAAGCAGCAAAATAAGAAACTTGGCCTTGGGGTCCTTTGAAGCTATTTTAAAAAGTAAAATGTTATGTTAAGAGCTATGTGGTATATCTCTGTGTCTGTGTAATTATTATTCCATTGATTTATTGCACACATGTCAAAAAGCGTCTGGGCATTTGTACAAGTTAAAACAAACCAATCCAGGAGCCAAGCCACATAGCCACAAACCCAGACAACTTGCCTCCCACCCCTCGTCCCCACCCTTCATCCTACTACCTCCTAAATGCAAATACCCTGATAGCAAAAGCCTTCCTTGCAGAGATGAACCTTTAAGCCAGTGGCATCTGTCCTTTATACCATATTCTAAGAGTAGCCAAAACCCAGATGATGGTACAGATTTTCCAAATAAACTAACATGCTCTTCCCATTCTAGGGACAGCCCTCTCCTGTTTTGGCAAGAGCTTTCAAGAATGACTCAGGAATCTAACTGGAAGGAACTATCACTTATAACCTCCTCCAAGAATGAGCACCATATCTTTCAGAGGAGTGTAAACTCAGGTCTTTCATTGTAGGGCACAACAAAACATAACATATCTCATTCACTGACTCACCCACTAACCCACCACATGTTGGGTAAGGAGACTCTTATTTCTGTCTGTTTCTCCAAGAAGCGGGAAAATTACTTTAATGTACTTTACCCTGCTGCCAAAAATCCTTTGCTTATGATCCAACAATTAGAGCTAATTTCAACCTCAATTGCTTCCCCTAAGAGATGGACATCATTAGGTAACATTCTCCACTTCCATTTACAAAGATTTTAGAAGAAGAAAAAGGCAAAAGAAATTTCCTTGGATGTTTCCAGCTGATAAAATTATTGATCTCGCACTCCCAACTTCAAAGCAGGAAACCAGAAAATCATCTCACTTTCTCTGCCCATGGCGAATAATTTTTTCTACTTCAAAGCACCATCTCTTTATTGGGTCATTTTAATTATTGAACATGGGATGGAAGCTATCCACATAATGCTACCGCTGTCTTTTTCATGAAAAATGTATCGGTCTGATTTGGACTACATTAATTGGAGAAGCGTAAAATACAGGGGAGAGTATAAGGAAAGGGAAAGAGGCTGGGGGACACATCAGTGTAAGGTAATGAGAGGAAGGTAGTAAGCCTTTTTGAGCTGACTTTTCTTTCTTTCCTGCTGGAAAGGAACCATCAAGAAGACCGATTCCCAGTTCAAGCAATACCACAGCAGATTGCCTTGCTTCTTAAATTTCCTTCTACCTAATAACACAGCAACAGAATTACACTCACTTTATTAGTAAGGCTGGTATCATTGCCAACCCAAGACAACCGTGTGTTGTGAATAACCACTGTGAAAACAAACTTGACCCTTGTTCTACAACAGGGGTCAACAAACTATCTGGCCCTGTTCAGACTATGACTGGTAGGGAGAGGACATTTCATTCCCCCTCAACCCTCTTCCCACAAAATCACAATGCCATGGCTTGGCAAAGTTTCTCTATAAAGGGCCAGAGAGTAAATATTTTCAGCTTTAAGGGCCAGATGGTCTCTGTCGCTATTAAGTTCCGCTGCTGATGCCCAAAAGCAGCCAAAGACAACACATAGATGACAGGGTGTGACTGTGTTCAAATAAAACTTTATTTATAAAGACAGGCAGTAAGCAGGATTTATCCCATAAGCCATAGTTTTTAATCCCTATTTAGACAAGTGCTAGACAGCAGAAATGTTCTATAGCTTGCTTTCTCATACACTAGTCTAGCCACATACTTGAAACATGGCTAGTGTGACTAAGAAGCCACATTTTAAATTTTACTGAATTTTTTAAATTTGATTTGCCACATGTGGCTAGTGGCTACAGTCTTAGCACAGCTCTAGATAACTATTCACTGCAGCCTCTTCAAAAGAGATACAAGCTGTCTTCCAATTTATGGCATAGTTCAAATTTTTGTTGTGCAAAATAAAATACCCATGCTTCCAAATTCACAATGAAACTATACAGAACTGAAAATGATATTTCTTTTTTTTTTTTTTAAAGATTTTATTTATTTATTCGACAGAGATAGAGACAGCCAGCGAGAGAGGGAACAACAAGCAGGGGGAGTGGGAGAGGACGAAGCAGGCTCATAGCAGAGGAGCCTGATGTGGGGCTCGATCCCAGAACGCCGGGATCACGCCCTGAGCCGAAGGCAGACGCTTAACCGCTGTGCCACCCAGGCGCCCCTGAAAATGATATTTCTTAAATGTATCTACATCATCGAGGCCAAAACGATTACTTTGGCTTGCAGCGATCAAATAACTGCCTATAAGCCAGTGTCAAGTGCATAGCGGCTAAGTCACATCCGTGCCAAGACCCGTCCAATCTGGAAGTTGTTTCCTTTCACCTCTCAATACTCTTCTGCACCTTGACTGAGGGCATAGGCCTACTCAATGGCCCCAGTAACTCCAAGGAAAATCTAAACCTCCCCACAGACCCAAAAACATATACAAAGACATGGCTTAAAGAGCACAAGAGAGAATATGCAACTCAATTAGACTGCCTTTTCCCACAGTAACCCACATAGCACACTACCCCAAAACAAAAAATCAAGGAGATTCACCACATTCTTTGCTATTGTCCACATGCAATAATTTTTATTTTCTGGCAACTGTTTTACTTACATAATTAGCTTGTGTTTTGCCTTTCTTAGCACACCCAAAGATATAATTCAATGAGGAGAAGCAAGGAAATAGGATAGTAACAGGTATTTGGTTTTCTTCTAAGTATGAATAAGAAGTAACAAATCAACATTTAAGAAACTTACATAATATCAACTTTCTTCAACGGGTAAAAGCATCTTAAAAATTGAGGATATTCTGTAGGAAGTAAGAAACCCCTGGAATCACAGGTGCCAAGAGAGGGACCCGTACAGATACACAGCAAGTAAGGTAGATGACATTCTGACTTTTTTATGATTTTTTGTTAATACCATTCTAGATCCAACCATTTATTTATGGTTCCCAAATCCAAAAAAACCCTGAAAAATGAAAAAAAAATTCCAGTGTGAAACAAACTCTTTTGGCTGCACAACCTGACACGAACTAATAAGATGCTGCTTATAGAGTCTTTATTTATCCTACTTTAGTGTGAGGAGTTTTTTTTTTTCTGCCGAAATAGTCATGTTTGTTACAGGATGTGGCTGTATCCCCACTGGGAGTGTTATGCAATCTGTGATATGGGTCTTACCTTTCCAAAATCCCTGTAATATCTGATATCCAAAACACATCTGGCCCCAAGGGTTTGGATAAGGGATAGGGATCTTCTAAAGAAAGCTGTCCAGGTAGGGGTATTTTCTATCAACTCAACGTCTGCTGCCTGGAATCGTGAAACAGTGCCTTACCTCAGTCTGAAGGATGGCAGCCCTCTGTTCTTTGGCAGTAAGTGACTCTTTAAGCACTTCAATGTGTTGCTTGCAATCTGAATTTTGATTGCTAAGGGTTTCAAGCTTTGTTTGTAAGGCAAGAAGTTCTGACTCCTTCTTTGAAAGCTCCTGCTTCAGCTGATCAATCTGTGAAACAACAACATTGCAAGATATTAGGAGCCAGAGTTCCTACTCTTTACATTTGAGAACTGCTGATTTCTCTTAATTTTCAAGAGTCAATAATCATTAATCCAACAAGGCAAGCCATAAGTTTGTTTAAAAGATGGCCTTGGCACGTATTGCATGATGCACTGGGTGTTATACGCAACTAATGAAGCATCGAACTTTACATCGGAATCCGGGGATGTACTGTATGGTGACTAACATAATATAATAAAAAAAAATCATTAAAAAAAAAAGATGGCCTTGGAAGTTCTTTTGGGTCTGGGGAGGCTCTGTAAAGGTGGCTAAGAGTATAGAAAACAGAAAGGTAAGGTCAGCAGGCTGCCTTCCACCTTCCACTCCACCGAGAACCAAGGTTCACAGACCTACTCCTCATCATGAAACAATATAGACTATTCACCATCATCCCCAGGAGGGTCAACACATTGCTAATAAAGGTCATTAACCCAAGACGTACCCTGGTCCTTCTCTGCTACTCCACAGTGGAAATGATCATTCAAGGCAATCATTTGATGAAAAAAGAATCCTCACCCCCCCAAAATAAAGTAAGCATTAGAGGTTTTTTGTTTATATTAAATACTGAGAAGACACAAAAGAACATAAAATTATGTTAAGTATAAGGAAAAATAACATAAGAAACATTCATCATTCAATTCACCAAAAAAGATCATTAGAATTATCTATGTCCCAACCATTTCTATCTCCTTCTCTCCTCCTTTAGAAATAATTACCACCCTAAATTGCATGTTTGCCATTTCCTTGCTTGTTTCTACATGTATTTTTTGCATTTCAACTTTATTTTTTCTGAGAATTTTTTAGTACTTTGCTTCTTTCTACTCAGTCTTATGTCCTGAAGATTAAATCGTGTTATTGTACATATAATTTGTTCATTTTCACTGAAGTACAGAATTCCATTGTAAGATTCCACCACAATTTATTTGCCCATTCTGCTGTTAATAGACATTTTGGTTTGTTTCCAGGTTTTTTTGCTAGAACAAAAAGTGTTATTCTGAACATTTTTATATATAGCACCTGGTACTCATAGCAAAAATGATCTAGGAGTTAAATGCTGGACTACATAGGGGCGCCTGGGTGGCACAGCAGTTAAGGTCTGCCTTCAGCTCAGGGCGTGATCCCGGCGTTGTGGGATCGAGCCCCACATCAGGCTCCTCTGCTATGAGCCTGCTTCTTCCTCTCCCACTCCCCCTGCTTGTGTTCCCTCTCTCGCTGGCTGTCTCTATCTCTGTCAAATAAATAAATAAAATCCTAAAAAAAAAATGCTGGACTACATAGTATGCATATCTTTAACTCTACTAGGTAACTCCAAAATGTTTACCAATGCTCTTATACTTATTTTCAGGGTCATAAGCAGTGTGTAAGTGTGCCAATCACTCCATATCTGTGCTAATACATTATGTCACCAGACTTTTACATTTCTACCAGCCTGATGGTTGTGGTAGATGATCTCCAAATATGACTGCCACCAAGTTTTTTCTGCTTGTACGCACATGCTGTAGAGGTGGAGTCTGTTTACCATCCTCTTCAACCTGGGCTAAACTACGACTTGCTTTAACCAGTAAATGCAGCTAAAGTGTCAGTTCTGGCCCTTGCCTGTAGGGACACATTTAGCCTCCTCCAGCTGGAAGCCCAACCGCCCTCTGACCATCATGCGGGGAAGAAGCCGATAGCAGCCACATGGACAGGCCATGCAGAAAGACAGAGAGGCCTAGAAGAAACTGTGGCTCCTTCATCTTGTTCCTGGTCTTAAAGGGAAGAATTTCAATGTTTCATCATAAGTTTGATGTTTGCTTTAGCTTTTTATAGGCACTCTTAAGTTTCAGAAAGTTCCCTTTTATTACAACTTTGCCAAGAGTTGTTTTTTTTTAATCATTAAGGAATGTTTAATATTAATAAACATTTTTTCTGCTTCTCATGATTTATCACACTTTTCACCTTTAATATGTTATTGTAATGAATTACATTAATGGATTTTTAAAATACTCAATTCTCCTTGCACCACTATGAAAAACCCCACTTAGTCATGATGTATTATGTTTTTTATATGTTACTGGATTCAGCTTACTAATATTTTGTCAGGATCTTTCATCTATGTTTATGGATAAGACTGGTTTGTAATTTTCCCATTTTGTGCTGTCCTTGTCAGGTTTTTAGTACCAAGTTTGCCTTCTAAATGGAGTGCTCATTCTTTTAATGTGTTTCGAAATGGTTTGCGTAAAACTGAAATTTTTTCCCATTAACATTCATTAGAAATCCCCAGTAAAACCATCTAAAGCTGGCATTTTCCTTCTCCAAAGACTGTTACTTACTTCATCTATCTAATGGTTATAGGAATATTCATGTTTCTAATTATTTGAGTCAATTTTGCTAAGTTTTTTTCTCCTAAGAATTTTTCATTTTATCTAAATATTCAACTTTACTTAGCAGGAAATTTTCATAAAACCCATTTACCTTTCGATACCTATGGCATCTATGACTGTCTTCTATTTCATTCCTAATATTGTTTAATTTTATTCTCTTTTCCTTGATGAGGCTCAGCAGAGGCATGTCATGTTAAATAATCTCTTCAAAGAGCCAATTTATGGCTGTGTTGATCATCTAACATTCTTGTTTTCTGTTTCATTAATTTGTGCTCTTATTTTTTAAATTATTTCCTTCCTACTACTTTCTTTGGTTTTATTCTATTTTCTTTTCCTAACTTTGTAAGTTGGATACTTATCTCACTAATTTTCACCCTTTTTTCTTTCCATATATGTCTTAAGACTATAAATGTCCCTGTCAATATCATCTTAACTTGATGCCACTAGTTTGATATGTAGTACTGACATTATTGTTCAGTCGTAAATATTTTCTGATTTCCATTATTATTTATTCTTCAACTCACAAATAATTTAGAAGTATGCTTCTTATTATACAAATACATGGGTGTTTCCTAGTTATCTTCGTGTTTCGTCTTGCTTGTTTGCTTTGTGAATAGAGAATAAGATCTGTTTGATACTAATCATTTGAAATTGGTGTGTCTTGCTTTATGACAGAGTATGTGATCAGTTACCATAAATGTACTTTGTATACTCTGTGCTAGAAAAGAATATGTATCCAAAAATTATTGAGTGTAACAGTCTATATTTATTGGCTTGAAAATGGTTTCCTTGCCATAAAGTCTACAACAGCTTTCTCACAGTTAATATTTGGCTGGTGTGTCTTTTTTCACTTTCAGTGTATCATTTATGTTGTAGATGTCTCTTGTAAATAGCATATACCCAGATTCTTCCACCCCGTCTGATAAAATTACATGGAGCATTTATTATCATTACAGATATATGTGATTCTATTTCAACCATCTTACCTTGTGCTTTCTAAATATACTGCCCTTTCCATTTATTCTCTTTTCCTCCTTACCTTTTGAATGACTTTTTTCCTATCCTATTTTTTGTCTCTACTCATTTAAAAGTTATACTTTTATTTATATTTATGTTTATTTCACTTATTTCTAATCTTTAGGTTACTATCCTAGAAAGTATAGCAAGCTTACATGTTTAATTTACCTAAGTCTAAAGTCAATCTATGTTTACATTCTTTCTGAATAACAGAAGGATCTTGAGACACTTTAAGTTCAGCCACCATCCCCTTGACAGACACATTATTGTCATTTATTTCAGTTCTTCCCTGTTTTGTTTTTAACTCATCATTACTTTTTTACAGTCCATGTTTTAGATTTACCCCCTCATCTGTCACTAGCTTTGTTTGCTATTCTATCCTGCATCTCAGACATTGTCAGAAATCTCCTTTTGCCTAAAATGCATCATTTAAATTTCTTTTAGTAGGATTTTGTTGGTGGCAAACTCAATTTTTGTCTAAAAATATCTCAACTTCATTTTTTAAAATATTGTTGTTCAGTATTAAAAGTAATTTTCTGGGATAAAAGATATTTTTCTCAGCCATCTTCTGGCTAACAGAAGCTATTAAGAAGTCAAGCTATCACTCCAAATTCATTCCTTCATAGCTAATGGGACTTTTTTCCATTAGCTGCCTTTTTAAATAGCTTTATTGAAATATAATTTATATGCCATACAATTCAGCTGCTTAAAGAATACAGTTGATGGTTTTTAGTATATTCACAGAATTGTGCAACCATCATCATAATCAAACTTTAGAGCATTTTCATCATCTCAAAATGAAACATTGTAACAATTAGAAGTCATTCTCCATATTCCCCATCCTCTACCCCCAACCATAGGCAATTAATAATCTACTTTCTGTCTATTCTGGGAATTTTATATAAATGGAATCTTAAAATATGCATACTTTGTGACTGGCTTCTCTCACATAGCACAATGTTTCAAGGTTCATCCATGCTGTAATACGTGCCAGTACTGCATTCCTTTTTATTGTTGAGTAATACTACACTGAATGAATATGCTACATTTTGTCTATCCATTCACCAGCTAAGGGACACTCAGGTCATTTCCACCTTCTGGCTATTATGAATAATGCTCCTAAGAACACTGCTATGCAAGTCTCTGTGGATATAACGTTTTTTTTTCTCTTGGATATATATATAGGTGTGGAATTGCTAGGCCATATGATATGTTTTCCAAAATGACTGTACCATTTTACATTCCCACTAACAATATATGAGGGTTCTAATTTCTTCATACTCTCAGCAACACTTGTTAGTATGTCTTTTTTTTTTTTTAAGATTTTATTTATCTGACACAGAGAGAGACAGCGAGAGAGGGAACACAAGCAGGGAGAGTGTGAGAGGGAGAAGCAGGTTTCCCGCTGAGCAGGGAGCCTGACGTGGGACATGGAGCTCAATCCCAGGGTCCTGGGATCATGACCTGAGCAGAAGGCAGACGTTTAACGACTGAGCCACCCAGATGCCCCTGTTACTATGTCTTTTTAATTAGGCCGTTCCAGTGGGTGTGAAGTAATATCTCATTGTAGTTTTGATTTCTCTTAATGATATTAAGCATCTTTCCATATACTCATTAGCCATTCCTACATCTTCTTCAGACAGATATTCTACTTTTTAAAACTTTTTCTTTGCCTCTGAGATTTGATGGCTTTATTCCCATGTAAACAGACAAATTTCTTTTTATTTATCCTCTTTGGGGTACTCTGAGCTTCCTGAGTTTATGGACTGGTACCTCCAGCAGTTTTGGAAAATTCTCAGCTTCCTGCTCTTCAAATATGGCTTCAGTGAAGGGACTCTGTCCCCACTCCCCATCTCTCCTTCCCTCCGGAACTCTGATTAGACCTATGCCAGATCTTCTTGTTCTGTCTTCTATGTATCTTAATTTATCTTTCGTGCATTTCATCTTTTTAATCTTTTATTTACTTTATTCTACTCTGTTTTCTAGTTCATTACATGTTTTTTCTGCTATGATCACCCTGGAGTTAAACCTATTTACTAAACTTAAATTTCCATTTTTATATTTTCCCATTTCTAGACACTTTTTTGGTTCTCTTTAAATATGCTTAGCATTTTTATAGTTTCTTGACCTTTATTCATATTTTCAATCCCGTTTTATTTATTTAAACATATTAAAATAAACATACTTATTTCAAATTGTTTGTCTTGAAATTCCCACTTCTGAAGTCCTTGCCTTCCACTTCTGCTGTTTGTTCTTTCTACCAGTTATCAATTATGGTAGCTTGATTTCTTTCACGTTTTGGATTTAAAAAAAAATTTCTGTGCACTCATGTTTTTTGGAACTTTGGAGAAAAACTTTGAGGTTTAAGTTGAACATGTGGCCCTTTGGAGCATTTGTCTCTACCAATACCTGGGGCATTATCAACCAAGAACCCCTTTAACTTCCATTCTTTACGTGAAGTTTTTGGATCGCCTTACACTGCACATCTGTGCAAAAGCCAACTACAGTTATGGATTCTCAAAGCTAGGTTCTTTTTACCTTTCACTTGGCTCAAAGTTTTAAAATAGATAGTTTTCCCTGGATTCCCCTATCTAGGTGGGAGGAAAGTACAATGGGGAGGTATTTAGTTTACCCTTGTACTAAGAGTGTGGCTCTCTGGGATCCCAGCTTAATTGTGGTAGTGGTAGTGGAATTCCTACTTGACTCTCCATCTTGAACAGCCTCAGGCTTCCATCTCTTTCCCTCAATGTCCCCATGACTGTAGAAATTAATGCCCAAGTTCACCTGCCTAGAAAATGCCAACAGGAACATAGAAGCAGTGCTCTATTAGCACTCCAGCCCCTTGCTTTGGCTTAGTTTTGGCCCTTGAGATTTTTTCTAACTTGACAGTTCATAAGTACATTTGAAAATATATGGGTTTTTTTTTAAGATTTTATTTATTTATTTGACAGAGAGAGAGAGCCAGCGAGAGAGGGAACACAAGCAGGGAGAGTGGGAGAGGAAGAAACAGGCTCCCAACAGAGCAGGGAGCCAGATGCGGGGCTTGATCCCAGGACCCTGGGATCAGGCCCTGAGCCGAAGGCAGACGCTTAATGACTGAGCCACCCAGGAGCCCCAAAATATATGTTTTGAAAATAAATTTTATCCAGGATTTTTTGTTCTTTTCAACAACTAAATCCGGCTTAAACAAGAACCAAGCTACTGACAATAGCTGCTGGGAATGAACAGAGTTGGATGCTTACAAAGAAACAGGACCCCCTTTTTCAGAACTGTTCGTGTTGTGCAATGCACTAGAAAGACTGAGGTGGAATCCCATTTGCAGGATGAAGTCAGACTAGAGCAGGGGAGAAATAGGTTTCACCTTGCTTGCCATATTTAAAGATTTGGTAGTGACTGGCAGCCTTGAGAAGGATTCTGAGTATGCTTAAAGATGCACTGAAAAAGAGTTGTGATGGATTATCAATACGCTATGGGTAAGTGTGAACAGATGGTGGCAATGATCAGGTATATGAAATCCATGAAACACATTTCTTCTTTGTGATTTAATGAATCATGAATCTATGATCATTTTTACCTATAATAAAAGTTCTCTCTCTCATACAACAAGAACAGAGTATAAATAAAAAGAGGGAAAATCTGGATTAGGATTGACTAAAATTATAAAATAAACAAAATCTGTTGTGATCAGCAAGATCAGCATTCTTCACATGGGGTATGTATGGATCTAAATCACAGGCAGTTGTAGCTGCCAGCACAGAATAGCATTGATTCCACATATGAAACTGATTCATCTTAAAATAAAGCTAAAAAAAACTTTGAACTTTACATGCCTAAGCAAAGATGATGTTTACAGTATAAAAAAAAATGATTTGAGCTAACTTCTACAAGTATCAGATTAGAAATCTAGTGTGGGAATGGGGTATTGAGAGAGGAATTTGAATGAAATTAACTTGATCAACAGAATGGTATTTAATAGGAAGAAAGAACATGACAAGTTCTACATACACCTACTTTATTCAATAAAAATAGATTGATAATGATAAAACTATTTCAGTCTATAAATATTAAATAGACAGTTGCTTTAAATAGCTTTCAGACTATCATTAATTACCATGAGGTAAATTTTAAATAAATATTTTATGCAGACAATAACAGAAAAGGGCTTTTCTAAGGGGAATATAGTTACAGGGTAGAAAATCATATTCTTCCATAAAAATATGCCTTTTGCTTCTTTTATAGCCATAAACTCAATAAAAATGGAAAGTGATGCAATCGAACATACATGAGAACTGAGGCTGGAGAAGGTCTGTCTCGGTGATGGCAAGAAGAAAAGCCAATCGGAATTACATCACACGCTTTATATAAAGTCCATGTGGACATCAGGAACACTTCATCTCGTCTGAAAGTTCTTCCACCACTTACGTCTGTGACACAACCAACACCCTGAAAACACTCCCTTGCCAAGGAAAACAGCTTCTTTTTCACTGCAGATATGGCCCTCATGTCTAGAAAGTGATATGCTTATTATCATGCAGTTTGGGTTATGAGGTTTGTAATCCTTCAGAGGTTAATAAGAAAATGTGTTACAAATTCAGAATAAAAGAGGAGATCTAAGACAGCAGAGTGGTGTCTTTGGCAAACTCCTAAAACAGAGGGAGTGACTAATACAGAAGTACTGAGATCAATAGATGAAAAATGTGTTACACTAGGAACAAAGCCTCATATAGAACAGGGGATGCCATCATTCTTTCCCTAGAGAAAAACAATTATTTACATGGTACAATCCATTCTTAAAGGCTTAACAGTGCTCCTGAAGGTAACTCTTAGCCTCGTAGATTCTGTCCACACAGTCTGAGTCCTCTAAGTTTTCAGGGCTGAGTCTCAGTTCTCAGGGAAAATGTGCATGTGCCAAAGGGCTTCAAGATGCAGGGATTTCCATCCTGGCCAACTGTGTCTGCTATCTGTGCCTTCACACAAGTTGAGACTCTAAACTGTACTTTCACATTTTTGCAATTTACTTCCCACCTCTGCAAACATGTTATGTCATGGTTTTTCTACGACATCATATTTATAAAAGCAATTTGGGTCTTTCTTCACTTCTATTTAATTTAATCACAAAGCTTTCAAGAGGCTCTACCAGTCGTAGTCATCTGCTCAGCATCAAAATGGAAGTGCATGCCATTTCACATGGCTATTTAAAATACTTCCTTTTCCTCCAACTTACATGCTTTCCTCATTTTAGTAGTTAATGCAAGCAGCACTCCCTTTACATTCCACAACATTGTTTCTATGTCAAATTTTCATTGAAACATTTAAAATTACCTATTTCAACATACTTCTGTATCTAAAAATGAGTTTGTATACAAGAATTATTATTAGCTACCTTTATTACCTACTTTTTTTTCCTTAAAGATTTTATTTATTTATTTGACAGAGAGACAGCCAGCGAGAGAGGGAACACAAGCAGGGGGAATGGGAGAGGAAGAAGCAGGCTCCCAGCAGAGGAGCCTGATGTGGGGCTCGACCCCAGAACGCCGGGATCACGCCCTGAGCTGAAGGCAGACACTTAACAACTGCGCTACCCAGGTGCCCCTGCCTTTATTACCTACTTGGAGCAATAACTATATATTGAGATTGAGATTGATTTGAGGTCATGCCCTGTTAATGAACAGCAATCAAATGCTGAGTCGATTTTATCAACAATGGGTTATAAAAACAATTTTCAACTAAAATTTCCCCCAAAAAAGTCAAATGAGAATGTAAATATGTGTTTATCCAATTTTAGGAGCTTTTTTTTCATGATGAAGTTGAATTTTTTTATCTTATTTTTTTATTTAAAAGTAGTAAAATTCCAAAGAATCATGATAGAACTCATTTTAGATCTTATTAAGAAATAATCAGATCAAAGAGCACCTCCAAGGCTGCTGCCTTTGCAAACAATTATTATTCTAAAGGTGCTTCTCTAAAACACCAGGTTAAAAAAAAAAGTTCTCTGGCCACTTTTAAAAGCTTTCTACATATTCATTACAAACAGCAAGAAGTAGTAACAACATTTAGGTTTAATTTCATTGAGATTTGGTTCCCAGAATTCCACTCCCCTCCTTACGGAGCATCTCAGAAGAATTTCTGAAATGTTCTACCAGGACGCTGAGTCTATAAACTGTTAAGACAACAGTTTCTAAAGTCAACTATGCCTGCATTTTTTGCTAGTTGGGATCCAAAGTCACTTTCTGATTTCCATTTCTATCACTGCCTCACTAAACCTCTTAGTTTCACAATTACATGTCCATTTCACCCAGGTAAGCTTCAGAGCCTCTAGGTGTTCGCAATTTAAATGTAACATTTCTTTCCTTTTTTGGAAAACCTGCCATTTCACATAGACTGGGTTCTTCCCACTTCCTCCTCTGTGTGGAGTTGGGGTGGGATGGTATTTTTACTTATATCCTTCTAGGTTTGCTCAGTCACTGATTTGAGTTTGCATTCTTCACCAGACTTGTCATTGCTATTTTGCCAATCTGGTTATTTAGACAAAGAACACTAACTAAACATAAACCACTTGTGTTACTCCAGCCAGAAGTGAACTCTCCTCTCATCAAATCTTCAGGGTAGTTTTTCTAGGACATTTCTTACTTTCCCAACTATGTGGTCAGTATTGGCGTTGAAGTGAGAAAACATTTTGAATATGCACTACTTTTAGAGCCCCTCAGTAGCTAGGCTCCGTGTCATGTGCTAAAACCAAGGTTTAGAAAGTCTTTGGGAACCACAGAGCTCAAAAATCCACCACTGAAAGCTTTATCCATACAACTCTGTGTAAATGAAAGAGTTCAAGAGACTGTAATGATGACACTGAACAATTGTTCTGTCAATGTGTTTAACCAACTAGTGCAAAAATCAACCATTCAGGTATCTGTGATAATGCTGACAAGCAACATATTCATATAAATCTTGTAGAAAAGTTACCCAGCCGTGCCTGGGTGGCTCAGTCAGTTAAGTGTCTGCCTTTGGCTCAGGTCATGATCCCAGGGTCCTGGGATGGAGCCCCACATCAGGCTCCCTGCTCACCAGGGAGCTCCCCGTGCTTGTTCTCTCTCTCTGTCAAATAAATAAATAAAATCTTAAAAAAAAAAGTTATCCAAATAGGCCACAATAGACCATGAACTATGCTAATAATCCAATTTTAGAGGATATCAATCCATGCCTCTAAAATTTAATGAATTCCATGACAAGTGATTCACCCTACTGGAATCAGTTCACACAGGCTCCAGCATTCCACAAAGCACAAAACACAAGCACTCAGCACTAAATGCTTAGCAATAGCTATGTCTTAAGAGACCTGCTCGACCATACCCATGCTCCCCTCTCAAAGTAGAAATAAGAAAAATAAGCAATTGAAGTAATGATATGAAGTATAAACAAAAATGTTAAGAGTTAATCCAATAAGAACATTCTTTCAATGGAGAAAATATAAAAAACTAACTCTTACTAATAATTTTTAGCTATCTTTTATCAAGCTATAAGGGATTTCTGCATGACATTATAAAATCTTATATTTATTTGTATTCTTAGAAATCCATTTTCCCCATTAGTCAAGTCAAATATGACATTTATTATTATTATTATTATTATTAGGTTATACTTCTTCAATAATAATGGGGATAATTATTAGCTACTTTTTTGAGCCAAGCATTTTAATTACATTAATTACATGTAATTACATTTTAATTACATTTCAATTACATTTAAGCCTTCTCCCTCTAAGGTTTGTGGTGTTGCCCCATTTTATAGAGGAGCAAAATGGTTGAGTGACATAAGTTACTCCTTAAGACCACACAACTAGCAAAGGAAGGCTAGAGATCTGCCAGAGTCCACTTGATGTGTCAGCCTACACTCTTTCCACCTTACTCCATTTCTCTCCTCAAACATCCTTCTGACCTGACCACTTTGGGAACCCTAAAAAGTAACCAGACATTAAAAGTTAAAACCAGCTCAAGGACCAATGGTCTCTCAGACACCTGTGGACTAATAAATGCCTGCTTGCTGAAGACCATACATGTTTTATTTACCTAAACAAATTTCACGGCATTTTTAGTTGTAAAAGTGGCTTGAACTATCTCCTACTGTTGAAAGACAGGATGGGAAGGAAAAGTTTAAGCCAAAAAAATAATTTTGCCCAAAAGTTATGAGTTCACACTTATCTTCATAGCTTCAATCCCAGAGTGAATGGTCATTCTTTGGTCAACAGGCCACCCTACCACTGGGCTTGCTATACCCCAGCTCAACTCTCTGAAAGGGAAGGACTGAAAAAAAGAAACTAGGAGAGAGGGCTGCACAGGGGAGCCCATTCTGCATTTTGTGAAACTCCTCGAAAGAAAGGGGTTACATTTAAATCCACTGGATATTCTCCTCAGATCTCCCTCCACTCCTTCATCAAGACTTTTGTCATAATCTCAACATCAACTTACAAATGTAAAGTTGGCAGAAGTAAGTAAAATTTTTGTTTTTTCTCTAGAGAAATGCACCTACATGCACACGCAGACATGATGAAATGCTACATATTATTTCCTCTCTGTAATTTGCAAATTCTCTGCAATGAGTATGCATGTATTTCACAATGATAAAAATCATACCATCATTAAAATTTTTTTCTCTCCACTTCCACTGGTTCTTCACAGAAGTCTGCATTACTCTTAACTCTGCTGCATTTTATAAGGCAATAAACAAAAGTAAAACTTAGAACAAGAACAGGGGTGTTTAAGAGTACATGGTAGAAAAAAGAAAAAAAATTTTAATTGGTGTGGTTATTATTTCATAAGCAAAACAGTTTAAATCCAGGAATAAATAAAAGCATCTCAAAGTCTCAAAAGACCTACTTGGGGCTATTCATAAATTTAATATTTATGCATGTGTAAAAATAATAGATATTTACACATTCAGTTCATTTGTAGCCCAAAATTTAATTCTGAAAAGTAATAAACCAAATTCTTCAAAACTGGCAATACCAACATAAATTAATGGAAAAGGTTAATATAATTGTATTTTATAAATATTCCATAGCAACAGATACCAATAATAATAATAACACTATCAGGGCACCTGGGTGGCTCAGTCAATTAAGCCTTTGGCTCAGGTCATGATCTCAGGGTCCTAGGATCGAGCCCCTCGTCGGGCTCCCTGCTCAGCAGGGTGTCTGCTTCTCCCTCTCCCTCTGATTCTCCCCACATTCATGCTCTCTCTATTCTCTCTCAAATAAACAAAGTATTTTAAAATAATACTAATATAAAAATAATAACACTATCAATAACAATGCCTGACATTTATTGAATGCTTCCTAGAGATCAGTCAAGAGCTAAGTGTTTTAAATGCATAATCTCTTGGAATTGTCAAAGCAACCCAATGATGAAGGTGCTTTCCTTTTTCCTATGCCTATTTCATGGATGAAAAAACTGAGGCTTAAAGAAGCTGAATAATTTAAACAAATAGTAATATTGGAATGCAAAGTCAGTTCTACCTTAAACACTACGCTAAAACCAAAATGTCTTCATACCATTGAAATCAGTTAAATTGGCTCCCAAGATCAACACCTTTGGAGACAGTCATCTTCTTACGGATGGGCCAAAATTTGGCAAAGATAAAAACTTCACAAAATAACAAGCTTATGAAAACTCAGGAAATTTGGAAGAGAGGAGACTATTAAAAATAAATGTCAACTCCCAAGACACCAAACTTACTGATTAGAAAATCTTGAACACCTTAGTAAGTAGAAATTCGACCAAAGATGTTCCCTGATCTCTTTTTTGGAATCTACGCTTCTGAACGAAAAATCTTCTATGTTCTTCTTTATTGTCCATATATTTCATGATATCACATAAAACAGGTTATGTGGGTATTTGGGGAAAGTATATATGTAAACTATAACTTTCCAGTCACATTAAGAGTATAAAAGTTCATAACTTTGGACCATACCTTGGTTTTCATGAACTTGGAGTGACTTTTGTAAACCTCTATTTGTTTGATCTCTTCCTCGCGGTCCTCAGTGTTCAGCACACCATTGGCTTTTAACATCTGGATCTCATCCTCTAGATCCCTTATGTTTCGCTCCAATGAAGCAATTTTTGTGTCCTGTTGTTAAAAAAAATGGTTAAAAAAAAAGAAAGAAAATTATTTTTTCAGTATCATCAAAACAGAATTCCAGAAAGTAATTTGGGTAGTAATACATTAACTATGGTATAGACATACCCTGAATTCAGAACAATTTATGTTTTTCACTCATGAGGATCATTTGCGAGATTATTTTTTAAGCTCCCAATAAAGATCATGTGACCATACAATATGGAGAGTTGCCTAGATATGCTTGCTAATATCTGGGAATCAAATTACCAAAGCAACAGTGAGAAAAGTGATCTAAAGTGTTAAAAAAAAAAAAACACCATTTAAGTGGACAAATTTGTAATTTCAGATATAGTGTACCAGCGTACAATTTCCAGTCTACTTGTAAACACAAAAATAGTTTGTTCATGTGTATACTCTGTGCCTGGTTTTATAAGGCATGCTTGGAATTTGACTCTGAGAGACAAAGAAATTAAAATCTACTAATGAGGAAAAGGATTCTTATCTAGAATACAGACATCAATGAAATTAAATAACTGAATCTTGACTTAGTATGACTGATACACTAAATATTGAAAATTTATAGCAACTGGAAATAATATATCACAATGTCATGATTTATTTGGCAAGCAGCTCCCTGTGTGACAAAAAACATTTCTACCTTGCAGAGCATTTCTAATCTACTGACTTTCAGAGTTGAAAAAACTAGAAATATTACACTCAAATGTGGGACTGAGGGGAAAAAAATAGAGAATTTTTTAAGGAAATGACAGACTCTACACACAAGATAGAGCATAGTAAGAAATGATGCATTAAAAAGAAGAGAATAGAGAGACTTTTATAGGGGAAACAAAGGATGTGTTAAACTCCAACCAGTCTTTGGAATAAGACACAATGAAAGTTTGACTGTAAGTGTTCTCCCTGACACCATGTACCTGTCCATTTATTGTATAGATCCAAAGAGCTGATATTACATTTGTAATTGAATGTTAATGAAAAACAAACCACTAACTCATTTTTTTTTACCAACTCATTATCAGAAATCTGGAAGACTGGGGCGCCTGGGTGGCACAGCGGTTAAGCGCCTGCCTTCGGCTCAGGGCGTGATCCCGGCGTTATGGGATCGAGCCCCACATCAGGCTCCTCTGCTATGAGCCTGCTTCTTCCTCTCCCACTCCCCCTGCTTGTGTTCCCTCTCTCACTGGCTGTCTCTATCACTGTCAAATTAAAAAAAAAAAAAAAAATTTTAAAAAAAAAAAAAAAAAAAAACTTAAAAAAAAAAAAAAAAAAAGAAATCTGGAAGACTAAAGAGTTCCAAAAGTAAAGACAATTAATGGCCTATTCTATTTATAACTAACTCATAGGAAAAACTTTTCAACAAATACATCTGTCCTGCTTTTGTGGCTATTTTCCATTTTAATTTCCTATATTATGTGGTCGATGGCATGTTTCATGGGGCAATATAATAATCATTACAATTATCATTTAACATTGTCATCATCATTAAATGGAGGAAAATGAGGAGAAACAACTTCTTACTGACTGACACTACATGTGAACATCCAAGCCCTGAAGACATTTTTATTAACTCTCTGACAAACCTCAAGAAGATGAAATAAAAAGATTTTGAAATCCACAACATTATTATGGAATGTCATATGCTCTAGCATTTCATTTCCCTTTAAAAATAATATTTATTTTATTTTTTCCAGTTATAAAAGTAATGCACCTTAAATTCCTAGAAAGTTGAGAAAATCCCCTCTAATCCTACCATCAAGAGATAACCATTACTCATCTTTTTCTATTCTAGATGCAATTTCTAGAAATCCTGTAAACTGCCAGTTTGAGTGAACGGAGTATCACGGACTAAATGTCTGCATGCCTCCAAAATTCCTATGTTGAAGCTCTAACCTCTAATTTGATGGAGATGTGATGGTATTTGAAGATGAGGCCTTTAGGAGATGATCAGGGTTACATGGGGTCATGAAGATGAAGAAGAGACATTAATAAGGAGACACTAGAGAGCTTCTTTATTATCTCTTGCTCTATGCCATGTGAGGACACAGCAAGAAGGTGGCAACCGGCGAGCCAGGAAAAGAGCTCTCACCAGAACCCAACCCTGATCTCGCCCTGATCTGGGACTTCCAGACTCCAGAACTGTGAGAAAACGCATTTTTGTTTTTTAAGCCACCCAGAAGTGGTATTTTGTTATAGCAGCCCAAGCTGATGAATGTAGGGAGGCATCTGTAGTGACTCCTTTGCGTTCTGAGCTATGAGAACTCTGTAGATAAAAAGAGCAGCAATAATAAAATGGATGCAGAAAAAGAACTTCTAAACATTCATAAGAGCCTTCTTAAATAAATGGCAGTCATTTTAAATCAACATTTTTTTCTGATTATAAAATTAACACATGCTCACTATAGGGGTGACTCAGTCGGTTAAGCATCTGCCTTCGGCTCAGGTCATGAGCTCAGGACTCTGGGATCAAGCCCCACATCGGGCTCCCTGCTCTGGGGGAGAGCCAGCTTCTCCCTCTCCCTCTGCCTGCCTCTCCCCCTGCTTGTGTGCTCGCTCTCTCTCTCTGTCAAACAAATAAATAAAATCTAAAAAAAGAAAAGAAAAAAGGACATACTATAGAAACTTGAAAAGCTATGTAGATAATTATGACTGCACACAATCCCATCACCCAGATATGCCCACTATTAGCACTTTTATTTATCCCCATGAAAGCCTTAAGATTATATTATTACTTTAAAACATACAAAGAGATATTTATCAATTAAAACTCTAATCAATATGACAGAGATTTCCTCTTTTTGAGATACAATCTTTCAGCATTTATAAAGATCTAAGCACAACCTTTTCAAGAGCTTAACTGTAAGTTAAGTGTAAAAGGAAAGGCCTACACCTCTGCTATTCTAATACAAAATCTTCTAGGATTTCAGACCCAAGTCTCAAGTGAGCATATTCAGATGTATGTATGTATGCACACATATACATGTATAAAGACGTGTGTGTGCGCAATATGGTTTGTGGTCCTCATGTCTTATATCTTAATTTTTGATACACTTAGAATTTCAGGTCTCAATCACATGGTGGGGTGGGGGGGGGTTACCCTCAGTTTTCCCCTCAGTCAAATCCTGAGGCTTTAGTTAGCAATGACCACAATCACCGGCTTCTATCTGGGTTAGAAAGAGCTTTTTACCACACTTTAAAAAATTACACACTGCTAAAGAAAGATCAGAACAGGGTTAAGACAGAAAGTTTCGTAACATAAAAAAATTATCTTGACTGATATGCGTCTGAGTTAAAATTTCACCAAATAGTGAAACACATTTTAAAAATAGTATTTTTAACTTTACTGATTTCCTTAAATTAATCAACTTTTCTTTATCCTCACAAGCTTTTTTCCCCTTTAGCCACAGGTATCCCAAAATACTAAAAAAAAAAAAAAAAAAGAAAAAAAAGAAAAGAAAGAAAGGTGTGGAGATGTTGTGGAAATCATTTAAATAATGATCTATTTTTTTCCTGTCCTAGTTTATGTTTCTGTTCTTTAAGAAGTCCAGTTTAAGGACAACAGAACTCATACCTGAAATCTTTTTTTAAAGATTTTATTTATTTTATTTGAAAGAGAGAGTGAGTGAAAGAGAGAGCATGAGCAGCAGGAGGGAGAGACTCAGACTCCCCTAGTGAGCAGGGGGCCTGACGTGGGGCTTGATCCCAGGACCCTGGGATCATGACCTGAGCTGAAGGCAGTCGTTTAACCAACTGAGCCACTCAGGTGCCCCTCATACCTGAAATCTTGAGCACAGAGAAAAGGAAATAGGATAATATCATTAAGATCTACAGAGAATAGATACAAAATACATAGATATAACAGATGGTGTATTGACTGTGTCCAAGAAGATACTCAAAATGCTGAGGCAGAGAACGATGTAAGGAAATCCAAGTGAGAAATATAAAGGTAAATAAAATGATTGCCATAGTCACAGCTGCTCTACTGCCTCAGTTTGAGGAATTCAGGGAGAAGAAATTTCATCTTTTTCTTTTTTTTTCAAATCTCTAAAACTAAGATGAATTACTATAAACTTCTATATTTAAGAACTATGGAAGGCAACCACTGCACAGTTCCTAATATGGCTCAATGTGGTATATGTTACCCTTCAAAACTGATGCTAGCTGCACATCTCAAGAACTCTAAGCACTGATCTAGAGTGAAGACAATGCTGTAACATCCTGAAAAGTGAAGTTTCAGAAGGTAGAGCAATATTTACTCCCAATTACCAGAGTCGTCTTCATCTGAACATTTTCACGTGTTACTTACCACTGATACTTTAAAATAATTTCTGTAGTGACTTTCAAGTATTCATTTTGATTATGTTCCACAAATAAGCAAACTCTCAAAGCAGATCATTGTGGGCCTTCCTTGGAGATGGAGAAAGTGAAATACAACAAAGAACAGCTTTTCCCAAAATCCACAGAACACAAAAGCTCTGTGAAAAGGGCGTTGCAGGGTCAAATAAGTTTGAGAAATGCTTACTGGGGATTCCCTACACATTAGCATTAATGGCTCTGGGGAAGTCCTATAGCAAAGTATTCTATTTAATTTGATTTTTCCAGTATTATTCCCCTAGAAGTCAATTCTTAAAAAAAAAATAAAATAAATTTTAAAAATTAGGATTTTAATGACCACATTAAGCTCAGGGTTATATACTGAAGTGAAAAATCAAAACAGTGATTTGGATTCTTCAAGGGAAAATTTACCATCATTACCCTCTATTTAAAATAATTAGGTGCTTAAATATCCAGATCACCTTATTGGCTTCTGTAACTCAAAAGTGGTCTACTGACAGCGTGCTCTGAGCTCAGAGCAGTGAAAGAACATATGCTCTCAGAACCTACCACTCCATGTCTCAGGTAACATTTTGCAAATAGTCTTGAGATAGGACAACCATGAAATTGTTTTTGCTTTTATACCGTATTTTCATTAAGGACCGTAAGAATGTGCGACATAAAGTTTCAGGACGGGAAAAAACAGCTGAAATGTGTTTGCTCAGTCCTTATTAGTTAGAAAAAAATATCTGAATTGAATATCTTTAAAATCACTTCTTTCCACACGTTCATAAAATAATACTTATAAAAATTTTATACATCAATTGCAGATCATAACTCCTACTTAAAGATTCATACCCAAGACTATTTTACATTTATCATTCAAAAGAAGTAAAATAGGTATTTGACAGGCAATTAATAAATAAACCACTGGAACTGAATCCCTAACAGCCATCAACCCAACAGGCCCACCTGCTGATTCTTAAACCAGCCATAAGTATTAGCACAGGTGCTGGACTACAGCAATGAAAATGAAAATCAGGTGGGAAGACTTAAATTCATTTATCTCTGCTTTAGTATCTTTTTTTCCCCTTTTCTTTACTTATTTCTAAGTTTTTCTAGGATGTGTCTGCTACAGTTGATAGTAAACTTAGACGCAGGGAGTTTTCTCATTCATCCAACAAATAAATATTGAGCATCTACTGGGTACCAGTCACATGATCAGGTATGTGAGATACTAGGTAGATCTGAACAAGATTCATGGGCACTGTTCTCTCTCTAACATGGAGTACAATCTAGATCACTATTACTCCAAGTGTGGTCCACACACCAGCAGCACTGACATCACCTGAGAGAGCTTTAGAAATGCAGAATCTCAAGCCCCAACCCAGAACTACTGAATCTGAATCCAAATTTTCACAAGGTTCTCAGGTGACGTGGGTGTTTTAAATGACTACAGGTGTCCTACATACATGAGGGTCAAGACTGACCAGTGCAGAAGAGACCAAGATGACTTTACAAGCCAAGTACATTTAGAAAAATGTTAACCTACTCTCAAGAGCTATCCATCTCAGCCTCAGTGTACACCAACCCTGGGAGTAAACTTTCTGGAGCGTCTTTGTCAGTCCAGATGCCTTTATTACCCTTTTCGTATTTGTTGAACATTATGTTCCCTTTAAACAGCAAGAAAAAGATTTCAATTCCTCTCTAGGAACTGTGAACACTGAAATGATGAGTGGGTGGAACATCAAAAAAGCAATATCATTTAGTCACCAAAAGTAACAATTATGTTATTGCTGAATGTCACAATGTGATTTTTTTTTCAAATACAGTAAGAATTACCGGTTTCATTTTAATATCAGGCCAAGAAGAAAATACAAGCAGTTTTTTACGGAGCGTGGAACTCACCGTGATCGCATATCGGTCTATGGACATTGATCAACAAACTTAATGCCAATTTGGTTTAAGGAAGAAGACGTGATCTAATGTTCAGGAAACATCCCAACCTAATTATATTATGCTTTATTTAGAATAAAATTCTAGACTATTATTACTGGATGCCGCAGAGGCTCCTGAAGGCTTAACTTTTAAAACTCATCTAGTTGTAGTTGCAAACATAACTCAGCTTCCCTTGGTCTTAGGCTATCTGAGGAACGCCCTGACTTTGGAAGGGTTTGCTGTGTGGGATTAACCGCAGTTTTGTAAGCCCAAATCAAGCACTCCAGAAAGAAGTCAACTTGGGCCTAAAGCATGTTAGAGGGAAAAACTAAAAACAAAAAATCAGTAACTTGACTTCTTTGGCCTTATCAAACTAAAGAGATAGTGACCTAGATGAGAAGGTAACAGGGGACATGCTGTTTTTTGGTGACAGTATTGGTTTTTTGTTCATACAGTACCTAATTCTTCATAGAAAAATCTACAAGGACAGAATCAGGTCAAATTCAAAGCAATTAGGGTGCTTCAATGTTTCTTTTGCCTACTTCTGACTCCTTCTTCATGAAGTCCATGCCCCACGAATGCAGCCTTCCTGTCATCCTGTCTCTGGGCACACAGCTAATGACCATGGGCAGAAGATGTGTTTCTTTCTGGACACTATGCAACCATTCAGGTTTGGGTCTCCATATATGAATTTGTTGTTTTTGTTATTGCTGTGTTGTTAATAGACTCAAGTTGGAGAAGGAAAAAAAAAAAAGAGCCGAAGATAAAACAATCCTTCTGACACTTGGAGAGTCACAAACCTGGATGTAAAACCTGGTTCAGGCTTTTACGTCCTTGGGCAAGATCCTGAGGCTCTCTGAAATAAGACTATGCTCAAGAGCATGTCATGAAAATTACATGTGACCTATAATGCGTGCAAAGTACCTATCATGGAACCTCCCCCAGGAGAGTAAAGGGTTGCCATCATTATTATCACCAGCCAACAACAGTATAGTAAGTCCCCACCCATTCCCCAGTTCTGTGAGGTGCACATGTAGAAGACACAGCTTCCACTTTAAGTCTACCCTGTCTAATTTTGTGAACATGTTACTAAGGTCACTAATCCTATAACCTAAGGTTGTTATAAGAATTGCATGAGTGAGGATACATACACCTTCCAGAATAACAGCCAACATATGATAGGTGCTCTACAAAGATTACCTTCTTCCCATTTCTAGCTGTAACATTTATCAATTACTTTTTTTATCTGTCTGCTAAGCTTCTTTTCTTTTTGGGAACTACATCTCCCCAGTTCCCTGTGGTTTTAGGGGTTTTCATGTGGCAAGTACCATGGATTCTCTGGATGTGGACTGATCTGCAGTGACCTCATTATGTCACTAAGGCCAACTAGAGTTCTTTTAGGGGACTAACATAAATTCAGAGGCCTCTCCTTTTCTGAGCCTATGTTTCTCCTTTTCTGAGATTATGAATGATAAGAAAAATATGGGCCTGTGGCTGGTTACGCCCTTCTTTGATACCATGATTAAGAATCTGCCTGGGGCACCTGGGTAGCGCAGTCGTTAAGCATCTGCCTTCAGCTCAGGGCGTGATCCTGGTGTTCCAGGATCGAGTCCCACATCAGGCTTCTCCGCTGGGAGCCTGCTTCTTCCTCTCCCACTCCCCTGCTATGTTCCCTCTCTCGCTGGCTGTCTCTCTGTCACATTAATAAATAAAATCTTTAAAAAAAAAAAAAGAATCTGCCTGAATGATTGGGTCCTTATAACATCATTTGAACAGCTAGGTACAGCTATATCTGAACCATCCACTCCCCTAGAATACTAAAATACAATAGCAGGGTTTCAGCCACTTGCAACCAGAAAAGTATACCACAAAAGTGATAGTATGAAAGGTAATACCAAAATACAATTAGATACAATATTCTACAAATCTACAAAGGGAGGTCGGAAATGGGTAAGACCATCATTGAAGAGTCAACAAATCTCCAGAAAGCACAGGAGCCTAAAATAGGGTCTGAAGATGGATAAGAATAAGTTTATCATAAGGAAGATGAAATTCTTTCCAGCCAGAATAACACATGCAAAGTCAAGAGTACTCAGCATGGTGTCCGGCACATAATATTTAATTTATGTAAATTGAAAGAATAGGATAACAAGCATGAATTATGTACAAAGAGGAGTAAGAAGACAGGACTAATTAAAAAGTATAGGTCACTTTTTGTTGCAGAGGAGTCGAAAAAGAAGAAGGGGCTGAAATGATAAGCACTCTTCAGAATCAAGCTAGGAGTTTGCATTTGGGTATGACTGGGAGTCATTTATAAGCTGGTAAAAAGAAGGCAAAAAGATGGCCTTTGGGAAGCTAATAATAAAAACGGAAGCCAAAATTGGAGTTGAGACAGTAGAGATGAAAGATCATCAGCCTAGTGGTGAAGGAATTCTCAGACATGGTTAAGAAAGAGTATAGAGAAAACAGCACAGGAATCAAAAGGAAGAGGTGTAAAATTGATGGAAATCATGAAAAAGTCACAAAAAATAAGAGACTGAAGTTTCAAGAAAGATAGTCAGAAAAGGTTTGAGCAGACTTTAAATTCCATAGTATCAGGGTGATTGCTGAGTCACTCAACAACCAGTACAGTATTGAACAAGAACCAACCAGAACAGACACCTCCTAGAGCAATGAAACCAGATCTGGGAAGTCTCTGAAAGGCCAGGGGCTATCTCTTTAGTTGCTGGAGTGTGTGGGGGGGTAGTCTGGGGATTTGAGAAAACCACAGAAGTATTTCAATATTTTAACAACCAGTGTAGTTGCACTTGTGCCTCTCGGCTGACTATTGGCCCTTCATAGAAAGTTGTTTCAATTAATACTGATACCTTTCTACATTCCCAATGCATGGAAGGGAGTCCTGTTTAATCCAAAATCATTTCCATGTGCCTGTGAAACACACTAATGCAGAGGCTCCCCAGTGCCAGTCTGTGGACTAGGAGCATCAGATTCATCCCGGGAGTGGATAAAAAGTACCAATGACTTGGTGTCACCCGAGGACATTCCCTTTCAGGATAGAGGTGACACAAAAATTTGTATTTATTTATAAACTTCTCAGAGGGGACCAATGCCACATTAAAAGATTTATTTTTTAGACCTATGTTTTCTTCCTCATTTATGTTGAAGATATAAATATATTTGCATTATCTGAATATATAGAAAGAATAGTATAGTACAGAAGCAATGTTTCTCCATTCCATCATTAAAAATGCAGTTAATAATAACAACAGCTAATGTGTACTTATTACTAATGCAAACACTGTGCTAGGAAATCTCATTTAATATTCCCTATAACCCTGTGAATTAAGTACTTATTTTACTCATTTTATAGGTCAGGAGACCTATAGAAGGTAAATAACTTGCCAAAGATCTTCCCTTTGTTGAAATAGCTTTCTAGGTTCAAGATGGCTCAACTTCTGCTTGGGGTTCCTTGTCAGCAAACCAATACTTAGATAACTTTCACATCCCTGTAAATGCTCCACTTGACCAGAAATGCAGTGTATCCAGTCAGCCAATCCCCACATGCCAAGCCAACTCTGAGTTCTAATTTCCTTGTTCCTTCTCACCTTAAATGAGTTTTACTATGTGGTCCCAGCCAATCAGATATCTTCTACTTGTTTTTCTTCCTTGTTCTTTATTCGTTATCCTATAAAAGCTTCCTTCCTCCCACCCCATTTTCCAGTTCTGCATATGGAGAACTTCTAGCTTCATGATGTGCTAGATAAAGTTTGTTTGTATCACCTACATTGTCCTCTTCAGTCACTTTTTAACACCTTTAATACACTGGAATGCTTCCCTCCACATACAGCAGAGAGGAAACCACACAGTGGGACCTTGCTGTCTCCAGGAAAACCTCAGGAGAACTGACTTCAGATAAGGTGTACCACCTAGAAGCTGGGCTATTTTGATCCTTTCTTCCACACAGCACGATTAGCCTTTAAAGATTACGGAGCACGGTCAAAAGAAGATAGTGAAGAGGTTGGGGAGAGAGGATAGGGAGGAAGAAATTTCAGAAACTGCTTCCAGATGACAACGTAGCCCCTCAGTGTGTGCTGTGTGCAGCCCTGCTCTCCCTAAGGCTGGTTCAAAGTCATCTTTCACATAATCATAAATGCAAAGAGAGCTTGAATTCCCAGAGATCCAGAGAAATATTACTTTGCAAAACAGTGACCACATTTCAAGGAGTAAGGAAAAGATGGACATCCAACACCTCTATTCTCTTCCAACGCTCTTTAGGAAAAGATTGGGTGAAGAAGCTCTCTTCACTGGCCTCTAGCAACCTGAACTTGCTCTTCCCATTCCTTTTTAACCATACCCACAATGCCTTCAACAGCCCTGGTTTGGGGCTTCATTCTTAGGATCTCCAAAACATACCACAAATCTTTCTATGTTCAACCAGTATGTCTCATGGAAAAAGCAACAGGCAGCAGAGGAATTCAGGCCACCCCAAGTCACCAGCACGGCCTGATGGATGTGGAAACTGGACCATGCCTTAGGGATGAGGCATGTGACGGCCGGTACACTGTCATTACTGAAACTTGAAAGGGGAAGTTCACATGAGGCCTGTGGTTGACTTCTCAACCCTGCTGGCGGAGGCGCATGCCAATAAGGAAATTGCAATCCCTAAATAAACAATAGGCTGGGAACCTGAGCACCAACAAGGGAGAATGCAGGCGCTGCTGGCCTGGGTAGGGCTGGCCAAAATGGAGCAAACAAAGCAACGATTTAAACTTTGCAAGAATGTCATGTCAATTCAGACTCCCCAGGCAGGCCCTTTGAGACTCCAAACTGCCAGTCACCAAGCCTCAAGACTTGGTAGAATTTTTAAAGCAGGACTCTTGGTCCAATCTTTTCATTTGCCAAATGAGAATAGTGAGAGCCAGAAAAGACAAGTGACTTGCCAAAGGCCCAACAGCCAGAAAGCCAGGTCCCTAGGTCATTTATTATGCCACAGGCCTACTGGGAATTGCTATTTTTTTCTCTACTGGTTTCTCCTTTCAAAGATGCTTTTAAAGTCTTTCCATATGCCAGCTGTGTATGTATTCTGAGCTAAGACTCTGCCTGAAGTAAACTTGTTGAATTCCTTCTCTATCCTTGTTCAAAGATACCATCTCTTTTTTATAGGTAAAACTCAATTTTCAGACTGAAAGGGAATGGATAGAGAAGGAAAAAATTCTTTGGGCTCTTATTATATGCCAGGATTTTCCCATGCCTTACTTCATTTTAATATTCTCCACAACCCTATGCAGGCTGGTATCATGGTTCCATTTCACAGATGGGAAATTCGGAGTCAGAGAAGCAGTAAGCAGCAGAGCCAAATTATCAATTTCCATAAATAATCTAAACTTCTCCTCTTTGGAACCTTCTCTCTTCAGCCAAAGAAAATCAGGATAGAAGAACTGTGCAGCTTTAAGCTTTTTTTTAATGAACTTACTGTTGTTTTTCCTAATAATTCCTGATCATTCCTGTGTAATGAGTGCACATTACTGAAAACGTAAAAATTTGGAGAGGGAAAAAAAAAGAGGAAAAAATCCTTTATAATCAACTCATTCAGAATTAGTGTCAACATTTTGGTACATTTTCCCCCAAGCTTTTATTCCACATTGATAAATATACCTTCTTTGTATATTAAGAATATTAAGTCTCCAACTACTATAAACCTTAGAAATACATCTCCTGATTAGTTATAATTCTGTCTATATTTTTAGTTTTTAAGTAACCAAAGTTATTGATCCTTTCCTTTGAAATATCTTTATTTTTGAATAACAGCTTTAACGATATACAGTACATGTGCCATAAAACTTATCCTTTTAAAGTGTGCTATTCAGTGGTTTATGCAACAACACCACTATCTAATTCCACTGTATTTTCAACACCCATTAGCAGTCACTCTTTCTCATCTTCCCCATCTCCTAACAACCACTAATCTACTTGCTATTTCTAAGAACATATCTATATTGGACATCTCATATAAATGGAATCATTTAGCATAATGTTTTCAAGGTTCACCCCGGTTATAGCATGTATCAGTACTTCATTTCTTTTCATGGCTAAATAACATTCCACCATGTGGGTACACCATATTCTGTTTATTCATATAGGATAATGGACATCCGGATTTCTTTTTGGCTTATTTGGCTATTACTAATAATGGTGTATGAGCATTTGTGTACAGGTTTTTATGTATGTTTTCAGTTTGGTTGGATGTACACCTAGGAGGAGAACTGCTGAGTCATACAGTAACCTTACATTTAACATTTTGAAGAACTGCCAAATAGTTTTCCAAAATGGGCTGATTCATTACATATTCCCACCATCAATATGAGAGTATGGTTTTTCCACATCTTCCCCAACCCTTGTTAGTTACTACCTTTTTTTTTTTTTTTTTTTTTTTTTTTTTTAGCCATCCCAGTGTGGGATAAGTTGTATTTAATTGAGGGCTGGATTTGCATTTCCTGTTGGAACATCTTTTCATGTCCTTATTGGTCATTTGTACGTTTTCATTGGAAAAATGCCTATTCAAATCCTTTGCTCCATTTTTAATCAGATTATTTGTTTTTTTACTGGTGAGTTTTTCTTCCTTTATTTTTAAATGAACTTTTTACTTAATGTATATTATACATAAGATATTAGCTGAATCATAGGTTTTCAGCATGATGAATTATGACAAAGTAAACACACCTGGACACAAGCAAACCAAATCATGAAATAGAATACTACTTGTACTCAAGAAGCTTCCTTCATGCCCCCACCAGTCTAAATAACCCCACACTCCTCCACATTATCCACTATTCAGACATCTAACACTATTCATTATTTCTGCCTATTTTGGAATACACACATATAAACAGAATCTTATCGTGTGTGTTCTTTTGTGTCTGGATTCTTTTGTTCTTTTGGGGGGATTGAATTATGTTGTTATATGAAGCAATAGTTGGGTCCTTCTCGTTGCCATATAGCATTTCATTGCATGAATATTTCACTATTTATCCACTCCATTGTTGATAGCTATTTCACTTTTTTCAAGGTTCTGGTTATTCCACACTTAATTATGTTTTGAATCTTCTATTTAAATTGGGTCTTGTACCACCATTGTTAGATTTGCTTCTAGATATTTGGGGTTTTTTAATGCCATCATTTAGGATGGCAGTTACAAAATGTAACTGTCACTGGCATGTAGAAATATGATTCATTTTTTAAATACTGACTAGCTATCTGGCTAAATTTGTTTATTAATCTAATTGCTTATATATGAATTCATGAGATTTTTTACACACACAATATTGGTGCCTCTGTTTTATTTCTTTCTTTATAATTCTTATACCTAGGATGTCCAGAACATCATGGACAAGAAGTGACAGTAATAGGCAATTTTGTTTTATTTTTTATAACATAAGGAAAGCTTTCAACATTTTACCAGTAAATATGATGTTGATTGTAGTTTTCTTATAGCTGCTTCTTATTAAATTAAGAAAATCCTCTCCTAATCTGAGTTCGCAAAAAAGCATTTTTTTCTTTTTTACATGGATGGATGTTGCATTTATCAAATGTTTTTTCTGCATTTACTGAAATTACATTTATGTTTCTCCTTTATCTTATTAATGTAGTAAATAACATTGATTGATATCCAAATAACAGTCCAACCTTGCACACTTGGAATAAACGCAACTTGGTCATGTCATTTAATTGTCACTTGGTCATGTCATTTAATTGTCACTTGGTCATGTCATTTAATTGTCACTTGGTCATGTCATTTAATTGTCACTTGGTCATGTCATTTAATTGTCACTTGGTCATGTCATTTAATTGTCACTTGGTCATGTCATTTAATTGTCACTTGGTCATGTCATTTAATTGTCACTTGGTCATGTCATTTAATTGTCACTTGGTCATGTCATTTAATTGTCACTTGGTCATGTCATTTAATTGTCACTTGGTCATGTCATTTAATTGTCACTTGGTCATGTCATTTAATTGTCACTTGGTCATGTCATTTAATTGTCACTTGGTCATGTCATTTAATTGTCACTTGGTCATGTCATTTAATTGTCACTTGGTCATGTCATTTAATTGTCACTTGGTCATGTCATTTAATTGTCACTTGGTCATGTCATTTAATTGTCACTTGGTCATGTCATTTAATTGTCACTTGGTCATGTCATTTAATTGTCACTTGGTCATGTCATTTAATTGTCACTTGGTCATGTCATTTAATTGTCACTTGGTCATGTCATTTAATTGTCACTTGGTCATGTCATTTAATTTTCAGTTTGGTAGGATATTTTGCATCAACATTTATGAAAGAGATTGCTTGTAATTTTCCTTTCATGTAATGACTTTGTTGGGTACTAATATCAAGGTTACATTGGCCTCATAAGATGGGAAGTGTTCCCTCTTTTTTTGTTCTCTGGAATAGTTTCTGTATGACTAATGATAATTTTTTCTTCAAATGTTTAGTAAAATTCACTGAAGAAGCCATCTGGGCCTGCAGGTTTTTTTCTTTGGTTTGGTTTTTGGATTTGAGGGTTGCTTTTTTGGTGGTAAGATTTTAAATATAGAATCATTTTCTTTAATATTTAGGACTACTCAGATATTCTATTTCTTCCCATGCAGTTTTGACAAGTTGTATTTTTAAAAGAACTTATCTAAAATTTCAACTTTATTATGATAATGTTAATAAAATTCCCTCATATTTTTAATGTCAATAAGATTGACAGCGATGTCCCTGTTCAATCCTGATATTGGCTATTTTTCCCAATAATTCTAACCAGGATTTGTCATTTTTGTTAAACTCTTCAAAGAATCAGTGTTTGGTTTTGGTATTCCCTTCCAGTATATGTTTTATTTCTATTTCATTGATTTCAACTTTTTTATTATTTCTTTTCTCCCACTTTCTTATGGTTTTATTTGATCTTCTATTGTTTTTTGAACTTAAGTCGTCTTCTCTTAATCAAACTGAATGATTTGCTCTTCCCCAGATACTCTTCATACTTTCCAGCCTCCTTGCCTTTGCTCCTACAGTTCCTGCTGTTTATAAATCATCCCTCTCCCCTTTATTAAAATCATGCCAACTTTTCAAGGCGCTCCTCAAATGCTACCTCCTTTAGGAATCATTCCCTGCCCCTCTCTCATTTGATATCCTCTGAGCCCCTGCAGTCCAGTTTGCCATTCTTAGATCCCGGCTTAGGTAATTCCCTCCATTAGCCCCTTAAAAACTGAGCACTCAGGTCTACCATGGTGTTGCACACAAAATAGCTACTCAGTCCACACAGGTGTTTATGATTCAACTTCAGGAATTAAATTCACACAAACTAAACCTGTTCGTAGCAGGAATTATTGACTGGCAACTCAAATATTCAAACACATCATAAGAACAGTTTGGGCAAAAAAAGGAAAGAAGTCTTATCTTTTTTTTTAAAGTCTTCCTTGCTTCCAAATAACAACTATATATCATCCAGAGCTAACATTTAACTTGACATTTTGCTTTTTCTGGCTATCACTTAAAACCCACATTTTTTCCCCTTATTTAAGGAAAATAGTTAAATGGGACAAAGTTTTTTTTTAAGTTGAAAGATGAGACGATGAAGAAATTTCTCAAGAAAAAAATAAGCTAAAGAATAATTTCTGGTATCGTAAATGGATAGCACAAATCAAAAACACAGGGCTTTGCAAGTATGAATGAATAATGCTCCAACTGTTATAAAGACTTCAGTGTAAGACTTAAAACTCAGGAGGGAAATAGAGGGCATACGTTGGCAGTAGAGTACATATTTGGAGCCCTATTTGGAGGGCTGATAACACTTACATGTAAAAAGGATGACTCTTACCTTGTAGCACAAAGCACATAACACTTCCCCAAAAAATACCAGAGATCTCTCCAGCTCCCAACAGCTGCCTCAACCTGTTCTATGATAAAAACTCCAGTGCATAATTTCCAAAATAAGTTTTGAAAGAAAAACCAGTTGAACCTATGGTATGTCTTCAGTAAAAGCATACAGAACTCAATTGCCAACTATCTAGATGTAGGACCTTAGCAGGCTGCTTATCCTCCCTAAAACACAACATTCTCATCTGTGAAATGGAGCTAATCATGCCTACTCACAAGTTATTATATGTTAGGTCCCTGCATCTGGCTTCCCATGTGTGGTTAGTGGTATTCAGGCTGTGGGCTGTCACCAATGGTGCAAGGTGGTATTTTTTTTTGTACTGCTCTTATTCTTTTTAACAGCCACAAACAGAGTGGGGCATTGTTTTAAGGTCTAAAAGCCATCATAATGGCTTGGCTAGAAAAACTAGACTTGAAACAAATATTCTATGAACATCTCATCCTAAGAGAAGAAAACATTCTAAGTAGAGTGCAGGGTTTAGACTTAAACAGGTAAGAGTTCAGAAAATGGAAGAAATAAACATAGGGAGGCCTTAGAGCCAAAGAAAACATTTCAGCCACAAAGTGGTATTCTTGACTAGATCCCAGTACTCAAATGAAGTTTGTACTGGGAATTGGGATGCATTCAATGGCCTAGGTTTGAACTTGAAATCACTCCTTTCCTAAATGTGTGACCTTGGGAAAAGTTGCCACCTTGCATCCCCTCCATGTCTAGTGGAACTGAATTGGCTGAATTTGATCAAATAATCAGCATATCTTTTAACCCAACCGCAGCTCAGCTCCACTCCATGCAGAACAGCAGTCATCTGCCTGAGCAGTAAGACAAGACTTGGGCATAGGCCGTAACCTCTTCGACATCGGCCACAGCAACTTCGTTCACGACACGTCTCCAAAGGCAAGGGAAACAAAAGAAAAAATGAACTTGTGGGACTTCAAGATAAAAAGTTTCTGCACAGCAAAGGAACAGTCAACAAAACAAAGAGGCAACCCACAGAATGGGAGAAGATATCTGCAAATGACACTACAGATAAAAGGCTGCTATCCAAGATCTATAAAGAACTTCTCAAACTCAATACACAAGAAACAAATAATCAAATTAAAAAATGGGCAGAAGATATAAACAGACGCTCTTCAAACGAAGACATACAAATGGCTAACAGACACATGAAAAAATGTTCAAAATCATTAGCCATCAGGGAAATTCAAATCAAAACCACATTGAGATACCACCTTACGCCAGTTAGAATGGCAAAAATTGACAAGGCAGGAAACAACAAATGTTGGAGAGGATGTGGAGAAAGGGGATCCCTCTTACACTACTGGTGGGAATGCAAGTTGGTACAGCCACTTTGGAAAACAGTATGGAGGTCCCTCAAAAAGTTAAAAATAGAGCTACCTTATGATCCAGCAATTGCACTACTGGGTATTTACCCCAAAGATACAGACATAGTGAAGAGAAGGGCCACATACACCCCCATGTCCATAGCAGCATTGTCCACAATAGCTAAACTCTGGAAGGAGCCAAGATGCCCTTCAACAGAAGAATGGATAAAGAAGATGTGGTCCATATATACAATGGAATATCACTCAGCCATCGGAAAGAACGATTACCCAACATTTGCAGCAACATGGACGGCACTGGAGGCGGTTATGCTAAGTGAAATAAGTCAAGCAGAGAAAGACAATTATCATATGATTTCACTTATTTGTAGAACATAAGGAATAGCAGGGAGATCGGTAGAAGGAAGGGAAAAATGAAGGGGAGGTAAACAGAAGGGGGAATGAACCATGAGAGACTATGAACTCTGGGAAACAAACTGAGGGTTTCAGAGGGCGTGGGGAGATGGGCTAGCCCAGTGATGGGTATTAAGGAGGGCACGTATTGCATGGAGCACTGGGTGTTATATGCAAACAAGGAATCATGGAACACTACATCAAAAACTAATGATGTACTATATGTTGGCTAACATAACATAATAAAAAATTAAAAAAAAAAAAGACAAGGCTTGGTCTTTAGTTTTAATAACAAAAGATCAACCTTACCACTGGAGTTTAGCACCTGAATGCCAAGTCATATTCTTTGATCAACAACACAACTACAAATCAGCAACTTAGTCAAGCTCAATGTTGAATTGCTCAATGCTCATTTTCCATAGAAAAGCCTGATGGGAACAAATGTTATTGAAGAAGAACCACTCATGATACACAATTGCCTGGCTGGTAATGTGACTAGAAAGCTAAACACCCACAATTCTCACTTTAGTTACCACAGAAATACTGTCACCTAGTGACATTATGCTCCTAGCTTCTTAATCCACTTTAGATAATAAGTTCACCAGATCAAATACATTTTCTGCAACTTTTACTAAATCCCTTACAGCACTTAGGTCCCATTTGATAAATTCTGCTGAAGTTAGTGCTAGCATAAAGTTTGTTTTTCTTGATGAATGAGTGCCATTTAATTTATTAAGCAAATGAGAACTAGGAAACTTTGTGTATTTCCTGTTTAGCCTGGGCCATTAATTTTAGAGTGAAGTTTACACACCATCCCAGTAATTATCATTATTCTGGGTTTGGTTTCTTTTTTGTATTTCCTTACAACACAACTTTCTTCCTATCCCTTCTTTTTGTGATTATTAGAGCTGTTATAGCCATCTTGCTCAGATGGGCAGACAGGGGCCGTCTGAAAATAAGAGTTTACCTAAAGGAAGCCAATGAGAGAAAGTGGGATCATTAACATCCTTTGAGCCCCTGGATCAAGCTATGCCTGAAGCAATACCAATTCTATCCGGTTGAGTGAGCCAATAAATTTCCTTTTGGCCTTAGCCATTTTGAATTAGATTTTCTTTCACTTGGAAGATTTAACTAACAAAGAAAACAATTTTAAGATTATCTGACAAGTACTGTTGTTACTGTAATTCATTTTCTTAAAAAGAAACTGGGCACAGCTTTATGAATGAAACTCAGAAAGCGAAACCTTTGGACATCATCTTTATGTCATGTCAAATTTATAAAAAAGTAGGTTAAAACATTCTTTCAAAGGAATTAACAGTAAAAAAAAATAAAGAGGGAAAAAGCTTTTTAACTACCATTTTTATTGACAGAACTCCATAAAAGCAGGAAAGAGGAGCTTAGTAAAGAATCTTTAGACACAAAACCAAGAAAAGGAGGAGCACCGCACCATCTACAAGAAAACTCATTTCTGTGAGAAATACACACAATGTTCTAGTGCAAACCTGGAACATACCTGCCAGAGCAAATCAGGATCAAAATTAAAACTTGGGGCTTCCTGCAAGAAGATAAATCACAAATAACTTCATTCACTTCCTTTCATTTTCATTCAGATGACCTTAACCCCTCCGGCTCAACTGGCTGCAGTAGATGTGAGGGCTGCAAGAGAATTACTCTCTCTTTGATGCCGGCAGATGGCCCTCTCCAATGCTTGCCCACAGAGATGTATTTTCACAATGTACAAGCCCAGAGGCGCACGTAGAGATCTGCTGAAACTACCAGACCAAGTTTCTAAAACTGTTTGAATTCGGGCAAGATTTCACAGATTTTCACAACAAACAACTCTCTCAAGCTGATGCAAAGTGTATGTGTGGCGAAGATGAGGGGTCAGAGTTCACCCTCAGTTTCTCTCAGAAGCAAGGAACTAGTAGAGGTAATTTATAAGCCCTAATTCACATCATCTCCCTGAAACTATAGGTCAAATTTTCTCTAGGAAAGTTCCTTTTAACTTAAGATTTTGTCAAGGCAACAGATGACACCAATGTTTACCCAAAGGTGTTTAAGTTAAAACACAACGATGTTTTAAATTCCACCCACCAGGTTTAAGGGGCAGTCGTATTTGATAGTCAACCCTAAAGTTTGTAAAATATAGGTTTCTAATATGCCCTCCAAATTCGCAGGGATGTATTGTACAAAATTGGATGAGGTCACAGCCTCTGTCACAAGCTACACACACAGCTGAAAAAATGACCTTCTACCATCTGCCTCCATAACTCAATTTTTACATGGTGAGTATAGATGCTAATGGGACCCAGACTTCTCCACTGACAAAACAGAAGGCAGTGGTTTGTAAATTAATACACATCCAAAAAACAACAGGAAAACTCCAGGCTCAATTCCCTGACAAGTATATTGATCATCATTTGTCCTAAAAATGTGTTCTATAAATCAGCGTCATTGGCATCCACAAAAGAAAACCTCCAGACTCAATTTACTGATAATATATGGATGTGAAATTTGCCCTAAAAGTCATGTTTTATGCCTTCCCATATAGATAGCCTAAATGAGTATATTTATTAATTTTTTTGTTTTCTAATAAAACATACGATACTAGAAACACTCGTAAGTAAACAGATTTTTTACTTCTAAAAGTCACCAAAAGCTATTAATTGTCTTTGAATAGAGACCTTTACATGAAAAATGCCCACTGCTCTGGAAGAGATGTCATTCTTGTTTCTCCAAAGATTCCTGGAATTCACTCTTACTCTTTTTTTTAAAAGAAAGGATAGTCTGGAAATAGATTTTATATACATCCTCTTTCCCATTAGTAACTGTGCCAGAGACTGGGGTGGTAGGCATGGAGGTGGGTGGAAGAAAGACCGACTCTTTCCAAAAAAGTAAAATAAAATAAAATCTTTAAGATAATATTTTCTGTCTTTTTTCTTTTCTTTAAAAAAAAAGAAAGAAAGAAAAAGCCCTAACCAAGTTTCAAGTTTGGTTCCAGTGTAAAGTAAGGAAGAAATCTCAGTTATGAAACACTCCCCCACAAGCGTAGAATGATAAGTTTCTTTTCAAAACAAGTTTAAATTACATAAATTCCAAATGAATTGATAAGGCAAGATTAGCAAGGATTATTCAATCTTATTGGCATTTGGTTCCTTTGACAATATTCTTCAAACCAATTTGCTGCAAATGCATTGAGTGTTTCAACTCATATAACCTCATTTGAGGGACACAGAGTTTTAAAAGCAAATACTCTACATTATTTCCACAAAAATTCACTTGGATGAAGACACTGTCATTGACACACACACAAAAAAAATCCCAAGTCAGAACTGTACATGCCAAATATTCAGTAACTGGTGTTAGTTTCTTTATCCCCAGGACTTAGGAATTTTTTGGCAGACAGTTCAAAATCATGTGCCATAAAAAAGACAGAAAAATCATTATCCTATCCTATCAGCAACCTACAGAATTCTCTTGTAGGCTAATGGTGATCAGCAAACTCTCAAATGTTAAACTCTGGAATACCAGATTGCAAACATCATTGTCATGAATTTTTTTCTTCATGAAACAATTTAAATCAAGAATTATTTACTCTTAAGATAAACACTATTTGCTTCCTTCTGGCAAACACTGAAAGTAAAAAAACTTTTATTTACATTTCTAGATACTGACAAAGCAATTGGTTTTCATCTAAATCTATTTCTTAATCATACATCATGGCTCAGCCATCATCATTTATTTCATTATTCTTTAAATGCCCTAAATCTATCCATGAGGATCTTTGATTCTTTTAAATAACATGTCTCTATGCTTCCACAGCTAACTAAGATACCTTATGAGTATTTAATAAGTTATTATTACTTCCAGACTTGGTTATGAGAAAATACTGAAGTCCTGGGAAAGTATTATTCTTTGAAAAGCGCATTTTGCTGATAGCATAATTTTAATTATTTAACGACTTTATTGCATATAAGGCAACTTCTCTTTGCCAAGTCTTAGTTTTTCTTAAGTGTCTTTTCATTGTAATGTGAATGAAAAGGGGGAAAAATTATTCTAGCTTTAGAAATTTCCTTTTTAAAGCAAACACAAAACCTCCCCTAGGGTTGAAAGCATTGGCCATGCTCTGGAAATGAACCCAGCTCCTTTCAGCCAAGGGATACTTAAGCCCTTTATTCTTTTGCCCAGAAAAGACATCCTAATTAAAGGGCCAATAAATTAAATGTACCCAAGAAGGCAAAAAGATCCAGAAGAAAAGCACCCACCAGGGTGCCTAGAGAAAAACACAAGGTTCATTTCAAGTGCTTATGTTAGGCACAATCAAGTTAGAACAAACTCTGGAGGCACAGCTGTTTTTGACAAATGTGAACAGCTCCTACCTTCATTTCAATGACAGTCTGGAGAGCCTTCGTCTTGGCTGGCTCCGGCTGAAGTTGGCTCCTTCGGTGCAATTCCTGGGGAGGAACACGATAGAAATAAGCCTGACGGTTCATCCTTCCGTTATACCATGACCTTTACACAGGTACCACACAGCCCACTGGGTGTAGGCTCGCTGTGCACAGACATAAACAAGCCACAGGTGACTTTTCCCCCACCCTCTTTAGCATCCCTCCTGCCTGGAGCCTGCGTTCCGGTGAAAAGCTCCTGGCACATGCGCTATTTCTGAAACTTCCATCAATAATTAATGTCAACTGTGACAAAGCCAGCAAGTAATCATAGTCCAAATACTGTTCAACACTGGGGCTGTTGCCCAGCCATCAAATCATAATTTACTAAATTACATTACTCTGTGCTCCCAATACAAACACAGCATGGAAACGGAGGAAAGAAAATGACTAACGTGGCTGCAAATCCACTGCACGCATGGCATTTTGCTACTGAGGTAGGTTTGAAATGAGCAATTTAAGACCTTTTCAGTACCACTGTGTCACTTTTTGGAGTGAATTGATGTGATGAAACACTGTGAATATCTTGCTTCCTAATTTACAGTTTCAGTCCTTATTCAAAATCACATCTGTGTGTGATATGTTTATGCACTCATGATGCCAAGCAATTAAAATTGGCATTAATATCAACAGCGTTAGCAAGGAGACAAAAATGGTTAAAGCCAGATGCAGACCCAAGAACTTCTGGAATATGACAAATACAACTTTAGGTAAAACACAAACAACATAATTACAGTTTTAAGCTGGAAGGCTCACTTTTTGCATGCCTCTTCTCCAAAGAACAGTTCTGTCAAGACTTTGAAAGTTTCCTTGACAGAAGAAGAGATAAAGACAAGGTTTGTTCATTTATGCTTTGATTTTCTGAATAATAATTGGCAACAGTTTTATGAAAGTAACCAATGAGAAGAGTAAACAAAAGTGCTCACATATGTCCATGCTGCTGATACAAGTCACCTATGGAATAATTCCGTAAGACTTATTTGCTTGCAGAAAAATCATTTAAATTCAACATGAAGTAGCTCTAGCCCTTCTTATTCCGTTGGGCCACAAACATTACAAACAAACAAACAAACAAACAAACACAACACCGCGGGCTTTAGGGAAGAGAACCAACGTGACGTCTAGCTCTTTTCAAGTAAAGATATTAAAATTAATTCTCATTCCACCACTACCATCTACTACCATCACCATTTCATAAAGACAGAACGTATTAACGCAAACATTGCCAGAAAAACAGAGTCCCAAAACAAAAGGTAATTCTTCTCAGGATAATAAAACAAACAATCTTTTGCCCATATTTTATTAACATTGTTCTTATTTGCCAGCAGCCCAAAGAAGACTGGTCATGGAATGCTGTATGCATGTCTAGGGACCAGCCACTGGAGAATACCACTAACGCTCTAGAATGTAGCATTTCTTCCCAAAGTCACCACTGGCACAAACCAGCAAACCTATGCTAAACTATTTCTCAACCTCCAATTTGAGAAGAATTTGAATTAGTGCTTCCTAATTATTCAAAGTAGTCTCACATCATTTAAAACATTTTTTTTCCCTAACATATTCTTGGAAGAGATGGAGTCAAGTACTTCCAATTTTATGAATTGACNACCTCCAATTTGAGAAGAATTTGAATTAGTGCTTCCTAATTATTCAAAGTAGTCTCACATCATTTAAAACATCTTTTTCCCTAACATATTCTTGGAAGAGATGGAGTCAAGTACTTCCAATTTTATGAATTGACAGAAATCTTTCGTCCTTTTAGAGGCCCTGGACTAAAATAAAATAATCCAGCAACACTGGTCACTTTTAGACTCCGTGGAAATGGCAGAGATTTTCTGAAGGAATGACCTTAAAAGCAGCTTCCCTTTACTACAATGTGCCTGCCACTACATGTCTCTTTCAAGTCTCAACACTTACCCTATGAAGACTCTGACCTGTGTGGTGAGTCCAGGGGGCTACTGGTAAACATTTAATGACCAGCACCCACCATGGCCAACTTCAAGCTACTTAAGTGGTATCACTGAATGCAGAGTTGGGAAGAGAGGCACAATAGCACCCCATTGTACAGTATTTCTATCATATGGACAAAATAAATGTAATAACCTCAGGAACATAAATAATAGCAAAATATAACCAAAAAATTAGTAAATCATGAGTTTTAATACAATGTCTTTAATCATGAGTTTGTATATTTAATTTGTAACATTATCTGTTAGAGCAAGTTTCCAATTTTGACTTTCATGGACCACTACAGTCCAGTTCCAGCACGCCATTGGGTCAATCACATAAGGACTTCACCCTCTTCAAAGAAAGCTACTTAGCCTTCAACGTACTTCCAAGATTGCTGGAGTTCACTGGAACAATAAAATTTCATAGATAAAAAATGGAAAGTAAGTCACTTGTCAGAGTTGCTCCATGGTAGGTGGGAAAAGAAATACATTTCACATGTCACTAATTCTGATACCACGTGGCATCAAAAGCATCTTAATGAAAAAAGCTGAGAATCGAATTCATGGTAATTTCATACTACAGCCAAACCCAGTTCCAGAATAAAAATCATAAGATAATTTGAGGAGAGAGGTTAAGCTTCCATAAAACAAGCAAAAATAATTAAGAAGCAGCTAAGTAACACAAGTAGAGAATAAAAACCATAGGGTAAAGGCACGCACTATTATAATTTCTGCCAAGTACAAAAACATTTTTAAGGGGAAACATGCAATAACAAAGCTAAACTTGTAGAAATAGTTTTGAAAAAATGGAAAGAGGGGCCCCTGGGGGGCTCAGTTGTTAAGCATCTGCCTTTGGCTCAGGGCGTGATCCCAGAGTCCTGGGATCGAGCCCCACATCAGGCTCCTCCGCTGGGAAGCCTGCTTCTTCCTCTCCCACTCCCCCTGCTTGTGTTCCCTCTCTCGCTGGCTCTCTCTCTCAGTCAAATAAATAAATAAAATCTCAAAAAAAAAAAAGAAAAAGAAAAAAGAAAAAATGGAAAGAGAGTTTTCATTGCTTATAATTTTATAAGTTTCATTATCGTGTAAACGAGCTCAAAATCCAGATTGGGCCCTTAGACTCTGTGTCACTCCTTAAAAAGTAAAATAAAATCAAATCTCCAATAACCTGAAAATTGCAATATTCTTAACTATACTATATTTCAATCATTCCTGACTTCACAGTTACCGAGGATCACCTTAATTCCTAAGATGTCAGGAAAGTGAAGGTCGTAATCCACATACAGATATCATGGACTGCCTGAAAGTTCTGTCTCAGACACTTCATCCATTTCTGAGATTTAGGATCATTAAAATACTCACTCTGATTGTGGCAGACAGGAGCAGCTGTCTGACTAAGATTTGTCCTCCTCTTCTTTAATGTAGAGTGTTGTTAGGAAGCATCACCACCACTGCCCTTGTATCAAGATGGTGCCATGTGACTTATTTCTGGCCAGTGGGATATGTGCAGAAATGAAGAACTCAACTTCCATAAAAACCTCTTACTCTGTCCACAGTTCTCCCTCTTTTCCTGTCTGCTGATTAAAAGTAAAGAACTCCAAGATCCAAGAAGATAGTAGATATAAAGATATCTTTATCCAAGATAAAAGGAGCCAGGCTTCCTGAAATGCCATATAAAAAGGCTACTGAACACCCACATGGGATGGTGGTGTGTGTGAAAAAGAAACCTCTGTTCAGTTGGCCTCTGCACTTTCAGACTTTCTCTGTAAAGATTCCAGTCTTCTCTGCCTTAACTACTGCAGTGATTATAAGGAAAAATAATACCTAATCAGCCCTGTGTTGGTTGTAGCTTTTGAATCACAAAAGTGATTTTAATGAGTGTTTGCCAAATTTCTCTAAATAGACAGTAAGATGTGTTGGTTGCTTGGTGTTCCAACTATGCCTAACTATCTGAAAAGTGCACCCATTATGCACTAATCTTAAACCACTACACAATTTCCCTAGAAGCATCTGGTGTAGATATGCGGGAGTACAAGATTTAACTTACTCTGGTAGTTTTTAAAGGACAATATTAAATCAAGTACAGCGGACTTGTGCTTTTCTGGGTCACTGATCTCTATAAGAATTAGATGGAAGGTGTGGATTCTCTCCAGAAATGGGTACAAAAGCACACACAAACAAAATGGTGTGACCATTTTGGCTGGTTCACAGGACCTGCTCCAGCCCTTGGGAGGTTCATCTTTGAACTGGACTATAGGCTAAAAAACATTTATTGAGAAGGAAGAGCACTGTATGGGGAGTCAGGAGCCCACAGTCCCAGCCTAAGACCTTGGGCACACCTCTTCCCCACTCTGGGCTACAGAATGGGGAGATTTGAGTGGGTTTCTTTGAACATCCAGATTTTTAATAGGCAGCTGACTTTGAAATGCTGATCACTGGATGTTATTTCCAGTTATACCAATTCTCAGTTTTAAAAACAGAATAAAAATAAAAGAAGAAAATTGGCAGCATCAAAAACTTTAGTATCTCACTGTGACACTGTCACCTGGGATGTATATTTTCCTATCATTCCAAGACAAGGTTGGCCTTAGCTGGTCTAAAAGTGCCAGCTCCTCCAGGTGACCAATATAGAAATACACCAAGAACCCAGAATTTTAAGCATGAAACCTCAAGTGGTTCATTAGGATGACATTTCTGGGAAGTTAATGAATATCTAGAGTCTAGTGAGTTAATGTGGATGGACACTAGCTTCCAAGATAAGCCTGGAAGAATAATGTTTGCACACAGCATCTACTCTCTTCAGTAGGAAAAACACACACACACAAACACACACACACACACACACGCCCAAAACCTCAAAACTTAACTTTCTATGCAAAGGTAATTCACTATTTTTATCTGACCTTTCCCCTTTACTCTTCTGATAATCTATTTCTATGGAAAAAACCACCCCAAATTAAGAGGTATCAGACCACCACCATTTGATTATGCTCATGAATTCTAGATCAGGAATTTATAAACGATAGACTGGGGAAGGCTTGTTTCTAAAGCATGATGTCAGGGACTAGAATAGCTGGGACTGGTGGATCCGATTCCAAGGAGGCTTCTTCACTCATGTATCTGGTGTGTTGGCCAGAAGAAGACTTGAAGGCTGGGTTTCGCCAGAATATCACCTATATATGGTGACACCTATATATTGCCTCTCCATGTGGCTTGGGCTTCTTCACAGCATGGCAGCCTCAGGATGTCATCCTCTTACATTTAGGCGTAAAGACTCTTTAAGAGCAAGCGTTTCAGCAAATAAGCCAAAGACTGCACAGCCCTTTATTACCTAACCTCAGAAGTCCCATAGCATAATCTCTGTCATGATCATTGGTTGAAGCAGTTACAAGACTGCTCAGATTCCAGGGAAGAGGGCCAAAGAATCTGAAGCCATATTTTTAAATTACCACTTTTGAGGAACAAAACCAGTTGAAGAAACTGACAGGAAAGTAGCACTATAATCTCAAACATCAACTCACATCAGTCTTAAGATATGGCAGATTCATATATTCAAATAATAATTTGATGCAGGGCATATAGGAAACACAGCAGTGTGCCAAGCAGACAAATACCCCAGCCCTTATGCGTTTTTAATTTCAATGAGAAAGATGCACAATAATTTAAAAAGGAAACAAAACCAGTTTGTTGTTAAGAGTTTTAAAGGAAAATAAGTCAGAAAGGTGGAACAGGACACACTGTGTGAGGTAATCGATTGCAACTTTAAAAGAGTGATTAGGGAAAGCTTTGTGCAAAGGTAACATTTGAGCAAAATCTATAGGAAATGGAGGAACCAGTTGTAACAGACATTCCAAGCAGAGGAAATAGCAAATGTTTAAGTACCAGGCTAGCACTAGATAAGGGATGGTGAAATAGCAGGTCAGAGAAGTGCAAGGGTGCAGGAGGGCACGTTGGGTCCAAATTTGGAGTCATTGTCTGGACAATGGTTTTATTCTGAGGAAAATGGGAGCCACTGGAAGGTTCTGAGCAAAGACAAACCATGATATAATGCACATCCTTAAAAGTTTGCTCAGGCTGCTCGACTGCAGTATGGTTTTGGGTTGAGGAAGGAGGTAAGGGCAGAACTAGAACGACTAGTAGTAATAAGCAACTGGAATAACCCCAGCAAGGGATGATAAGCAATGAGAAGGAACTGAGTTTGGATATGTTTTGAAGGTGAGGCTGACTTGACTTCCTGAAAGATTGCCTGGAGAGGAAAGGGAGAAGTAAAAGATGGCTTCATGGCTTTTAGCCTGGACAAAAGGAAGAATGCAGCTGGAAAACCAAGATAGGGAAGACTGGGGAGTGAGAGTTATGGGAACCAACAGTTTGGTTTTGCATGTGTGAAGGTTGTGATGCTATAAAACATTCAAGTGGAGATGCTGAGTGTGCAGGTGGAGATGAGTTGGATCTGAGGGGAGAAATAAGAGCTACAAATAAAAATTTGGGATCAGCCAGTAGATAGTATGTAAAGCTATGAGCCCAGATGAGATCAACTGGGGATTGCGCATAGAAAGAAGAGGAGAGAAAAGAGGACTGAGCCCGGGGGCGACCCAACATTAAGGGGACTGAGAAGTGAGGAGGAAGCAGTAAAGGAAACTGAGAAGGAATAATCAGTGAAGTAAGAAGAGAACCAGAAATCAAGTGAAGAAATGAGTCCAGGATGCAGGAGTGACCACCTTATCAACTGCTGCTGAGAAGTTAATAGGATGAGACTAGAGGTGGACCACAGGACTTGGGAGCACGGCAGGCCATTAGTAACATTGACTGGAGCAGTTCTGGTGGAGAGGGTGAGTGAAGTTTGACTGGAATGTGCTGTGGGAGAATGGAAGGCTCTATTTCCACAGGGTGCTATTTAATTGATCATTCATTTCACCAAAACTGTGATTTAGATTTGTATACCAGTGTTTATAGAAGCATTATAACAATATCCAAAATGTGGAACCAAATGAAATGCCCATCAACAGATGGATGGATAAACAAAATGTGGTATATAATTACAGTGGAATATTACTCAACCTTCAAAAGGGACAAAATTCTAACATGTGCTATAATATGGATGAACCTTGAGGACCTTATGTTTAATGAAATACAGCAGTCACAAAAAGATAAATACTGAATGATTTCACTTTTATGAGGTATCTAGAGTAGCCAAACTCATAGAAACAGAAGATAGAATCCTGATTGCCAGGGACTGAGGGTAGGGAATGCAGAGCTATTGTTTAATGAGTATAGAGTTTCTGTTTTGCAAGATAAAGAATTTCTAGGGGGGCACCTGGGTAGCTCAGTCAGTTAAGTGTCTACCTTCGGCTCAGGTCATGATCCCAGAGTCTTGGGATCAAGATCGCTTTGGGTTCCCTGCTCAGTGGGGAGCCTGGTTCTTCCTCTCCCTCAGCAGCTCCCCCTGCTTGTGCTCTGTCTCTCTGCCAAATAAATAAATAAAATCTTAAAAAAAATAAAAAGAACTTCTAGAGATTGCTTGCATAATGATGTGAACATCCTTAACACTACTGAACTGTATGCTTAAAAGTGGTTAAGATGGTAAAGTTTATGTTGTGTGTATTTTACCACAATTTTAAAAATTTGCAAGCCATAAACATAACAAAACTTGTTGGAGTCCCACAGCCCTTACCATCTCCATTCTTCTAGAAAGAAACCATTACCTTAAAGTTGGTATCATTCTCATGCATGTTTTTGTGCTTTTATTACATATGTATGTCCTTGTAAACAGTATAAATTTAACAACAGAGCACATTCCATTTTAATTTACATAAATGCCAGCTGTCTGCCCTACACAAAGCTTTTGTATTTTAGTTTTTACCTCAACAATACTTATGTTTTTAGAATTTATCTGTGTAAATAAGTGTTTCCCACTCTTTCAATTCACTACAAACAATGTTGCAATAAACACAGTACCAAAAAAAATGTATCTTTACATTCTTAACTGAATAACAGCTCTCTTCTTCCTGAAGCATTCAGTTTCTTCTGCTTGGAATAATCCTCTACCCTTTTTTTGTTCTCTTTTTGTCTACAAGGATTAGCAAATTACAGACCGCAGGCCAGATCTGCCCCACCATCTATTTTCATAAATAAAGTTTTATTGAAATACTGTTATATCCATTAATTTACATATTGTCTATTGTTGTTTTCATGCTACAGTGACAGAGTTTAGTAGTTTTAACAGAGATCATATGGCCTTGCAAAACTGGAAATATTTACTATCTGGCCTTTTACAGAAAAAGTTTGCCAATACTGGTCCAGAATATCTTCAATATTCATCCTAGCCATCTCAGAAAAAACACCAATTCCTCATATGGTAGTTTCAAATATGTCCACAAATTCTTTGACATTCCCTTTATAGGATGAAGCCTAAATATCTTCCCCTTTACTCTCAACTGAGCTTAATAACTCAGTCTAACAAATAGAATATGGTAGAAGCGACATCTGCAACTTCAGAGGCTTGGTCATAATGACATTATGGCTTCCTTCTTGCTCACGTTCTTAGACCACTTGTTCTGGGAGAACCCAGCTGACACATCGTGAAGATACCTCAAGCTATCCAGGTGGCATGAAACTGAGGCCTCCTGCCAAAAGCCATGTGAATCAGCCATACCAGGAGTGGGTCATCCAGCCCCTGTGAAGCCTCCAGAATGCCTGCAGCCCCACCCAACTGCTTGATAGCAACCTCATGAGGAACTCTGAGCCAGAACCATCCAGCTAAGTGATTCCCACATTCCTGACCCACAGAACCGGCGAGATAATAAGTGTTCATTGTTTTAAGCCACTAAGTGTTTGGGGTATTTGTTACAAAGCCATAGATTACAATTATGTCACAGAAAGGCTATTAGTTAACCCTCCAGACTAGTCTACATCCTGCACCCCCATATATACTCTAATAGCATTGCGTCCCTTTCCTTCATATCATTGGAAATGGCTGCAATTTTACACTAACTTATAAAATCAATGGATTCATGCCTATGTTCACCACTGGGTGGAATACTCCATGAGCACAGGGACTCTATCTGTCCATTATATTCCCAGTAGCTAACATAGTGCCTGCCAAGAGTAACTGCTCAATAAATATTGACTGACTGAATGAAACAGACCAAATGACATTATACTTACAAGGATGTAAGTTCTAGAATACCTTTGGACCAAGAGGATTCTGATGTGAAGGACGGCGATAGCTAATAGTTATTTATACATGTGCTAAGCACTTTGTAAATATTAACTTATTTAATCATCACAATAACCTCTTCAGGTAAATATTGTTATTATTTTTCACTCATAGACGCAGAAGCATAGAGAAGTTAGTGACTTGCACAATCTACTGAATTGCACTGCTGGGACTTGTCCTAGGCAGTCTGGTCCCAGGGCCTCTGCTCCTAACCACTGTGCTATACTGTCCATGTTTCACCACATAGCTTTGATTTGATATTTGAAGCTGACACTTAGCTCTCCATTGGCTTCTTTCATTGTAGTCACCTCCTTATGTCTCCTTTGATTCTGTTTTCCATTTGTCACTCCTTTCTTGAGGACTTGAAAACTTAAAGAGACTTTTCTCAATAGCAGTTGTCTGGTACTGATATCCATATTAGATATTAAAACTTAAATGGTAACATGGTTACGCATGCAGAAATAGAGGGGAAAAATGACTGCTTTCAAATATTAACATCCTTCTCAATCTTTGACAGAAAAAACATTTTAAAAATGACCTAAAAGATTTAAGTGATATAATTTAGTAAGACTAAATTAATAGACAATTACAGTGAACTTTAGATCCTACGGACCCCCATTTCAAGATTCCATGGAATATTTAAACAGATTGATCATAGACCAGACCACCAAGAAAAACCTTAATCAGATTCCAAATGGCAGAAGTGATATAGGCTACTTTCTTCGTCCACACACAATAAAACAAATTAATAACAAAAGTTAAAAATGAAACCTTACCATTTGGAAGGTAAAGCTCAGAAAGTCTTAAAATTCATCCTATACAGTTAAAACAGATCCTGTCCTCACATACCTACCAGGTGTGTGACCTGGGGTAATTCCTGAATTTTCTCTGATCATTAGGATGGTGAAGTTGAAATGAGAGAAGCATGTGAATACTTAGCTGGCCTGGCACACAGCACACTCTCAATAACTGAAACTTATCCTTATTATTGTTGTGGTTCCTGCATGATTATTAGTATTCTGAAACTGTATCAGAGAATGCAGCCTGGCAGAATGCATTCCCTGCCCACTTGTTCTACAGTTTGATACTGGTTACCATTAAAGCATTGCCACTAGGTCTGCCTGAATAAAATTCAAGAAATACTTGCTGAAGGCCCACTACGTGCCAGGAAAAACACACATAGAATCCCTGCTTTCGTGAAGCTTACATTCTAGTGCAGGCATTTTCAGTGGAAGTGGTACCATGCCTACAGGACTCCAGGGACAGTGAGTTGCCCAGTGTTGTTGGAGTGTAGGAAGTGATGAATAAAGTGTTAGAAGATGAGACCCAAGGGGTAAGGGCTACAGAGGAGACAGACTGTACAAGGCCATGTAGGCCCTCATTAAAATCCTGGTCTTACACAGAAGCCTTCAAATTCTAGAGAGATGGGAAAACAGTTTCCATGGAAATACAAAAATATAATATAAACTTAGAATTAAATTATTTTTTTAGTCTTCACCAAAAAACAGACATTTGGGAACCTAAGACCATACCACATGAATCTGTACACACACACACATTTCCTTTAGTTTGTTTTAATACATAACCTACTCCTTTTCCTAAATTTGCATTTAAGATTATTCGGCAGATTTGTCTTAGTCTTTTGAATGATATGATCCTGGGAACCATAGAAATTAACAGAACAAGATGCCAGGTTCCAAATATTTGGCCAGTGGCATTAGCAATGTCCTAGGAGTAACAACAAAATTTAGTTATTTAATTCAATAATTACTGAGTGCCAAATACATGCTAGACAATGCAGAGGGAACAAAGATAAATGAAATATCATGCCAGGTCTCAAGGAACTTGATTTTCTGGTGGAAGAGGGAGTACATAACTAGAATACAAGACTGCAATTAATAACAGCAGCCACCACTTACAGAATGCTTACCATATGCCAAGCCCCATGCTTCTTGTCTAGCCCCTGACTGGATCTGCACAGCAACCCTATAGGTAGGAGTTACCTACCTGGGAAAGCTGCAAGCAGTCAGACTCAGAGGGGTAAGTAACATGTCCAAGATTACAGTGTAGTAAGACTTGAGAGTGTAACCACGGTGTCTGACACCTAAACTCACACCCTTAATTACTAACATAACACTTGGTTTATATTGCTAGTTGTGGTCCCTTCATGCTCTACAAACATCTAAGATTTGAACAGGTAAGTATATCTGACTTCTGGTTTGTTTCTCAGTTCCCTGTTAGGACCCCACCAGTTCTGAACAATATGTTATGGGGGAGAGTGAGAGGCAATCAGCCACTCCCTGAGGAGGGAAGGATGACTGTGGAAAGCTTCATGGAAGAGTACATGTGGGTGGTCCAAAGTCTTTCTTTGTAAGCAGTCATTATTCTGTCCACTACGTATATGGCACGGTGTTAGGTGCTGTCAGCAGCATCCTGGTCATTCACCCCAGCCTACCTACCTGATCTTGTCTGCTCTTGGAAGCTAAGCAAGTTTGGGCCTGGTTAGTACTTAGATGGAAGAGTACCTGAGAAAATTGGATGTTATAGGCTTTTAGTGGGGAGCCAAGAACCAAAGATTATTCCCATGCCTCAAAATCTAATGGAGTTTCCCCAGCTGGATTTTGAAATTGCATTGGACTACTGACTCCATTTTATTTTCCATTTCTCCCATCTGAACTGGAACGACTGCAACTGTTATACCAGCCTGTCCCATCATTGTCTGTTGGGAGTAGATAAATTGTTTCTTTAATATCACAGGTCCATTGATGACAAGGGATTGTGACTCAAGAATTGTACTTAACAGATTACACACAGAGCCTCATCCATACATAATTTAGAAGATTTAGATAATGGGATTTTTGAACTGATGAGATTTAGATGAGATTTGGGGCTTTGAGTTTATGTTGTCATGGGATAAGAATTTTGGAGACCTTGGAATAGGGAGAATGTATTTTTTAATTGGGAGAGATGTGTATCTATGGGGATCAGGTGGCAGACTGTAGCCAGCAGACTAATGCCCCCTACCAAAGATATCCACTCCTATTTCCTGTGAATATGTTACATTGCATGGCAAAGGGGACTTTGCAGCTATAATTAGGATTGTAGATGTTAAAATAGGGAAATTATCCTGGATAATTTGGGTGGGTACAATCTTATCAGAGCCCTTTCATAGCTCAGAAGTTCCTGTGACTGAAGGCAGAAGAGAGATGCAGCAGATGGGGATGTCAAAGATCCTAAGTATGAGAAGGAATCAATGTGCCATTGCTGGTTCTGAGATACAGGGACCATGTGCAAGCACCAAAGGAGGTCTCTAGGGAATAAGGGTGGTCCTCTAGTGATAGTCAACACAGAAAAGGAGACTTCAATCCTACAAATTCAAGGAACTAAATTTGGCCAACAACCTGAATGAGCTTGGAAGCAGACTGATCTCAAGAGCCTCTAGAAAGGAACAGAGTCCTAACAACAGCTTGGTTTTGGCCTCATGAGCCTCAAAACAAAGGATCCAATTAAGCCACACTGCACCAGGACTGCTGATCTGTGAACACATAAATTTGTGTTGTTTTAAGCTGTTAAATGTGTGGTCATTTGTTATGGCAGCAATAGAAAACTAATATAAGGTGGTTAATCTTTCACTAACCTTTGGACTCCCCTGTTAGACAGCTCTTCCTACACTGAGGTGACACACATGCCCCTGAAGCTACTATATACAGACCTTCATTCTATTCATTCAACGACAAAAGAAGAAATCACGTTCCTCACACGATGACAGCTTCATGGTTCAAAGTCTTTCTTACTGAAGAGTCCTATTCGATCCACTATTTCTTAAAAGGCATGGCACCAGGGGCTCTGAGCAGTAACCAGGTCACTTACCTTAGTCTACTTGTATGTCTTAGGCCATATTCCTGAGAGGCAGAGCCTGAGACAGAGACTTTTATGCAAGTAATGTTATTAATGAAGGGCTCACAGGAGAACCCGTATGAGAAGAAAACAAATCATATAGAGAAGAGAAGGAAGTTAAGCAAGGATGTTGTTGTATAGAAAATTTAGCCTGAGCCTGAGCCTGCAAGGAGCTCTAGGGCCTAACTGTGCTGCAGAATCTGTCCCACTGGAGACAAGGGGGCCAGCCTCCCGTATCCCTGCTCTAATCAGTCGCTACCTGTGGGTTGCCCGGCACTTCTGAACAAGACGAAGTCTGGCAACCCTAGTCACCCAAAGGCACACCTCCCAGTAAAGATCACAAATATGAGTTGTTGGCAGCAGCACCCACAGCCACTGGAAGATGGGTACACTTGCCCAGTTGCCCACAGGGGCCACCTAACCATCATTCCACGTTCCTGGATCTTTACACATTCTTCCTCATGTCCCTTTCTCTCTCGAGTACTTGGAGAAGGTGTGGGAGAAGGGGGGCCTGGCTGCTTCACACCTCCAGCCAGAGGGCCCATTTTAGAGATGCCAGCAGGGGATGGCATATGAATCAACAGTGTGTTCCCTGCACACCCCCACAGTCCAGATGGCTACACATCCCAGAAGCGGAGGGCGGCTCCTACGCAGACAACTTCCCTGGCTGAAGATATGCACCACATTTTAGACCATGAAGGAACACACTGAGGTAGTCATGGTGACATTTTCACCAAAAAAAGGCCACGGTCTTTCTTTTGCTGCAAATTTTCATTTCAAACACCCATCTGTAGTAAAATCTTATAGTGTAAAATACCGAGGACTCATAGAATTGGAAAGCCACAAAGGAACTAGTTGGTCCAGCTTCTCATGCACAGCGTGAATTCCTTCCTTTCCCTGATGTGGGTCACTGAGCTGAATCTTGAATAATCTCAGACCTGGGCAGTCACACCTCCAAGAAGCAATTCTGATAGTTGGGAAGTTCTCTCCTTCCAGATGGTCAAAATCTGCTCCCTCTAACTCCTTCATTTGGTCTGGTTCTTCGTTACACAGAATTTGATGATAACACTCATGCTGACCATTCACTGAGGCTTTGCCATGTCCCAAGTGTTATGCTAAGTACTTGACATGAAATATCTCATCTAACCACCCACACTTGGGAAGTAAGCACTAATCTTATCCCCACTTACCAGGAGCAGACCTAAGTCTCAGAGTGGATAATGGAGCAGCCCAAGACCAAACCACTGAGAAGCAAAGCTGAGATTTGGATCCTTAGCTGACATTCTCCAAAAGCTCAGCCAAGCTCCTGATGATCAGCCTCCACCAAACAAATTCACCTCTTTGTCATAAGATGGCACTCCAAGTATCAGAACTCTCTCTCTCCCATGGACTTTTCTTTCTACCGAAATATGTCCAGGTCCTTCAGCCATTCTTGATAGAACATAAGAGCCAAAATAAGAACCATCCTGGTGGCCCTTCTCTGAAAAGTTTCCAGGCTCTAATCTCTTTTCTAAAATGTGGTGCCAAGAACTGGCCGTTCCATACGCAACCTATACAACAGCAATAGTAGAGTCTATCCTTACACATCTTATTAAGCAGTCAAAAAATGGGTCAGCCATTTCGGTAGTTGCAAGCTGACACTTTTCTGCATCAAATGAAGATGCTTCTGAATCAGAAATGGTGTGACCATAAAGGTGTGGGACGAGGAAGAGGTCTCACATCATGAGCCTGGGGCCAATCTCCCAGAGAAGTGCCCTATATATAGGCGGCCCTTGCAAACATCTGGCTTTTGGGCACCACAGATGGAGCCTTTTAAACCATCATCCATACACTGAACTACAGTTTTAAGGTTTCAAATGGTGAACAAAACTTGTTACTGCTTGCAAGCCAGCCCTAAACCTGCTCAAAATCCTTACCATCGAATCCTTGCAGCAGATTCTGTGCAACTCTGTAATGTTCTTATTGCATTTGCCCTTATTATTTTACTAAAATTAGTGGGAAACTGAAGCAAAAGGACTGACATAAGTGACAATAAGCGTAAGCCAAAAGACTAAGACAGGTGGCACCAATGCATTTTGCAGCTCAAAATGGCTCATCTTCACCATGAATTGGACACTTTAGCCAGGAAATTCCCTTTTGAGTATGAGTCTGAGTGATAAAACTATTAATGCTGCCAGAAAGAGATCCCTAAAGGTTGTGTCTAAAAAATGAAAAATTAGATTTGAAAATTATTTTCACATCTATGGGAAGAGTGGTCCCTTCCTAATGTAAACATGTAAGTGTAATCTGATTTGCAAATCACTTCTGCCTTTACCACCAACCAGCTGTGAAACCTTGGACAAGGTGCTAGGCCTCTCTGTGCCTCATGATCTCATCTGTAAATGGGGACAATAGCTGCACTCATCCCCTTTGTTATAAGGAGGTGAAATGGTAAACAGGTATAAAGCCAGTATGCAATGGTTCCTAGAGAGTACCTGGAACATAGTTCAATAAATATTGGCTATTTAATATTTATTTAACAATGTGACTCAAGTGAAGAGATGGTATCCTCCTATCTGGAATTCAGAGGGCATTAAGACAAGGCAATGCAGGAAGAGCAGAGAGATGAAAAAGGGTCATGCATTCTGGGAGGGGGCAGGAATGATCATAAAAAGAGGATGCTCCCAGGATAGCAGGTGGTCCGTTTGTAAAAGTGTAATAGGTGAGAGTCAGTCTAGGTGGAAGGGCAATGATGGGTCTCATGTGGAGTTCAAACACAGGCAAAACTGGTCAATGGGAGGCCTTGGCAGAGACCTGGTTGGACAAGCTGACAGCAGGGGGAGGCCCTGGGACAAGCTCTAGTTCTTAGGAGGTCTGGAAAACAAAGCAAAACAAACAAAAAACAGGTCCCAGTCTAAAAGCAAAGAGGGATGAAATGCCAAGCCAGAAGCTACACTATAAACCATCTATGGGCAGGCTCTGTGTCATCATATAGCCCCCCAGCACTCAGGACACCCTTCAGCACATGACTGAAACAAGAGAACCTAACATCCTCTGCAAAGTGCTTTCTCTGTACCTGAGCCAGTTTAGATCCTCTTTGTGACCTCTCTCACACAACCCTCACCCACGGCTCCCCAAGATCCTATGATTATCCTCATTTTACAGATAAGGGGACTAAGGCCCAGTGAGGTGAAATGAATAGCCTCAGTGCTCAGATGAGGAAGGGATGACGGATAGACGGATGAAATAAGTTGGCAACATGGTCTCCAACCCAAGGCAAAAAGTATTTCCTAGAAAAAAGCTTCACATCACCCCTTAATCTCATCCTCCACATAGGTCATGCTCATCCCTCCACACTCTCCCAACACAGTCCCTACATTGTCTTTACTATTACATGCCCTTATTCATTACAGTCTCTCAAAAGCCCAGTTCAAATCCCATCTACTGCAAAAGGTTACACACACACCCCTATTAATTCTTCCCTCTCGCCCTGCTTTGCTTTTATTTCCATTATAACACTGACCACAATAGCCAACATTTTAGAGTAGTCTCTAAACCTGTACATGTTCTCTGTCCTTCAATCTTCGCAAGTGTTTCTATCTTATAGGTCAGGAAACTGAGAAACCAAGTGGCCTAAGAGAATACAGTTCTGATTCAATCCCTGGCCTGTGCTCTTAGCCATTAGTATCCAGATCTTTCCAATAGTCTTCATGCACATATATGTGTATGTCTTCCATGGAGGGCCATGGAGGGTGGGGTAAAATGGGGCATCCCAATCCCTAACCTAACTCCATAGCATGTGCCCACTGTTGCCACTCACCACTGTTTGTTAAATCTAGTTGACTTATTTAAATTCCCTTTTAAAATGAGATTAATACTTGTAACAGGACCTGGCATATGGTAAGATGAAATAAAATGCATAAATAAACAAGCAAAATGACTCCATGAGAAATGTTATACATAATCTCTCTTATATTCTATCCATTTGTTTCTATTCAATGTTGTTCCAGGGGAAATTTAAGGCAATATTTAACCCTTATACTAATGCTCAGAGAGATGCATTATTATTTCCATTTAACAACCAAGAAAACTGAGGATCAGAGAATTCATGAACCTTTACTCAAGTCACAGAGCTGGTGAGCAGCTGAGAAAATTTGAACCCAGGCCTCTCTAAATGCAGACACCATGCTTTCTGTTATATGGTGCTCAGGCTTGGGACAGGAGAGGGAATCACTTCAAGGTGGACTTGATAGTGTGTTACCTGAATCAGATGACTTCCCTTCAGTGAAAGGGGCTATGAGGTCTTAACTTGGGATGGTGCTGAGCCTGAAGAAGGTGACCTACTGGACTCAGCAATAACTCAATGGGGAACTAGAGAGCTTTAAAAACTGGGATACAGGCAGACCCCAAACCTAGACTCCAGGAAACACACTCATTTGACATTTGGTGTCAGATAGTTTCCCATAAGTTCTCCCACTAAGCAGTACAGCCAACGTCAGCAGCTACCTCCCAACAGAAGGGGCCCAAGCAATAGGGATATCCTTTGAGTTGCTTGTAAAACTATCTACCTCATTTTGACTCACCTCTGTGTATAATTATTTAATAAATTTACAAAACTGGTATGTAATTTACAAAACTGGTATAAGATAGTTGGAAGCCTATATTAATGATGTTGGGGAAGAAAATTTACTAACACAGGAAAATGTTCACAATAAATTAAATGAAAAGAGTTGTTTACAAAACAGTACATACTTTTGTGAATCTACACTTTCTAAATTGCCTAAGAATAAGAATTCATACATACTTATCTTTAAATTGCCAATGTATAAGCTCATTTTAATTGCAGCAAGAACCCAATAAGGCACTATTATTATCCCCATTTTGTAGCTTAGGAAAATGAGGTTCAGAGAGGTTAAGTCACTTGCCCAGAGTCCCAGAATCTTATGATAACACAGTCAGAATTTGAATCGAGGAGCCAAAATCCAGAGGCCAAACTCTGGAGCTCAGAGGGACAGCATGAGCAAAGTCATGGCAACAAAATAGCCAGGTCAAGACAATTACACACCTATGTCTTCTTTGATCTTCATAATTTTCTTGTGAATTAGGCAAGGCTACACCACCTTTGTCCCCATTATGTAGACCAATAAACTGAGACTCCAGGAGCTTAATTACTTAATTACCTTGGGAAGAGCCCCCAACAAGGTAGCCATCAGGTCTGGTCAAATAATTAATTGCCTAGTATCTACATCTTCTATCAGGCCCATATGGTTCCGAAGGTAAGTGAAGCATCCGTCATGGTCACAGCTATATTCTAACACACAGCAAGTATGCAGCAAACAGTAGGCATCCAATAAAGATTCGTTTAAAGAGTGAAAGAATGAAGTTCAGAAAATAGCATCTAGTAGGTTAAATGGTGCTTATTCTCCCCTATCCCAAGAAAAGGTAATCTCCTTGGAACAGGCAAATGTTATACCATATGGGAAAAGTGTCCTTGCAGATGTAATTAAGTTAAGGATCTGAGATGAGATCATCCTGGATTACCTGGCTGGGCCCTAAATCCAATGAAAAGTGTCAGTGTCATTATGTTATAAGAGAAAGACAGAGGGAGATTTAAGACAGACAGAAGAGGAAAAGACACAGACACACAGAGAAGAAGGCAATATAAAGATGTAGGCAGAGATTGGAGGGAATGTGACCACAAGGCAAGGAACACCTGGAGCCACCAAAGGCTGGAAGAAGCAAGAAACCAATTCTCCCCTAAGGCCTCCGGAAGGAGCATGGTCCTGCTGACACCTTGATTTCAGACTTCTGCCCTCCAGAACTGTCAAAGAATATATTTTGGTCATTTTAAGCCACGCAGTTTGTGGCACTTTGTTACAGCAGCCTTAGAAAACCACTACACCGCACTACCAAGAGCAATTGCAGTAGAACCAGCAATGTATTAGAACACCTTCACACACATCACTTCACCTGNGCCTTAGAAAACCACTACACCGCACTACCAAGAGCAATGCAGTAGAACCAGCAATGTATTAGAACACCTCCACACACATCACTTCACCCAGCCTTCACAACAGCTGCAGGGAAATGCAAGGCTGCTTGACCCATGTTTCAGATCAGCACAGTGAATAACAAGTAGTTGGAATTATCCTGGCACAGGGGGAAATGTAGGGGTGCAGTGAAGGTAAAGAGGTGACCAATTCTCATAAGACTTAAATGCCAGACTGAGTTGCTCAAGCTTGGCTGATGAGTTTCAGGGATCACAAGATCAGAAGTATGCTCAGTGAAGATGAAGCAGTCAGCACTCTGGAGCATGGGGAGTTCAAGGNTGACCAATTCTCATAAGACTTAAATGCCAGACTGAGTTGCTCAAGCTTGGCTGATGAGTTTCAGGGATCACAAGATCAGAAGTATGCTCAGTGAAGATGAAGCAGTCAGCAATCTGGAGCATGGGGAGTTCAAGGAAGGCAGACCATCGGGAGCTCTTTCAATAAGGGACATGGGGGACTGCAAGGAATGGGGATGTGAGTGTGGAAAGGAAAGGGACAAGCAGGCCACACTGATATGTCCAGAAAAATAACAAAAGCTGCTCTTTACTGAACCCCTATTCTAGGCCCAGTCCCATGCNAAGATGAAGCAGTCAGCACTCTGGAGCATGGGGAGTTCAAGGAAGGCAGACCATCGGGAGCTCTTTCAATAAGGGACATGGGGGACTGCAAGGAATGGGGATGTGAGTGTGGAGGGGACAAGCAGGCCACACTGACATGTCCAGAAAAATAACAAAAGCTGCTCTTTACTGAACCCCTATTCTAGGCCCGGTCCCATGCCAACTTCTGACAGACATTACTGTCTTTCTACTCCTCACAAGGTAACAGGCATCATTCCCTTTTTAAAATGAGAATCTGGAGATGAAGGAGCTTGCCTAAGGTCACCCAGCTTGGAGCAGAGAAGGCAGGCCTTGAACTACACCTGACTTGGGCACCTACATGTCCCAGTAGAAGGTGTGGCTACACACACAACGGTTGGTAAGCAGCTTCTAGTGGAGGGAACATAGGTTTAAAAAATGCTGATCAGAAGAGCCACCACCAAAAACAGTGGGTGGTTTCCGTTTTTGGGTTTTTTTTTTTTCAAATAATATTTTTTAAAAAGTGAATTTTACCAGTAATCCCACTATGAGAGATCATTGCTTTCAACAGTCTGGCATAAACAAGCTTTCCAGACTTTTTCTCCATGAATGTGTATACATATGCACACACACACGCTCATGCACACACCTATGTGTTCTCTTTAATTAAAAGAGGACAATACTATACATGCTGTGGGGAAGTCTCTAAATGCACTTAACATAAGATCCTAATAACCTGGTCTTTTATATAAATTTAACTAGCAGGACGATAATGGGTAAAGGCAGCCAGGGGAGGCAGTAACAGTGGCCCATCCCATGGGTAAGAGAATTTATCACTGGCATTGTTTATGAACACCAGAGCATTGTGAATAAAAGCACACTCATTTTTAGTCTGCTTATTATTGTTTCTAAATCCTCCACAGACAAACCACTCTGCTATCACCTGTGCCTGGAAGGGGCAGCATATACTGCCCCACCCCCTTTGGCAAGCTGCTGCACTAGGCAAGATGGGGACTTGGTGGGGGTGGGGGTGGGGGTTCTCAATAACAGGGATGGCTCATTTGCTGTGCCACACATTGTAAAGCACACACCATGCTCTTGTTGGACGACTAAGAAAAACTGTCCCCACTCCCTCCTCGTGGAGATCCCTCGAGCAATACCCACCATCATGTCCTTTGTGATCTTGAGAGGAAAAGGATAAGAAAAGGTCAATTTAATGTATATTAAAGATGCAGCCCATCTTCAGTGGAGTCCTGGCAACTCATCCACAGTCAGACAGTTCCCCTCTAAATTCACTGCTGGGTAGCAGGACAGATGACTTTCTTTCTTTTCCTTCTCTTGTCTTCTTTTTTTTTTTAAACACATCAAAGACTAAAACTACTTGAGACGAGTTATATTAAGAAGATATAAGGGAAACGGAATAAACTGCTCTAAAAACAATCCAGCTGTCCACACAGACACAATTGGAGTTTAGTTTCTAAAAACAATAATGGTGTAATTTTCCTGTTGGCCATTCCCTTAAAATAATAATTGAACTGGCAAATCCATTCCTCATAAACACTTTCATCATCTTTGGCTTGACGAGGCCTAGCTACTGAGCCACAGATAAAAGTTTCTTCAAGATAGTAAATCATGAGCCATATGTTAGAAATTACCCTACGCCCCTATAAATGGGACTATACCCCCCTTTGTCTTTTCCAAAACAGTGGAAGGGATTTTTGGCAGCCAGACACACATTAGAATCCCTGGGAATAACACTACTAATCCCCAACATGACACTTTGAAACCTTCAGGGTCATATTTCACAACAGCATTTTCACAGTGTCTGGAGAGACCACATTTATAAAAACAGAATCAAAAAAACAACAACAAAAAGATAACCAGAAACTGAGCTCCAGCCACCTCAGGTATGAGAAAAGCTCTTGATGTTGGCTGTGTCTGTGCATGAAACACAGGCATTGCCATGAGAGATAGCAAAATGTCATGATGGACAACCTGGGCTCTGCAGCCCAGTGGCCTGGATTCAAATCCCGGCTCCACTAGCTGTATGACCTTGGACAAGTAACTTAACCTCTCTGTATCTCAGCTTTGGTATCTGTGCAATGGGAATGGTAATAGTACTTGCTTCACATGGTTATGAGATTTAAATGTAACAGTACAAAGGCTTCCAAAAAATTTCTGAAATATACTTTAGAAGAGGCCTCCTACTATAACAAACAACTTGAATGATAAGTTGAATCGAGGTTTTTATAGGTCATGCCTGAAAGTGGAATATTCACTTTTGCTTGTATTGGCCAAAACTTAGTCCTATGGCCATACATGAAAGGCATCTGGCAAATGTAGTCCAGTAGTGTGCCCATGGAGAACAGGGGAATGGGGTACTGGTGACAACAGCAGTCCATACAACACAGGTTTCACAGAAATGAAAATTTCATAAAACATTTCCTGTACTTACTAAACATGAGAAACTCTGATATTTCTATTCCACTCCACTCAATTCTAATCTTTTTCATTTAAAGCAAGTTGGTCATGACCCAATCAGTTGATTGTCACAATCCACTAATATTTTGCTCAGTAAGTGTTAGTTGTTGTGATGGTGGTGGCAGTGGCAGTGAGCAAAAGGACAAACTAGATGCTTTTGAATTTTTCAGAAAATTCTTGGTATTTGGGTCCACAAGACTACAGTGATGACATACCTGCATTCTGACTTCAGGTACTAAGGGTCTGAAACATATATCTAGAAACACTAATCAATTCTTAGAGCCCAGGCTGTCTTTGGAACACATAACTAATTACAATCATACATTGTAGAAACTAACAGAAATAAACACATACATATCCATGGGCACATAGAAATGAAAAATGACCACTAAAAAGAGATGAGATAATACATAAAGAAGGAGGAGCTGTGACAAGAAACAGAGACATTTTTCCTCTCTGAATACACAACAGCAAGCACAGAGCCCAGGTACTATTGCTTTATCAATGAGTACACAAGTGGTACACCAGGTCTTGCTCTCATATCCTTGCCCTATAAAGTCTTCACAATTTGTGCATAAGTTAGTAAAATGTTCTTCCTCAGCTCTTGTAATGTGCTAAGGGATTTGAACTTCCTCTCAATAGTCACAGAGGCTATGCAAGAATTCAATAAATGTATGACATAATTAGTTATGTATTTCAGATGACTACCTTGGGATATACTGGTGCTGGCCTGACTTGAAGCAGGGAGACAGTGAGGTGGTTGCTGCAGTCAGAGAAGACAGTGGCCTGAGCTAAGGTAGAGATGATAGGTAGAGAAAGAAGGGCCCTGAATCGGAGGATATACAAAGGTTCAAACTGGTAGATTTTGTGACTGATTTACAGATAAGAAAAATCTCCAAAGAGGAAGCACAGATTTCTGACTTGGACAACTGAGTAGATAAAGTGCTGTCTGGTGAGATGAGGAACACAGAAAGAGAAAACAGAGAATTTGATGAATTCAACTTTGTACAAGTTATATTTGGGGCACCTGAGGCTCAATCAAAAGATGGCCAGTCAGCATTGGAAATGTGAGCTAAAAGTGAGATAAGACTGCTGTGGAGACCCAGATTTGGGAATTATCAGCAAATGATGGTTAAAGTCAGGGGGTCACCCCGGAACTGGATCTGACTATAAAGACACCACAAGTCAACCCCAAACCCTCAGTGCCACCAGCCCACAACACACAGAAGGTGGGGGTTGGGATGGGGAATGGGAAGGAACCTGAGTGCTTACTAGACAGAAGAGGCAATAGCATGGCACCCAAGTGACCTAGGACTATGGCTCAGTTTCTTTATTCATTCACCAGTTGTTTATTGAGCCTCTACTGTATGAGAGGCACTGTGCCAGGAACTGAAGAAACCATGGTAAACAAGAGAGACCTGGTACCTACCCATAGTCTCATGGGCAAAGAAGCTGAAAACAAGGAAGCAAATAAAAATCAATAGAGCATGCCATGAAGGAAACAGGGTGCCGAAACTGAGAATATCACGGAAGGGGAAAGACTTACTTGGATTATAAGATCAGACAAGTCTTCTCTTAATAGGTAACATTTAAATGGAGACCTCAAGAATGAGAAAGAACCCAGTGGGGAGAAGGGAAACAGAGGGAACTGGGCTTTAGACAGGGCAAAGCAAAGGTACTGGAAGCGTGAAAAACTGACAGATCAGTGTTATAAAGTTTAGAAAACAGGGAGCATGATGAGTAAGGGTTAGATCATGGGAAGGAGTTTGGATTTCACACTTAAGGTATAGACAGCTATCAAAGTTGTTTTAAGCAGGAGAATAACATTATAAGACACATAAATTTAAGAGCATCACTCTGGCTGCCACATAGAAAATGGATGAGGGAGGAACTGTGGACTCAGGGGCACCTGATCAGAAGTGAACACCAATGGTGGTCTAGACCATGGGGTTAGTCGAGGACATGAGGAGGAGTCAATGGCTTTGAAATATAATTGGAGGGATAATCATCAGGACTTGGTTATAAATAGGATAGAGTGGGTGAATGGAACAATCAAAGACGATTCCTAAGTTTCCAGCTTGAGCAGCTGAGTGGATTTTAGTATTTATCTCTCAAAGTTACTGTGAGGGATGAAGAAATAACATGTGTCCATCACTCAGCACCAAGGCCAGCACAGTAGGTGAGCAGCTGTGAACAGGTGTCTTCTATATCATTATTACTCCTCCCACATGACAGACCCCCATCCAAAACCAGGTTTCAGGATCGCTCTGTCTTCATTGCCTACTCTCCTTCACGACACAGAACCCTGGACTGTTCCCTTAACTTCCTTCCCATACATTTTGCTTACTCAAACCCTCATCAGAAGAAAAAAAAAACCTAAAAAATATTTAGTATATTTTTGCTCACAAAAGTATCTTTCCTCCCAGCTTAACTCACCTCCCAGCTCTAACAAGTGACTCACATTAGTCAGTTCCTCCCACCAGGGCCACCCTCATCCAGCCGAGAATCAAAAACCATTCCTATTCTCACGTCTAAAACTTCAAGTGGCTCTTGGCCAAAGATATGAATCTAGAAATTCCCCCAAGCAAAATTCACATCCCAGAGCCTAGCAATTATTTCCAATAATACAGCTCACATTAATACCATTTGTCTTTTAGTAACTGAGTTAACTTTCTGCTGCTTAGGCCAGAATTAATGAGAGAATACCTTTCAGATAGAAAAGAGGGGCTGCAAAGATCTCAACCATTACACGTAAGAAGGAAGCAGTCAGGGATGCTTGGGTGTCTCAGTAGGTTAAGTATCTGCCTTCGGCTCAGGTCATGATCTTGGGACCCTGGGACAGAATCCCAGATTGGGCACTGCTTGGCAGGGAGTCTGCTTCTCCCTCTCCCTTGGCCCCTCCTCCCGCCCCTCCATTCCCACTAGTGCTCTCTCTCTCTCTCAAAGAAATAAAATAAAATCTAAAAAAAAAAAAAAAGGAAGCAGTCAGCAGTGTGCTGGAATCAGCTTGTTACCATCTTGGAAGAGTTGACTGTGCACTCTTCTCAACTCTGAGTTCAAAGATAACACATTGGTAGCTTGAAATCAGCCACAGTAAAGGTAATTACACCACAGACCTCTGCAAATGATACAAATCAGGAGTTTCCCTCCCTTTTAAGGGCCAGTTGTTAAACATTTACCAGCACACCGCTGGAAGCAGCTTTTATTTTTAAGATACCATTTAATAGGCACTTGCTGTGTACCAGGCACTGTGCTAAGTGCCTTACTCTTGTTACTTCTCGCCCACTCAGCAGCCCTCAGATAGGACACTGAACTTGTCAGAGCTCCTGTCACTCATCTTGCTGCTTCATTCCTCCTGGCCTAAACTGCCCAGTCCTTCTGCCTACTTTCTTTTCTCACTTCACCCCACCTTCACTATCATCTTCCTACCACCTGGCTCAGTAATCTTTATGAAACCTTTGCTGAATCCTTCAGGAATTAAATTCAGCAAACCATCTACCATGTACCAAGCAAATGGAATTGTTATTCCTTCTGTGTCCCTTCTGTGCCATGTACAGACTTCTCTCATGGAAGTTTGTATTTTGGAAGTTCATCACTATTATTATTTGAATATATGAAAATGCTCATTCATTTTTTTTACTTAGAAAACATTGGATAGTCATTTTGGAGTTAGTCTTCTTGGGAGAACTACATATAAATCAAAACTTTATTCCAGACGTAGGAGAAATCAGCTCATTCCAACACCTTTTTCCTTAATTTTCTTTTCCTTTTTAAGGAACTGGGAGTAGAATCAGTAAAAGAGATACGATGCAATTCTAAGCATCTCATTAAAACACAAATCTAGCAAAGTATCCATTCCCAACTCCATAATCTTCTGTCTATACATACACAGCACAGCCACCAGGGGAGGATTGATGAAAAGCCATTTGCTTCAGTGGGTACAACAGGTTAGACCCTCAGCAGAAGCCCAGTTTGTTAGGTGACTTCTTCAAAACAAAACAAAAACGCTAAGACAATATCTAAAGCATCAGATACATACATTTTGCTATCAGCAAAGACTAAAAGGCTAAGAATATACTCTTATTCACAATAAATTAGTTCTTGTGGAACAATTTCTTCTTTTCAACACTAGGAATATACTGCCTGNTTGCTATCAGCAAAGACTAAAAGGCTAAGAATATACTCTTATTCACAATAAATTAGTTCTTGTGGAACAATTCTTTTCAACACTAGGAATATACTGCCTGAATATGTTTCTAGAGAGTTCCTCCTTGCTTCTGGAAGCCTATTCTCTGGACTGCTTTCAGAAAGGATGCTATATTAACATGCTTGGCTACACAAGAAGCAAATGTTGCCATTAACTCAGAGTCAAATTACAAAAACATAACTTCTTCCAATGCCTGGATCAAAGTAGTCTTCAGAACGATGGTTTGGTATTCTACCATTAGGCAGGCTACCACAGGCCATATGAGCGAAGCAGAAGGTTTTAGCCTGCTGGCAATATCCAAAGTCTGCAGTCACTTTCCCTAATAACCACTTGTAACCAAGAATGTCCTCAGGTGAAAATTCCATTTTGGTTTTGAAACCTCAAGTTACCTTATCCATGAATTGCAGGGCATTTTAGGAGGACATAAAAATGATTCATATTGAGGATCAAAATTGGTTTCTCTTAATTGTCCAAAACACATTATACTCTCTTATAAATAGCTGTAAAGGTAAATTAAAATTACAAAATCTGATTATAATGATTTTGTGTCTGTATAAAGCCTCTGGAAATGTCCTAATTGAGGGACTCATATGTAATTGTACTGCAATCTAGAGTGAAAAACAGTTGGCAAACCATAATAGAGAATTTTGAGTGTCTCTACACTCAAGCCCCTAAGAGGCAACTGAACCTATGCTACTAATTGGTTTAGTAAAATAAAATGCATTCCTCAACCACTGACACTGAAATCACACATGTTTTAGGTCCAAAGTATCTTGGGCCTTCAAAGTAAGAAAGCACTTGAGCAAAAGACAAGATGATACTGCACCTGGGTTCATATTTCCTGAAAGACAGTGTACAAGTTTCTTTGTACAGCTGAAACCTAAACCTCTTTGTGAAAACATTTCTGCCCATTAGCAGCTTATCAGAGTCCATCAAGAATGGGATGCCCAGCATCTCCTTCTTGACTTGATTAAACTATGATTAAGTGCCCGAAAGGAGAGTGGCCTAACAGCCTCTGACCTTAAGTAACTCTAAGAGCTATTTGTGGTAGATGGAGAAGGCCAGATTTTTCTGGCCACTTCTGTATTTCTTGACTTCTAGCCTAAAAGAGGTACAATTAAGTCCTATTCATACTAATTAGGACAAAAAGAAGTACTATTTCTTACTTGAGGAAAACCCAATTATCAAGTTATGGTATACTCTTGAATTGTTCATAATTGTACAGCAATTCCTTTTTTTTTTTTTTTCGAGGAGATAGAATCATAAGCAGGCTCCACACCTAGCATGGAGCCTGATGCAGGGTTTAATCACACAACCCTGAGATCATGACCTGAGCCAAAACCAAAAGTCAGATGATAACCAATGACTGAACCACCCAGGTACCCCTTTACAGAAATTTCTTTCTTAAAATCTGCATCAAGACTTTTTTTCAATGACTTAATAAGTAAAGTACCAATTGAAAATGTTCCAGATATGATGAAAAGGCACAATCCCTTATCTATATCTATGTGTCTACAACACATCAAGAATGACCACTCCCTGAATCATCCCAATTACTTTGTGACTATTTTCCAAGAAAAACATTGAGATCTTGGGAATAAGAATTATAATATTTATTTACAATGAGCTTGGTGAGTGCTAAGTAAATTCCATCTCATGATAAGCTCATAGGCTAACCCAAAGAACAACCTTGTGTAGAGGACCTGATGGGAGATATTCTCATTGCCTTGAAAAAACACTCACAATACAACCTTGGGTGTATTAATCAGATTGTTCTAAGTTCCATGAAGGCAGCAATGGTCTATCACAACTGTTTACACCATTGTGCCCCATCTCCCAAAATGGGGCCTAGCACAAAGTCAGCATGCAGAATATATTTGTGTAGTGGACGCATGATTTAATTTTACTTTTGGTCGGCTAACTTTACTTAAAGTCTCATTTTTATTAAGAGACATGCAAACATTTATAATTAGATCCCCTGAAGTTTTTTTAAGTGACATATACATTTAATCAGATATATCTTTAGAACGTATTGAAAAATCTTCCGGTTACATAAAAAAGACATAATATGGTTCCAACAGAGCCACTTATACTCAGCAAGTCCGGGTTTTTTGAAGAATGGAGTATACGTACATGTGCTTACGCATGCGCGCACACACTTGTGTGCGTGTGTGTGTGTGTGTGTGTGTGTGTCTCTTTATGAATCCACTAAGTTGGGTTGAGGTTGTCTTTGAATTCTGTTTCTTCAAAAGTATTTGCACATAAATTCTTTTAACACTCCATAAAACTCTGCCTTCTCTTAACATAACTGCTTGTCTCGTATAGAATTCCCCATTTATTTGAACAAAAAAACCCCAATCCTTACTATCTGCCACCCAGGCATCAACATCTCCTCCACTGACGAAATTATCAGGGAATATGGTAACCAGGTTCCATCTGCCCTCAGATTTTATTTTTCAGACTGCAGACAACTGAATACTTAATTAAATCAAGCAGGAGCCTTTGTTCTGTAGCTGTGTATGACAATACTACAATTGCCATGGAAATTTTCCTCATTAAGCCCATCTCCAAATTGCTGTCCCCATGTCCAGTGTGCTCTCTTAGAAAAGGAGAGTATCTTTTTACAATTTGAGTCACTGCAGTACATTGTATTCTGAGCAGGACCCCAATTACCCAGCATCTGATTAATGTCTGTCCAAACTCCTGCCCAGTAACAAGACCCTCTGTAACTCAGCTAACTACCTAACAACCCACATCATTAGGGCCCATTATCTTTTATAATGTTGATTTTTGGTATCCAAGGACTGTGGTTCAGACAGACTATTTAAAGGCATTAAAATAACAACAACTTTGCCAGCTGTGGGCATGGCCACCAAAACTACCATCAGGTCACAAGGCCAGATACAACAGATGCCAGGAACAAGACTAAGGCAGAGGGAGCACACATTTAAGAAAACAGATCCACTTGTTTTCCCAAAGGACACCATATCCCATGGGTATGGAGAATCAATAGAGGGCAATACAGATGACAGAACCCCAAATTCTTTGCCTAGCTCTAGCTGATCGTTTAAATTTTATCTCCTTTCTTGTCAAATTTCACTTTGAACAAGGCTTAAAGCTTTCAAATCTTGGATAAATTATATTTCTTTTTTTCCAGCCATAAGAGTCAACTCCACAAAAATCATATATGCAGTTTCTTATAGCAAATGCCACTTGATGCTGTTCTTCCAAGTTAACACATGACTATTAGCTCATTATGGAATAGGTATCATTGTTGAGCCCTCTCTACTTTTCAGGAACTGTGAAGGATTCCGCCTGTATTATTTAACCTTACAATAATAATTTCTGTTTCACAAATGTGGAATGATGTCAAGGAATGTTAAATAAATTCCTCAAAGTCATATAGCCAGAAAATGACAGAGCCAGGGTTTGAACCCAGATTTCTCTGACACTAGGATTCAGGAGTTTTTTTGTTTGTCTTTTTTTTATGTTCAGTTAGCCAACATATAGTGAATCATCAGTTTTTGATGTATGTTCATTAGTTGCGTATAACACCCAGTGCTCATCACCTTCATACCCTCCTTAATACCCATCACCCAGTTACACCCTCCACCCACCTCCCTCCCTTCTATAACCCTCAGTTTGTTTCCCAGGGTCCAGAGTCTCTCATGGTTTGTCTCCGTCTCTTATTTCTTCCCATTCAGTTTTCCCTCCCTTCCCCTATGGTCCTCCGTGCTATTCCTTTTTCCACAAGTGAGCAAAGCCACCTGATAATTGTCTTTCTCTGCTTGACTTATTTCTCTTAGCAGAATACCCTCCAGTCCCATTCATGTCGATGCAAATGGTGGGTATGCATCCTTTCTGATGACTGAGTAATATTCCATTGTCTATACGAACCACATCTTCTTAATAGGATTCAGGTTCTTAACCATGACACTACACTACCTCAAAAAATTTTGGATCTTAGAACTTATACTAGACAATCTCAACTAGCAGTTCCCAATTATCCAAGGATGAAGACAAGTTTCCAATGACAAAACATTTCATAAGGTTAATATGTAATGAAGAGCTTAGGGGCGCCTGGGTGGCACAGCGGTTAAGCGTCTGCCTTCGGCTCAGGGCGTGATCCCGGCTTTCTGGGATCAACCCACATCAGGCTCCTCTGCTGGGAGCCTGCTTCTTCCTCTCCCACTCCCCCTGCTTGTGTTCCCTCTCTCACTGGCCGTCTCTATCTCTGTCAGATAAATAAATAAAATCTTTAAAAAAAAATGTAATGAAGAGCTTAGCATAGAGTCTGACACATACTAAACACCCAAGAAATGTTAGGTGTGTTACTACTATTAGTACTATTGTGAAGGACTGAGGATAGTAACTACTTTTTGGATGCACTGACGATGACGCTAATGAGTAAATAGTACAGCACGTACACGCATTTGAAACAATAAAGTACTAATGAGTAAATAGTACAGCACGTACACGCATTTGAAACAATAAAGTACTAATGAGTAAATAGTACAGCACATACACGCATTTGAAACAGTAAAGTACTAATGAGTAAATAGTACAGCATGTACACGCATTTGAAACAACAAAGTACTATATATAAAAGGTATGATTTGCTAAGTATAAAAAATCCCTATAAAAACGTATAAAAAATACACAGCACATACGTATATGCAGAATACACACACATGCACAAACACACGCATATGCAAACATGCCAGATTCAGAACACTTCTTGAGATCCCAACTTTTCTCTCAGTGGCATTCCAGAATCCTCCAGCAATCTTCTCCCTCCCATTAGTGAACAGTGTATTCATAGTATCCTATACCTCCAAAATATCCCAAGTGAATTTTCACACCATGCAATATTTTTACTTAATTTCACCACTTTTAACAGATGTTAAGTTCGTGCCTAGGCTGGGTCTAAGTGGACGCAACTCAGCTAGATAAGTCAGCCTATACCCAAAATATAATAATTTCTCCCATATACCAATAACAATTCAGTTAAAAAATAATCAGAAGAACTGGATGGAGATAAGCAAAATGAAGGGCAGCTTCAAGGAGGGAAGTATAGTGTTTAGAATACAAGAAATAGGAGACAGGAGAATTCTCATCAGTTGCTGTTCTCCCTGTTACAAAAAACCCAAGATGTTTGCTGCAGGTAACTCTATGACAACAAAATGTCTATTTCATAGGGATTCAAGACTAGAGATTATTTTTAATAACTTTTTCCCTGATTAAAAAAGACATGTTATTTTTGACAACAGGAAAAATACAGAATAGTTTAGGGAAAAAAGTAATCACTATGCCCACACCCACACATTTTTCTGTACTTCCACCAATCCTCTTATCTATATATTTATTTATTTTTCAAACTATAGATCTATTTATATTCCTGTAATTTTTTATAAAATTAAACTGGGATCATATATTAAGCTAATATTCTTCTTCTTTCATTTAGCATTATGTCCTAAGGTATTTTCCATTAACTACTCTTCAAAAACATTAATGCAATGGCATTAGAATATTCTATCTCACAGACCTAAAAGATCTTAAAGATCACAATTATTTTTTATTAATGTTTAGAAATTTGATTAGAGGGTTGGAAAAAGGTAAGCTTTCTCGACGAGAAAAAGCTTTTAAAAATGATTTTTACGGTGTTCAGTTATTTGGTAAACAGCAAACAAAAGGATATATCCTGACCAAGGCACCATGAGGTTAGGGACATTTCTGTCTTATCCACATTATAATATCTTCAGGACCTAGAAGAGTACCTGGCACAATAAACATTTATTTAAAGGGAGGAAAAATGCTGGGGGCTAGATATGAGAGTCTGGAGGTCATACTTAGAGAGTCATACACTTGGGGTTTCTAGAAAACTCAATTCCTCAATCACCGTGGGCCCCCGCTAGATTAAGCAAAGCTCAAGAAGTAAAGAGCTCGCACACATAGTTATGTTTTACTGTTTCATAGATGGCATTTTTACTAAGTGTAAACTGCTTCCATTTTGCAGCATGCAAACTAGCTGGCAACACAGCAGAGTCAACTGTGGTAATTTGATCCCCAAAATGCATAAGGGTTTATCAGATCCAGACAAAGTGGGAATAAACTGACGCATCTTCAAGCAGATTTTCCGATCAATCTCTTCTGGGATGTCAGCTTGGGCAGGATAGAATTTCCATCATTCAGCCTATCAAATCATAAAGATGTCGGAGGGACTGCCACAAATGGATCATTAACTGTTGCCAGGAATACTAAGTTCATTTTCTGACTGAAAAGATGGCAATTCCAAAATTCATAGAGAGATTCTGAACAAATATTTAAAAGTAAAATTTTTGCCCACAATTTAAACAAAGTTAATTCTAGCAAGTTCTGCTTCACTCAACAGATCAGGAATTCAGGACACCCGCTCATTTTACCTATATTGTCTCAAATCATAGTTTTATAGCACGGATTTACTGTATTTTATCATTTTGCAGATGTAATGGCAAACAGTGCATTTTAAAATGTTACAAATCCTCGATGTTCAGAGCAGCTAACAAGAAGCAGCAACATCTGAGGAAAGGGGAAATACGTGCTGTTCTTCACCCTTAAAAACTTTCTTGTCCTTAGACTGTGGGTCCAGGAACTGACAACTATTCAGAAGTTGACTCAATGGCAAAGGACATTAGAAATAGGCGAATGGTAGATTCTAAGCTCTCTAGCAGGAAAGAAAGTATGGGGTATAAGAATGTATATAGCCCAGCTAGTGGTACAGGATAAAGCAAAGAACTAGAATGTTGAAAAGAATATTGGGGCCTCTCTGCAAAAACTGAAGTTACAACAGCTTCCACTGAAGTTGCCAGGGGAAGCAGGGACTAGAATAAACAGGCTAGGAAATTATAGGATGGCCACAGCCACAGCTGCCTTAGCAACTCAGGCTCAGAAAATGAGGTGCTTGGTGATGCAGCTGGGCCCCAGAGTCCACTCTCACCCTCCATCTAGTTTCCACAGAGCAGCCATGAGGGTGACTTGATCACTCACCCCCCGCAAACCCTCCAAAGGCTCCCCAGTGCCCAATGGGCACTTGATATGCAAGCAACTTAAGGCAACATTTGAGGTCTTTTGCTGACCTGGTAAGCCTCCTCCCAAACCACCCCTACTCCCCAACCTTCTGTCTCGCATTAGAAAAGAGAACTTAACTGATTTCAATTCCTGGAGAACACCATTCATGTTTTTCCCTGTCTCAGATCTTTATCCCTGTGCTTCCTCCCTCCTATACACTTCTCCCCTTCTCTACCTGGCCTACTTCCAGTCTCTGTTCAGATCTCCAAGACACTTTGTCAGGCCTCCCAGACTAGGCTGTGGAGTGCTAACCAGCACACCTTTCCGCTTGATCTCATTTCTCATTCTGGAAGTTTCCTTTGAGGTGCCTTTTAGACTGTCCCGTGAGGACATAGACAACTTCTGTCAATTCACTACTCTATTTCCAATTCCTAGCAGAATGTGCAGTACATACCAGTGTTCAGGAAACACTCATTTAAAAAGTGGACAAATAAACTATGTTGTTCCTCTTTCAAAGGAACTCAAAAGGAAGACTATTGAGTCTTGCCTGGTGAGGGTAGCCCCAAAGTCCTCTCACAGGCAGAAACAAAATGAGAGTCTGTCTGGGCAGCCAGGCCCACCTTGGCAGCTGACTCTTACCATAATGAATGGTGTCAGTAAGCCCAAGGATCGTCCTCCTTATTTTCAACCTATATGCAAGCACCAGGTCTAGGCCTCAGAGAATTCCCCAGTGAGATGACCATGAAAAATACAATTGAAATTTCCATAACATCATGCACTCAGCTCCTTCACACAGAGGAGCACTGGTCTGTGGAGTTGAGGGGGAGCATATTTCCCTTCTTTACTTCATTCTTGACAACATACTACAGCATAAAAACATATACTTTAGACACAAATCCCAAGCACAAACTTCAAGAGTAGTTTTAGGATCAACAGACATTTTCCCAATATCATCAGTAGGACATATGTAAACACGTATTGTAGCTAATTAAATTGCAAGTTCCTAATCTTATTTCTTTCTCCTAATTAATTGACAATAGTTTTCTTTTGTGCAAGAATGAACTACCTGGGGGCTGATAAATCAGACATCTAAGAGAGAACTTGGCAAGGGATTCTAATCAGTTGCCATGGAGATGTGCATTTGTGATGTTTCCTTTACTAAAAGTTATTATCTATGGGAAAGATAATTTGCTGAACCTATCTAATTGAAAAGAAGGGAACAGGCCAAAAATGGCACATTTTAGTATTTATGACTCAAAATCTGTTTTGAAGCCTGGAGAATGCATATATAATAGGGTTAAACTGTTTTTTACATAATTTAATTATTGCCTGATGGCATATTCTTAAGGGAATTCATGTAGGTGTGCTTTGTACTAAACATTACATTTTATCCTCTAAAGTGAATAACGCATTCACATTGTAGGTGTGGGCTTGTATTTGTGCTTAAGTTACACTATCAGGCATTCCTTAGGAAATTTCACAACTGAAGACACAAAATTGAATTAAGCTAAGTAAAGGCCAGAAATCTCCGTTAAATGAAGAATCTTGGATAAACCTCCGTGCCTTTTCAGTAAATGCTATTTTGTTTATGTCTCACCTTTCAGATCTGCATGTGATATAAACTGTAACATTAACATGAAAATTATTTGACCAACTGAAGTCATTCAATTAACATTTAATAGAAGATACCCTGTACCCATATTCGAGCACCTATAATACAAGAACTTTACATACTGCTGCTTTAACCTTCACAGAAACCCTACAAATTAGATGTTCCTAGTTCTGTTTTATAGAAGTTGAAATAAAGAAGCCAAAGGCTTAACCCATCCATTCTCAATAACGCCACCAAGGGGGCAAAAAATCTGTTCTTAGGTGGTTAGAAAAGCTTACATATTACAATGATTGGTGGCCCTACAAAGTCCAACCCTACCCCATAAAATCTTATTCCGTACTATTTAATTTCTCTCATTAGGGAGAATTTAAATTTGATTTTTCTTCTTAGGTGGGGCTATAAAGAAAAGAAAAAATTAGAAAAACACTGGCATAACCTCTAGTAAGTGATGGAGCCATTCATTTATTAAGTGATATTTAGGAAATATCTATGGGCTAGGCACTGCGCAAGGAGGATAACAGTGGTGAACAGAGCAGACACAGACCCAAGATTACCAAAGCTTACAGCCCCAAGGGGGATAAGAAAGCAAACCAAGCAGAAGTAAAGATACCATTCAAAACCATGAAGAGTACTCTGATAGAAAAAGGGTTCTGGGAACATGACTGAAAGAACAGAAACTGCCTCTTTTCACAAGTGACTTTAGGGGGCCCCTGGCTGGCTCAGTTGTTAAGTGTCTGCTTTCCGCTCAGGGCGTGATCCCAGGGTCATGGGATCGAGCCACATGCATGGAGTCCCATGCTTCGGGCTCCTCAGTTNTTTTTTTTTTAAGATTTTATTTATTTATTTGACAGAGATAGTGATAGCCAGCTAGAGAGGGAACACAAGCAGGGGAGTGGGAGAGGAAGAAGCAGGCTCATAGTGGAGGAGCCTGATGTGGGGCTCGATCCCATAACGCCGGGATCACGCCCTGAGCCGAAGGCAGACGCTTAACGACTGTGCCACCCAGGTGCCCCAAGGACTTTCTAATCATAGTCCTTTTCATAATTTGGCACTATCCCCAGGTTTTGATATATCAAGCAACTCTACATTTCCCAACATGTTTTCCAACATAGTAATCCAATGAAATGCTCAACGAAAAACAGGTTTAAAGACAAATGGTTTTGGAAACACTCTCTATAATGCAGGTCACCTACGGTTTGAGTTGTAAGCCAAAAACTGGTTCACTGAGTGGAAATGTATTGAAAGGTTATATGGGACAGCTCACAGGATCACTGGGATGCCTCACAGCTAGGATCTCAACCGAAAGCACCACCATATATCTAGCATGGCTGTCCCAACCACGACCATGCACTGACCATTACACATTGCCACTGGCTCCCTGACAATTGTCCCTGGAGGTTATATGCTTCAGACTTTACCACTGCCACAGAAAGTATCTGTCCCTAGCTTCTGTTCCAATACCAGAATTAATGCATCGGATTGGCTGAGTCACCTGCTTGTACATGTCTATGTAAATTAAGTATACATAATATTCTAATATTATGTTGCCTAAGCAACCTGTTGGAAGTCACACACATAAACAACTATATGTTAGAGATACACAGTGAGGTAAGGAACTTCAAAGTCCATAATTTAGTTTGGCAATTTGGCAGCTGTTACTAAGATTCTCTTTTTCTCTGCTTCTTGTCAGGCTAACATTAGGTACTGACTAAGCATTAGCAAGTGACAATAATAAAGAAGCCACCTACTTCTGCAAAACTGAAAAGTGAGTTCAAACACTGTTATTCTGCTGGCTTTGGTTATAGAAGTCAAGAGATATTATTTCAGAGGCTACAAAAGTTACCAGCGCGTCACAAAAACAACGGTGACTCTTGTTTGTGGAGAACTTACTATGTAGCATGCCCGGTAGAATATTAAGCACCTTACATGGAGTTCTGCTCAGCTGCTCCGCAAGCAGTTAAAGAAGAAAAAACCAAGGGCTATCCATCAGGTTATGAACTTCCCAAAGCCACACTCCATTCCAAGTCTCGTTACCTACCCCTGTGGCAATATCCTGTCATTTTTGCACAAAATCTAAGAAGCATTTCAAAATTCCTGAAACAATCTGTACAATGGTTCTGTGAGAAGCTCTGAAATCTTCTGATTAAAAAAAATTTGAGGACACAAAAAGTTATGATGATGAATCATAGAGGAAGCTTAGATAATTCACTCACTGGTACAAGGAGAGGTACCATTTTACTTTTACTTTGTCATTTACTGTCAAGAGCATACTGACATGTCTTAGTAATCAAAGACAGTGTTACTAACAACCCACGGTGGGACTGGAGAGGCTAAAAATATTGAGGATGCCGAACCCAAATAAAAACTCCCTGTGCTAAGAATTGCAGATAATACAAAAGGTATCCTGGTTTACTGGAAGGATATATCAGGTTATGGTCACAGAGTATATCCTCTGTTTCATATTTGTGAAAAATGTGCACAATGTATAGTTTAAACCAGGGACCTGAGTTCTCTTAGCTACAGCCGAGAGTTTTCTATACAAACAATTTCTCTCCTTTTCCCTTTTTGCAGATGATGCCACTCTGCATGAAACACCACGGACACAAACATACCACTGCCACCACCTGCTTCCTCCATCATTCATTGGCCAACTGCAATTCCTCCCTCAGTTTTCAACTGCAGCATCGCTTGCTTTGGAAGGCATTGCCTGACCATTTAAAATAAGTTTAGGTGTCCTTTCATAACTCTTCCTATATACTCTGTTCTTCCCATTTCTGAACAAACACCACACTTTTAACTATTTATTCAGTTTTTGGCTCCCCCTAGAATGGGGTCAAAGTTCAGGCACCATGTACAACTTCTTCAGCAATAAATTCTCTATACCTCACCTGTAATTAATGATCAACAAATACTAAATAGATGGATGAATGAATGGATGGATGAACAGCAGCTACAGCGAAATGCAAAATACATCACAGTCATATTGTTTCTGTGGTTCAAATAACCAAACAAAAGCCCCCTGGTCTGACATGTCAAATGGAAAAAAGGAGACCTAAAGACAGACTCCTTCAAGAAATTAAGAAAGATTCCTCTCTAATTGAGCTGTAGGCAATGCCTAAACCTTTCTTCCATCTTGAGAACAACCAGTTCCCAGAACAAGTTGGCTTCTGATTGAAGCCATCATATTTCCCTCTCCCTCATATTTTCCCAGTGAGCAGCCATCTCCCAGTTGGGTGCCTTTTGCCATGCCAGGAATGAAGACACACAGTGCACCACCACAGACCAAGCTCAGAGAGAGGAATTTAACTTGTTCCCTCCCAAACACAAGGCAGCCGTCCATGTCTGTTGACAAATGGGGCTCTGTGGAATCTGGACTGTCCTCACCTCTTCACATTTCATTTTTCAAAGGAATCTTTGTGACTAAAATGAACATTTTGGAAACCAGAAATAGAGCATCCAAGTAGGTCAGTATGAATGATCCCATTTGAGGAGATTCCTTTGCTGAGAGGGCAAGACTTGTCAGCGTTGTGGTGGGACCCCTGTTAACCACTGTCCCCATTTCACACCAACTGAATTATGCCTCTTGGATGGGAAAACATTTACCCAAAACCAAGATGGCACACAAATATGCTAGGAAATGGCATCCATGTTTGTCAAATAGACAGGGACAAATTAATAGAGGGACAACAAACCCAAAGGCTATCAAAGAAAAATAGCTGAAAAATGACAACCAGTAGTTGATTTGGCAGGATAACCATGCTATTTCTGTTGACACTTTAGCCCTGTAATTTATGTAAATCTCTCCTCTTTTTTTTCAATCTGCTGTTTTCTGGCACCTGCACCTTAGCTACTAAAGCTCTCTTTGGGATCTCCCTGTAGTAACTAATCATGTCCCAGCTCTAGTGGTTGACTTTATCCAAGAGTCCTTCCCCCTTGAGTGACCATTTCTATGTTAAAATTTATTTGCAGTGTTTCCTCTCCACCAAATACCTTTTTTAAAAAATTCTATAAAATGTCATCTCTGAAGGCTAAAAGCTTCCAAATATACATGTTAATTCACCCATATGTTCTGGTATTATATTTTTAAATAACTTTATGTCAATAGTATTTAAAAAGAAATCCACAACAACTTAGAATATCCATAACAACTTAGAATATGAAGAATGGAAAGTGACACATAGATTTAAAGTTTCTGTATGTTCACTACATGCCAATTATATTTACTAAGGCATATATACATATACATACAAAGGGTTGCATATAATCATATTTTTAGATTCAGATCAGCAAACATGCAAAGGTTTAGCATAGCCTACACTGGCCAGAGTTGGTAAAACAGGCCCTCTCAAATCCTGTTGGTGAGTGTCTAAACAGGCACAACTCATTTATAAGGTAATGTGGCAAAATTTTAATTGACTTACCCACCAATCCCACTGCTAGGAATTTACCCAGTGGATTTATTTAAACAAGGACCTTAGTGTTTATGTAAAAGGACATATGAGGTAGCACTATTTATGACCAAAAAACTTAATCCTGTTGGTGAGTGTCTAAACAGGCACAACTCATTTATAAGGTAATGTGGCAAAATTTTAATTGACTTACGCACCAATCCCACTGCTAGGAATTTACCCAGTGGATTTATTTAAACAAGGACCTCAGTGTTTATGTAAAAGGACATATGAGGTAGCACTATTTATGACCAAAAAACTTAAAAAAAAAACACCCAAATATCAAAATCCAGAATAAAGAGGAAATAAAGGTAAAAAAAGATCAGAAGTTCTTAGGGTAGGAGTGAGGGGATTTTCATGGTAATGGGAATAGGAATCGTGGGGCAAGAGAAACACAGATCAGGAAGTAGGTGTGAAGTCATATCTCATTGTTTATTATTATAAGGAAGTATTGCTGCAGTCTTATGCTTCTTATCATATTTGAAAAATTTAACTACAGAACTTTGAGCTACTTTGAAATTATTATCGTGGTTGCTAGACAGAGATACCATGCAAAGACTGGACTACACAGGCCCAGGCTCTTTAAACACACACACACACACACACACGCACACACACACACACACACACACACAGGTTTTAATGTGCACGTATACCCAAGATTACANCCAATTACAAACTCTTAATCCACATACACACACGTATTCTACATACTCTTACATCATTCTCTGTGGGAGGCCCAGAGATACCAATAAAACTAAGAAGAATTTGTGCACTCACCATAAACCAGGCACAAGCTAAGGGCTTTACACGGCCACCAACACAATGGCCAGCAGGCCACCCAGAAAATTAACTCAACGCATATTTCTTATCATCACCTCTTTTCGTGGCCTCTGGTGGGAAGGGAAATGCAACATCTCCTTTCACTCTTCCCTGTCTGTCCCTTGTGTATCCCCTTAATCTCTCTTCAGATAACCTCTCTCTCATGATCACCAGATCTTTTCACATTCTTCTACCTTCTCATCAGCCTTCCACCCTCTACCTAGTTTCTTCAGTAAAATGTCTCTCTTCAGATTCAGCCCCTCTTTCTGCACACCCCCTCTTTTTTTCCCCATTTATTAGCTAGGTGCTCCAGGAGGAAGCCTGAAACTGTTAGCATGCTAATGAGAGGGGACAACATTGTCTGACATCCAGAAGCTGGTCTGGCATTTGTAGCTGGGCCAGATTAACCTCCTGTTGGACATAAATGACCTCACAGAACACCAATATCAGACAAGCTTATTCTGAGACCATGATTAAAGAGACAAGACCACATTATAATTTTGCCTAAGCACAGACAATAATAAGGTCACTATGCCACCAACAAAATATCAAACACCTTTTCTTGGCTAAAATGAGAAACTGCTATACTTATTTACCAATGACAATTTTATCTTTGTTCTAGTCTACACCCCCCAGAAATAAGATTTATTGAGCTAATCGATCACAGAATTGCACCCACTTTCTTGAGGCATCCAATTTAGAGCAAAACCCCCTTCCTTGAATCACCCATCCCAAGCCCAAATCCTATAGTAAGTTTTTCTCTAACATCCTCTTATTGAAACACACCAAGTTTCCCCATAGTGCCCATTCTCCCTTGCTGCCATGAATAATAAATCCCAGTTATGTTCAACAAATGTGTTCCTGGTGGTCACTGGCTAGATGGCACTGACACTAGTATCAAAGGAAACCAAGCTCTATGTTCTGAAAGGAAATAAGATATCGTCCTACTGATGCTTCCAGCCCATCAACCACTGGACACACAGGCCCTGGCCCCTATCTCACTGGGCTCTGGCCAGAACTTCACCTCCTTGGATACAGCAATTTGCCTCCCCAAGCTCCAGCATTCATGAAAAATGGAAACTATGCCTCATACAATTGCATCAACTTTCTGTTTATTGAGCAACTATTGCAACTGAGATACTTTCTATTTTTCAATGAAAATATATCACTATTTCAGCTACATCAATAGTTAGCAGTTGAAGCACCTAGGATCCTAATCAAGAGATATTATTTGTAATTTGCTCCAAGATACAAATTACCTACATACAAAAGATTTCATGATCTGTATTTCACTTATGATTGCTCCCATGAGCAATTAAGTCTCACATGCTAAATTAGAGCAAATACCTCCAGCCCACATGCAAGAAGACTGTTTCTGTTTTGTTTAGTTTTAAATTAATTCTCTGCAAGATCCCTGGAAGTTTGTTTTGTTTACCATCATTGCCCCCAGCACCTAGCACCATGCTTAGAACATAATGGAGGCATAAAAAACTTACTAACATTTTGTAGTTATACAAAATTAAAAGTTCATGGGAAGTGATTATTTTTTTTAAAAAAAACAGAAAAGAGATGTGAAAAGGTGGAAGTCTGCAGGGATGAGAAGATAGCCTGAGGCACTGTGAGAATGTGAAAAGAGTCTCCATCCCACTCTCAGGCCACTGCTGGTTGTCAGGGAGAGTCTACAAACAGTCCCACCTGGAGGTCCTAGGCTCACAGTTTTCTTCTCCATCCCAATTCCTCACATCCTTTCTGGCAACTCCCATCTTCTTGTGGACACATCCATATGCCCAGGCCTCTTGTTCTTCACCTCCTCATCTCCAAAAATCTTTCCATTTGTTCTATGGCAACATGCCTATGATTACTCTCCAGACCTTGTCAGCACCAAAAACTGTCCCCCTTTTAAAATCTTTTGCTAACATCCTGCTCTTTCACCTCACCTCCCACTCTCCATCTTCCTTGCTCAATTACCTCCACCTTGTGCTGATCTCTAACCCATGGCTCACTCTGTCATCAGCCCTCCATGGTCATTTCCCCACTTCCCCTGCTTAGATGCAAATCATTCATAACCACTCCTTTGCAAACACCCTCACATCCTTTGCTCTTCCCATCCCATAGCATTCACCCCCATTCTTAATTTTCTATACATATAGGTATTTTGCTACAAGATATGTTTTCATATACCAATGAGCTCAGATGTGATTGCTGAAGAGGGTAATGAATTCAGTATTATGTGTAAGTTGCATTGGTTCATAAGCAATTTTTCTGAGATGAAGAGGAGTAAGAATATAGGACTCAATTTACAACCTCCAGCAGGAAAGAAGCAGCTCTCAGTTTGAAGACTTTTTGGCTCTATTTTTTAAAAATTAAAAAAAAAAAACCTCCTGCATCTGAGCTCCCTACCCTGAGTCACACCCAAGCCCTACCTGGTCTCAGGTGGTAGCAAGTTGTACTCTTTCCTATGCCCTCCTTAACAGAAGCCCCACCAACTCAGCTCTATTTCCACTGCACAAAGCAGCACTGCAAAACGAGCCTTTCCACCCTAGTCATTTATGTATTTTTGTTATTTCTTGAGTCACCAACAATACCAAGAATTGGTGAAGAGGTGGCTCAGTTGGAATGCTCATACAATATTGGTGTAAGTATAAATTGATAAAACCACTTTGGAAAAAGCTATTGGGTAGTATCTACTAAACTACTTTGTGACCAAGCAATTCTACCCAAGAGAAACGAGCAAAGATGTCCACCAAAAGATATATACAAGGATAGTCATAGCAGTTTACTTATAATAAACAAAAGCTGAAAACAACCAAAATGTCATCAACAGATTGGGTAAACAAGCATATTCATATAATGGAATATTACACCACAATAAAACAGAACAAACTACAAATAGGTACAACAATATGGAAGAATTGTATAGATATGATGATGAGAGAAGAAGCCAAACACAAGAGTACATAAAATTTAAGTCCATTTACATGGGCTTTAGAGAATGACAGAATAGTGATTACCTCAAGGGGACATAACTGACAGGGAGAGGCACAAGGGGTTTCCTGGAGGCAGGAAATATATCTTGATTTGAGTGGTGATTATATGAGTGTAAAGATTTTCCTTTTTTTTAGGGGCGCCTGGGTGGCACAGCGGTTAAAGCATCTGCCTTCAGCTCAGGGCGTGATCCCGGCGTTATGGGATCGAGCCCCACATCAGGCTCTTCCGCTATGAGCCTGCTTCTTCCTCTCCCACTCCCCCTGCTTGTGTTCCCTCTCTCGCTGGCTGTCTCTATCTCTGTCAAATAAATAAATAAAAT